>NW_028274822.1:14794027-15101388 GCF_037043125.1 Eumetopias jubatus
AACAAGGGCCATTTCCTGATACGGTCTCAGGTGGTTACCAGTGGCTGGGCTAAGGCCAAGGGTACTTTTAGTCATCAGGGACTTCCCTTTTGTTGGTACACTGGGCTTATAATTCAGAGTGTCCTATCAATTCGTGCCTTTACTGCATGTTTTCTTGATCCTCCTGCCCCCTACTCAATGACTTTCTCCCTGGATTCTGAACCGGTGACTTAATCCAACTTTTCATACCTGCCTGACTCACTGAGCCTAACCCAGATTGCGCATATCTGCCCGGATGTCCTAATTTAGAGTCCTGTTTCCACCCCAGCTGATACCTCCCTGGCCAGGATTACTTACTCCTGTGCTTTCTCCCTCATTCTGAGTTGTCAGCTGTTTTTGTAGCTTTTAGGTCCCAGATGCTCACTCATTATACATAATACAACATGACACCAAAAATCATGTAATTCTTAAGGACTTTAGAAACTATTTGAGATGTAGCAAATTGTTGCAAAAGTATACGAGGTACATCTCTTTGCTGGTCTGTTCCCCTAATCTCTATAGACTCAAGGTCAGGCATTAACAAAGTCAGAGGGTGCAGAGGGTGTGTGCTGTGATTGAGAGCAGTCAGCACACTGCTTCTCACAAACACAATAGCATTGATTTCGTTCCACATCTCCACCTAGATTCCCTTCAACCGTAGTTTTGCACCCAGGCTTTTAACCAGAAACAATGGTGATCTTGTTTTCTCAATTGGTGACAGCCTCTGAAGAGCCAGATTTATATTCCCAAGAGTTACCTACAGCAAGAGGCAATATATGTTATCTACTGCTAAATAAAAATTTACCACAAATTTAGCAACTTAAGACAACACACACTTATTATCCCACAGTTTCTGTGGGGCCGGAATCAGGGTCTGGATTAATTGGATCCTCTGCTTCAGGAACTCTCACAAGGTATGTGGGCTAGGGCTTCAGTCTCATCTGAAAACTTGCTCGGGGAAGAATCTGCATCCAAGCTCATGTGGTGTTGGCAGAATTCAGTTCCTGGAGCGTTGTTGGACTGAGGGCCTCAGTTCCTGGCTGGTAGTTGACCAGAGATTATTCTCTGTTCCTTATGTCTTGCCATATTCTGTTCGTTAAAGCAAGGCATAGGTCCAGTCCCTTATTCAAGGGAAAGGGATGACACACAGACATGACTATCAGGAGGCCAAGTTCCCGGGGTGGGGCGTGTCTTAGAATCTGCCCACCACAGGCAGTAAAACACAGTGGTAAAGACCTGGATTATGGAGTTGTCTGCTTTCAAATTTCAGCACCACCATTGAGTGTCTGTGCCTTGGCTTCCTCAGTGTTAGAATAAGGACATTAACAGTACCTACCTTACTGAGTTGTTGTGAGGATTAAATGAGTTATTATACTTAAGGTTCTCAGACCAGCCTGGCATATAGTAGCGCCATGTAATGGCTAGCTATTGTCACTCTTTTCTCTTTGCTGATGTTCTTTCTGGAAAGGTGGGGGCAACACAATGGTGAGCTCTACCTTCTCTCTGAGATGACGTTATGGTCTTAAGCAGTGGTGCTTCTCAGTCATTTCTACACGCACAGGATAAGCACACAGGGGTTTTAAGATAATTGCAAATAAGCTGCATGTTTTACATCTGACAAATTACTTCCTATTGATTGATGTAGGGTGCCCCAAGGGGAAGGTGGGTTGCCACAAATGATAAGTAAAGTGGCTACAACCAACTATTCAGACAGAAGAGTCTCTGGGGACAATTTGACGCTCTACAAAGTGGTTTCATCTTTAGGAGGAGTTAAGATCGGCCCATCAAATATTTATGGGCCTTTTGCAGGGGCTGTTGCCCTTAAACTAGTTTGTGGAATCCATTATTAAAGTCCTGGAGGAAGACTATTGCCTTTGAAAGGGGCTCTGTGTAGAAAATGATCTTTAAAGACTTCAGCTTTGTGACTGAAAGAGTAGACTGACGGCCCCTATGGCAGTCTGCAGGTGGAAATTGTAAGAACTTCATTTACAAAAGTGGTGTGGGTCATCAGGAAGGAAAGGAGGTTTAGAATAAACCCAGAAAAATCACAAACTCTATCTCATCAAGTCAAGAAATATGGTAAAAAGGAAGATTTCATCATTTAAAGCTCAAACGAAGTGGGAATGACCATTGCAATCCCTTAATTTCAGGAAGTGTGGCAGAGGACAGATTCTGTCTAATGCCACAGCGGCAGTGTGGGCCCAAGAGGGGTCAGCCAAGACAGATGCAAACAGCTAGCACGAGAGTCAGTGACAGAGCGACAGAGCTGAGCCAGCACGTGTTGGATGCTCCCAGGAAGTGTGTCCATTCAGATTGCACTGAGCTGCAAGTAGCAGACCGCCTAACTGATAGGACTTAAACAAGTAAGGGGTGTATTTGCCACATTTGTTACATGCAATGAAAGGTATGGAGGTAGACCATCATGGACAAGGAAAGCAACTGTAAGTGTCTTCAAGGACCGACTTCTGTTTATCTTCCTCTTCTATCCTTAGCAAATGGCTTTCATTTTTCATGATCTCCAAAAGGGCTGGCTACTGCACCCCAGGTATCATACCTGTTTCTGTATTATTATTATTATTTACTACTACTACTATTATTATTATTATTATTAGAGAGCACTCTGGGGATTGAGGGGCAGAGGGAAGAAGAGAGAGAGAGAGAATCTTAAGCGGGCTCCATGCCCAGCACAGGGCACAATGCAGGGCTCAGTCTCATGAACCCGAGATCATGACCTGAACCAAAATCAAAAGCCAAACACTCAACCAACTGAGCCACCCAGGTGCCCTGATATCATACCTGTTTTAGAGAAGAAAAGGAAGGACAATGGCCTAAGGAGCTCTGCTAGCGGAGTCTCTCCTTTTAAAAAAAAATCTCCCCTGGGCTCCTGGGTGGCTCAGTTGGTTAAGCGACTGCCTTCGGCTCAGGTCATGATCCTGGAGTCCCGGGATCGAGTCCCACATCGGGCTCCCTGCTCGGCAGGGAGTCTGCTTCTCCTTCTGACCCTTTTCCCTCTCATGCTCTCGCTCATGCTTGCTCTCTCAAATAAATAAATAAAATCTTTAAAAAAAAAAAATCTCCCCTGAAAGCTCTACTCAGTAACTTTTATTTGACCCATCTGCTAGAACTGTGGGACATAGCCACTGTTAGCCACAAGCAAGCCTCTGAAATCTTTTCTTTCCAGCCCCTTTGGTAAAGGAAGGCAAGGGGAGAGCGGTTGTGAATGGATTTTGGACTTCCAATCCACAGAGCTGCCATAGTAATATCTGGAACTCTGGGTATCCCTTGTCACTCTTGTTTGCATATCGCTGGCTGGGTTTTCAAAAGACTTCCTTTTTCTATGAGCAGGGAGCCAGTTGAAATGTTTTTATGGGTATCAGAGAAGTGGGTAATTTGATGCTAATAATCAGCTGAAACATGTAATAAAAAATTTCATATCTGGCCACACCCATCTCAATGTCCACAAAAGATTTCTTACTTCTAACCCTGGATGCAATCATTTGAACAGTACAACCTTTAGTAATTTGTGCCTTCCTGCCTAGCGGCCAAGAGGAATGAACATAAATATTTTGTTGCCCATAAGGGCCTGTCCACATAATGGAAGCTTCTAGCTGGCACATGGCAGTGCTCAACCAATCTGTGATTGGTTCTGCTGATTTTCTTCTTTCCCAGGGTCACGAAGACCAAGGCTAGTAAAGCAACCTGCTTGGCATCTAACATTAAGATTCTGCAGTGCTACTGCTTGGTTTCCATTAGAAGGCAAGATGTGCTCATCAATAAACCCAGTGTAAGCCCTTCACTTCACATCCTGGTAAAGTGCCTTCTTAGTTGTCTGCATCACCATGTTGTCTGCCTTACACGGGGAGCATTTGCTAACTCACTTTGACCATGGCAGTGCTCATTTTGCACAATGAAGGTAAATTGCAGGGAGCTCTTCTGGTTGCTGAGATGGGAGGACAGAGAAAAGAGGCAGGAATCTGATTTTTTCCTTTGGGAGGGGCAGGTGACGAGTCAGTCACTTGGCAATGGTGGCGGTGATAGGAGGGAGGGAGGGAGGGAGGGAGGGAGGGAGGGAGGTTAGATGGGGGAGAGAGCTACGTCTGTAAAGATTAGATACTCTGGCCTGATTCCCATTTAGGAAGATACCAAGTCTTTGAGGAGAATACCTATCTGGGCATTAAGCAAGCTTGTAGAGCATGTGTAATGAGACTGAAACCAAGTGTTCACTCAACATTTGGTCAAACTGCTTTGACACTTCATTGACAAGAAAAGTAAAATGCTTAACTGAACCAGTCCTATAAATTGAGGTGAATTTGGGGAAAAAAAATTCAAAAACACTATTTAGACAAAATATTACTTGTCTTGTCCCACCCAGCCTCTGGGAACTCTAATCCTTTAAAGGCTATTGATTTCCTTTTGTTTGATGTGGCAAGGCATGCTTTCTCACGACTCAATTAGAACACATTTTCTTCCAGTGGGCAACGGTCTTGATCACATTAACATTCATGAGATGGGCCTGTGTCCCACTTGTTTTTTTTTTTTAATAAAAGACCTAGAATCCAGGGGTATTATTGAGTCGAAGTGGCCCATCACCCTGGGACAACATTACTATTGCAATTCCATTAAAAGCACTAGCAGTTGGAAGGGAAGTAGCAATAATAAAAAATTGTTGCTTTTAGGCAACAACTAGAAAATGCTTATTGTGAATATCCTCTCTTGCCTGCTTAATCAAGAATAGAAGCAGACATGCTCCAGGCAGCTGGAGATGCTGCAGAAGTCCGCAAGGAATAACCATGATGACAAGGCCAAAATCTTACTCCTAAAGGAAGGAGGTACCATGTTATTCTTCTATACTCTCTTCCAGAGCTTCCGTTCCCAGCGAGGAAGCCCCAACTCTCGGTTACACACTTGGATTCCTTCTCCTCTTCCTTTTTAGGATACCAAATGAGAATTTGGCCAAGCATTGTACAAAGATGTCTTCCGCACTTATTTTCTTCTCACTACAAACCTAAGAAGCTACTACGCTCATTTTATAAATTGATGTCCATAAGTATCTCACTCAAAGTTATACTGCCAGTAAATGGTGGAAACTGGAGTCCAAATCAGATCCTTGAGGGTCACAGAATGATAGAGAAATGCTCTTGAGCATTGTTGTAGTAGCAGGAGCGAAGCAAGAAGAGCAAGGGTGCTAGAATCCCCTAGCAAGGGCATCTGAAGGTGAAGAGGGGTTCACGTGACGGATGGCCATGTGACCACAGACTGGCTGGGCGCTCATGTACAGAGAGCACTGATCAATGTCATGAGATAAACTTACACTTGTACTCCTCTTCCTGAAGGCTTATCATTATCTCTTCGGTTTTTACCCTGATGGAAGTTTTCACGGAGTCTTGCTCCCTGGAGTAGAGTTTTAACGTGAGAAGAATAAGCTCTATACAAAGGTTTGCTTTTCAGCCAGAATGTGTACCAGGGAAAATATGATTTATTATACCTGTTTTCCCAGATCACTTCCTTGGCCATGCTGACAAGTGCCCCCTATATCACGACCCCTTCTCAGTAATGAGCCATTGTATTACCTCGGGCTGCCATAACAAAATGCTATAGAGTGGGTGGCTTAAACAATGGGAATTTATTTTCTCAGAGTTCTGGAAGCTGGAAAATCCAAGATCAAAATTCTGGCAGGCTTTGATTTCTGGCAAGAGCTCTTCCTGGCTTGCAGAAGGCCCCCTTCTTGCTATGTCCTCACATGGCAGAGAAAGGGAGCAAGTTCTCTGGTATCTCTTCTTATAATCCTATCATGGGGCTCTAGCCTCATGACCTCAACTAACCCTAATGACCTCCCAAAGGTCCCATCTCCAAGTACTATTACACTGGGGACTGGGGCTTCAACCTTTAAATTTTGGGGGTACATAAATATTCAGTTCTTAACCGTTCTCAACAATGTCTTTCAGGCCTGATGTTTAGGGCACAACAAAATCCCTCATCCAGTGTAAGAAGCCCCGGTGAGTACAGCGTGGCTATCAGGAGGCCAGCCCAGTTCTGCAAGATTGGGGCACATCCCAGCTTCAGGGAAGAGGAATCTGACATAGACCTTCTCAAGGGCTGCCTACTTCTTCCAGATCCTCACACCCAGCTGCCTTCGTCAGTTCCAGCTGCTCTAACAAGAACAGCAGAGCTCAGGTGGCTTAAACAACAAAAGTTCATTCCTCACAGTTCTGGAGGCTAGAAAGTCCAAGATCAAGGTGCCGGTGCCAGATTCAGTGTCTGGTAAGGACCCATGTTTTGGTTCACAGATGGCCATTGTCTTGCTGTGTCCTCACAATATGGAAAGAGTGAGAGAACTTACTCGAGTGTCTTTTATAAGGGCACTAATCCCGGGCATGAGGAATTCACCCTGGTGACCTATCACCTCCCAAAGGTCCCACCTCCTATACCACCACGTTGGGGGAAAAGATGTCAACATGGGAATTTTAGAGGGACACAAACATTCAGTTCATAACAGCCTCTTCCTATCTTAGGTCCTTCTCTGGGCATCTGATTTCTCCTGGTTCTCTGCTAAGCCCCAAGGAGAGTCCTACAAATGTCCTTCTTGCCGAGGAAGCAACATTCTTTTTTTTTTTCTCTTTAAATTTTTATTGTTATGTTAATCACCATACATTACATCATTAGTTTCTGATGTAGTGTTCCATGATTCATTGTTTGTGCATAATACCCAGTGCTCCACGCAGAACGTGCCCTCTTTAACACCCATCACCAGGCTAACCCATCCCCCACCCTTCTCCCCTCTAGGACCCTCAGTTTGTTTTTCAGAGTCCATCGTCTCTCATGGTTCATCTCCCCCTCCGATTTACCCCCCTTCTTCTTCCCCTCCTGCTATCTTTTTTTTTCCTTAACATATATTGCATTATTTGTTTCAGAGGTACAGATCTGTGATTCAACAGTCTTGCACAATTCACAGCGCTCACCATAGCACATGCCCTCCCCAATGTCTCTCACCCAGCCACCCCCTCCCTCCCACCCCCCACTGCTCCAGCAACCCTCAGTTTGTTTCCTGAGATCAAGAATTCCTCATATCGGGGCGCCTGGGTGGCTCAGTTGGTTAAGCGACTGCCTTCGGCTCAGGTCATGATCCTGGAGTCCCGGGATCGAGTCCCGCATCGGGCTCCCTGCTCGGCAGGGAGCCTTCTTCTCCCTCTGACCCTCTTCCCTCTCGTGCTCTCTATCTCTCATTCTCTCTCTCAAAGAAATAAATAAAATCTTTTAAAAAAAAGAATTCCTCATATCGGTGAGGTCATATGATACATGTCTTTCTCTGACTTATTTCACTCAGCATAACACCCTCCAGTTCCATCCACGTTGTTGCAAATGGCAAGGTCTCATTCCTTTTGATGGCTGCATGATATTCCATTGTGTATATATACCACATCTTCTTTATCCATTCATCTGTCGGTGGACATCTTGGCTCTTTCCACAGTTTGGCTATTTGGACATTGGGAAGCAACATTCTTTATGTCTTGCTTGCGTTCTGAGCCGGACTGAGCCCACCCCCGGCAGGCAGCAGAAGTGCTGAATGGTAACGGTCCTGATTCCAATCCACAGAAACCAGTTCCTCCTGATGAGCCCCCCACCCATTCTTCAGTCCACAGCAGCATTCCTCCCCTGGGCTGCTTTTCCCTTGTTACTCGTCTTCCTCCTTGGGCCCCTGGGTTCATTTTATTATTCTTTGTCTTTTTCCCAGTCTCCGGACCAATGTTTCCCAACCATCATTAATGTGCTTACACCTACATATAATTCACATGAAGAAAACCTACATTGAGTAGACACTCAGGAAAGGCATAGAAAATGCAAGGCTTTTCATCCATCCTGTGAATGGATTTTTATTTAGAAGAGGCATTTTTTTTTTCTTAACCGAAGAACACTTAGTTACTGCATAATGAATAATTAAAAAGCCTCCTCTCGTGATCAGAGTCAGGAGTTTTCTATATTCAAGTTAATCCAGCTTCTCTGGCAAAGGAAAATCCTTATAAAGGATAATACCAATATAGCATTTCTAGTTAATATGGAACCTCAATTTCTTTTATTGAGTGGTTCAGAAATGATTATCCTTTCTCTTAACTGGGTAAATGAAAAACGTAGAGGGAACTACAGTAATGACCTTGGGGTTTTCTTGAGGCAAAGAGGCTTCCCAGTGGCCACCACCTATGTCTATGGTCGTTTTGGGGTACTGTGATACCATTCCTCAGTAATGAGGGAAGAGGACGTGAATAAGGGCAAAGGGAAACTTAGCCTGGAACATGGTGCTTTTGCTTAATTAAAATCACTGCTTTCTTACTTCTTTGAGAGTTCAAAGACCGAGGGTGATTTCCCCAAATGGTTTTAGCTAACCTGATGCAGAAGGAAAGATGAGAATTAATGGCACCCTCATTGGAAAGTTCAAAGTCCAATTAGCTCTCAGGCTGGCTGAGTTTTGTTAATTCATCCATGGGATTCTGGGAAGGCGGGCAGGCCAAGCAGGCAGGAAGAGCTAAGTGAGAATGAAGAGTGCAGGGAAGAGCAACCAACCAAGGTGATTTGTTCCACATTTTGACCCACCTGGCACATAAGCCATTACCGATTTGTTACCTTGTTAACAGGCTCCATGAGAAACTTGGAATAGTGGCCCACTTCCGCTTCAGATTAATTTTCTGTAACTTAGGATGCTGTAAGTAAATGGATTAAAGAACCATTTGATCTTCAAAAAGAGGTTTATGGTTGCTTTGATGATTAAGTACCCCGGGGGACACAGTGGATTATCATGGATAATGGATTTGGAGATATTAAAAATGAACTCTCCTGCCTGGCCATAGAGAGGCAGCGCTAAGAGGTTCTCCAGGGACCAGGTTAACTCTGTCCTACGCTCGAATGAACGGTAGAGATAAGCAGAATAGACTCAGTCAACCCAAGGGAACCCACCGTTCTCACTCCTGAGAGAAAGACTGAGTCTTATTGGTGAAGCTTTGAAGTGTGACCACCCCACCCCACCCCCCCTTATCCCAAGATAAATTCTTGGGAAAGTACCTTCACAAGTGCAAGTTCAGAGCTGAAACAACACTTTAAGAAAAATGGCCTTTGTTTGTTTACCAGAGGTTTACTTCTTCCCAGTGAATCTCTGTGACAAAATATCAAGCCATGTTGAAGAGCTCCCGTATAGAAGGCTGGTTCTTCCATCTTCAGTCTCGTCTGAGACCGCACTTAACTCTGCTTTCTCCATTTGGGAGAAATAGTTGGTGATGATGAAATGTCATGGAACAAGGACAGTTTGGAGTGGGGGAGAATATAATACACATAGTAAATACATAGGGTACGGACGATTAACATGTACCATATGCCCTTTGGGTGATCTATGAAAGCCTAATTAAGAAGCCAAAAATATGGTTGATGCCAATATGCATCACCAGGTAATTTAAGGCAGAAGTGGAAACTCAGTAACTTACCAGGGCCAGTACAGCAATAAATAAGGACATTAGGCCAGGCATAAGTGCATACTTATTCACCCGGCGGTAGGGGGTGGGGGGTACCTAGAGAGTATGCTTCTTCTAAGGGGTGAATGTTACATGGCTCTCGCTAAATGTTGCCAAGTAGAAATGTGAAGCCCAGTGTTCCCAGACTTCCCCGTTTTTCCAAAGAAAGTAGAAATGTGGATGTTTTTGAATGACTCCCCACTGAAATTTTCTACAGGCTGAATTTGTGGGGGCTCGATCTCACAATTCTGAGATCATGACCTGAGCTGCAATCAAGAGTCGGATTCTTGGGGCACCTGGGTGGCTCAGTCTGTTGGGTGTCTGCCTTTGTCTCGGGTAGTGATCCCGGCGTCCTGGGATCGAGCCCTGCATGGGGCTCCATGCTCGGCAGGGGACCTGCTTCTCCCTCTCCCTCTGCCTGCCTGCCTGCTTGTGATCTCTCTCTGTCAAATAAATAAATAAAATCTTAAAAAAAAAAAAGTTGGATTCTTAACCAGCTGAGCCACCCAGGTGTCCCACAACCAACTGATTTTTGACGAAGGTGCAAAAGCCACTTCATGGGAGGAAGGATAGCTTCTTCACAAATGGTGCTAGAAAATTTGATCTGGATGACAAAAACAAAGCAAAAAACAACCCTAAACCTCAAACCTTATACAAAAAGCAACTCAAAATAAATTATAGATTTAAAAATAAGGCATAAATTATAAAACTTGCAAAAGAAAACAGAAAATTTTGAGAACCTAGAGCTTTGTGGAAGGTTCATAGACAACACTAAACATGTGATCCATTAAAAAAAAATGGATAAATTTGGGGCACCTGGGTGTTTCAATGGGTTGAGCACCCAGCTCTTGATTTTGGCTCAGGTAATGATCTCAGGCTCCTAGGATAGAGCCCTGTGGGCTCCCTCTGCCCACCCTCCCCACGCCCTGTGCTCACACACACATGTGCACACATGCTCTCTCTCAGATCTTTTTTTTAAAAATGGATAAATTTGACTATATCAAAATTAAGAACTTTTGCTTTGGGAGAGACACTATTAAAAGGATGAAAAGACTGGAAGAAAATATTTGCAAGCCACATATCTGACAAAGGATTCCTGTCTAAAATACATAAAGTACTTGAAAAATTCAATAGTAAAACAAATAATCCAACTAGAAAATAGGCAAAAGACATGAAGAGGTATTTCACCTAAGAAGTTACACAGATGGCAAGTACACACATGAAAAGATGTTTTATCTCACAGGCCACTCACTAGGAAAATGCAAATTAAGAAAACGATAAGATATCACTAGATATCTATTCAGAGAGTTAAAATAAAAAAATAATGACAATACCAAACGCTGGGTAGTTTGCAGAGAAATTGAATCTCTTATACATTGTTGGTGGAAATGTAAAACAGGACAGCCACTCTGGAAAATAGTTTGGCAGTTTAAAAAAAAAAAAATCTAACCTACAGTTTGCATACTTGAACATTTATCCCAGAGAAATGAAAGCTCATGTCCACACAAAAATCTGTACACAGTTCTTCGGCAGTTTTATTTATAATAGCCCAAACTGGAGACCTATAATAGGTGAAGGGTTTGACTGTGCTACCATACCATGGAATACTAAGAAATAAAAAGGATCAAACTGGGGCACCTGGCTGGCTCAGTCGGTAGAACATGCAACTCTTGATCCCAGGGTTGTGAGTTTGAGCCCTATGTTGGGTATAGAGAATTCTTAAAGTCTTGAAAAAATAAAATAAAAAGGAACTACTATTGTTAGATTCACTGTGGTAGGCAGAATCATGTCCCTTCCAAAGATGTTTATGTTTTAAATCCCCAAACTGTGAATATGTTATTTTACATGGCAAAAGGGATTTTACAGATGTGATTAAATTAAGGATCTAGAGATGGGGAGATTATTCTGGATTATCCTGTTGGTCCAATGTAATCACAAGGGCCCTTAAAAGAGAGAGGTCAGAGTGTCAGAGGAGGAGAAGTAATGACGGAAACAGTTTAGAGTGATGTGGGTCCAAGAGCCAAGAAATGCTGGTAGCTCTAGTCCCTCGAAAAAGTCAAGGAAACAGATTCTTCCTTAAAGCCTCTAGAGGGCATGGTGTGAAGCCCTGCTGACACCTTGATTCTAACCCAGTGAAACTGATTTTGGATTTCTGAACTTCAGAACTGTAAGAGATGGAATAAACTTCCATACTATAATAGGTTTGTGGGGCTTTACATCACCAGGTTGTGGTGATTTGTTCCAGGGCAGTAGGAAACGGATTCTCAGCAGCTGGAATGGATCTCGAGGGCATTATGCTGAGTGAAAAAAGCCAATCTCAAAAGGTCACATACTGTATGATTCCATTTACATAGCATTCTTAAAGTGGCAAAATTATAAAGATGGAGAGTAAATTAGAGGTCACTGGGGGTAAGGAATGATGGGAAGCTGCGGGTAGATGGGCCTACGAAGGGGAGGTTGAGGGCGATCTTTGTGCTGATGGCATTGTTCTGTGTCTTGATCATGGTGGTGGTTACACACAACTACACTGGTGATAAAATGTTACAGAACTCTACACGGGAAGTGTGCCGATGTCAATTTCCTGGCTTTGCTATTGTGCTATAGTTACATAAGAGGTAACCAAGGGGGAACTAGATGAAGGGTACATAGATCCTCTCTGTACTATCTTTGCAACCATTTGTGAATCTATAATTATTCCAAAAAATTTTTAAAGCAAAAATAACAAAACCATAGCTGATTCAAAACTTACAATGAAGTGTAATTTCTGAAATTATCTTCTACTCTACGTATGTGCATAGATATGCATACTAAAAGCTTTGCTGTTTAAAAATCCATTGACATTACTGTATAGACCTAGGAAACCCTAACATGGTAACTTAATTCAGGAATACCAAATCCCAGTAACTTTCTTTCAGCAGTTCACTAGTGCTAGCTCATAACTGCTCATAAACACCCGAAAGAACGTTGTTGCATTTTTGGTTCAGCTTTGGCCCGTCAAGGGGATCATTAAGAATCAGTAGGTTGAGGGATTTAAGCAAATCAAATAACGTCCACAGAGTACAATCCCCTGGACTGAATTCTGAAGCACCTTGTATTCGTCAGCTCAGGGTGCCATAAAACACCATAGCCTGAATGGCTTAACAGGATTTAGTTTTGTACTGTTTTCTGGTTTTTGTACTGTTTTCTGGAGGCTGGAAATCCTAGATCAAGATGCCAGCCAGCATGGTCGGGTTCTGGGGAAGACTCCCCTCTTGGCTTGCAGATGGCCACCTTATCACTGTGTGCTCACATGGCAGAGAGAGCAGGAGAAAACGAGAGACGGAGAGGGAGCATGCCCAGAGGCAGACACTTTCAAGCTTTCCGGTGTCTCTCCGTGTAAGGACACTAATCCCATTATGAGGGCTCCACCCTCACGACCTCAAGGAAACCCAATTACCTCCCAAAGGCCCCATCTCCAAATACAATCACACTGGCGGTTAGGCTTCAACATATGAATCTGGGGGACACAGTTCAGTCCACAGTAAACCCTGATATGGATATTCCAGTTTGAAGGGACGGGAAGGGAACTAAGATCTAAATTCCCAAGAAGGTAAATGGTTTGGTGCTCGTCACCCAAGGCAGTTTCTTGGGAGCTTGTTGGAAAAATAATCTATAAAGGGAAAATACTTTGTTGTGAGTGTAAAGTATTTTCAGGACAGCTATATATTTTTCATGAGGACTTTAAGAAATATTCCTATCAAATGTGCATAGTTTTTTTTTTAATCTTTTCTAATGAAAAGTATTTGATTTTGGACATGGGCTGATACTCGTTCTGTGCATCTTGGGTTGTGTGTTGCTTAACTGAGCTAATTTGTAAGAAGGAATAAGACCACGCATCTGGTTGTTTTAAGTGTTAAATGAGATTATATATGAAATACCTAGGGAGCCGTTGAACACACACTAACTGTAACAAATGTTAGTTCTCTTCCTCTTCTCTCCATACTATTCTCTTAAAAGTAAAGTCCCTTTATTGAAAAATACGATGTATTTCACAAGTAAAAAAATGGATAGAAGAACTGTAATAGGAAGAAAACTCCCAGCAATAAATACAGAGAATCTGCAAGGTCAACATCTCGAGGCAGGAAAGATTCCTGAAAACTGGAGATGCCATAGCAGATACAACACTTGCAATCTGAAGTGACCCCTGAGCTGACAAGGTCAAAGATTTTTAAAATGACCTCTCCATTGATGATAAACCAGGATCCTACCCCCAGTAAATTAATCCACCCAAGTTAAATAAGCCACTAGGGCTTGAAATAGAAACACTATTTCAAGTCTCAACACTTTTTTTTTTTTCAATTTGAAGCAGAAAAGAGAAGTGATTTCTTTCTATATCCCTTAAATGCCACTTTTATTTCTTTCCTTTGTTTCTCCCAATGGAACATCATTGTTATTTTCAACACATTTTAGTGTAAGCTTCACCCGGCAATCTAAAGCTGAATGCAGAACAAAGGAGAGAAAACAATGGGAACCTGAGATAGACGTTTGCTAGGTTGGTATTACGTTTTTTACTTTTTAAAAGTTAATCCAGAGCCACGACTAAATAAAAAGGTAGAATCAATTTAGCGCAGACCATGTTCAGAGCTGTTGTTTTCTTTTCCCCCCAACCTTATTGCCTTTGTTAAGCCCAGTGGTCTCAGATGTAAACAGGACAGGTCTCCAGAGAATTACAGGCAAAAACTCCACCCTGAAATGGAAACAGGAAAACCTGCTATTCAATCCAAATGACAAATGTGTAAAAGTACCACGTGATATTTTAATCACTTCTTTACCTTGGAGTGAGTGTTTGAAAATTCATGCCGGATACCGGGGAAGCTTTGGTAGAACATTATACGCTCGTCTGGGTAGTAAGTTATCCTTATGCCCTATAGTGGTGAGCATGTTCCTTTGCACACAGCAGATGTTCGATAAATGTGTGTATTAGTTACAAAAAAACGTAATTTCCAACTGGTTTTATTTACATACAGATTTTAAAACATTGCCCGGAAATATCTCCAACGTATGTGTTAAGGGAGAACCTTCATTTCCTGGGCCCTGTGGTTCCATGGAGATGGACTTCTGCTTCTCTCCTTGGCAGGCGGGAGAGTTCTCTGATGGGTGACTTGAGGGAAAACAGAGTGTGCTTAGTCCAGCCCTTCTGGAGGTTTTTCTCTTTCAGATCTCCTTCACTTCTTGAGAAGTCCATCAATTTCTTGATCTGTGCAGGATATTAACGAGGAAGAGCCGACTATCCAGATTAGCAAGAGTCCCCGAACCAGTCGTCATTTCCGTCTTGAAATCTCCAACTATAATGTGGATTTGTCTGTTTCTCCCTGCAGCTCTATCAGTCTTGCTTCATATATTTTGAAACTCATTTATTAAGTACATAAATATTTAGGATTGCTATGTTCTATTGATGAATTTAGCCCTTGACTGTTTTGAAAAGAACTTCCTTGTGCCTGGTCATATCTTGCTCTGAAATCTCCTTTGTCTGACAAAAATATAGCCAAATCCTTTTGATTAGTGTTGGCACTGTGTATGTTTTTTTTCCATCCTTTTACCTTATAGTTGAGGTATGTTTCTTATAGACAGTGTATATTCGAGTCTTTTTTTTTTTTAATCCAACCTGAAAATCTCTGCCTTTAGTGGGATATTTCCACATTTTAGTTCTAATGTGATTATTGGTATGGTTTTGAACTCTGTCTTCTTATTGTGTGTTTTCTGTTTGTGCCTTCTGGGGTTTTTTAATCCCCTTTTTTTTTTTCTCTTTTTCTGTCTTCTTTTAGATTAGTTGAAATTTTTTCTACAATTCTATTTTATTAGCTGTAACTTTTGTTTTTTTTTTAAGATTTTATTTATTTATTTATTTATTTATTTGAGAGAGGGAGAGAGAGGGAGAAACAGCATGAGAGGGGAGAGGGTCAGAGGGAGAAGCAGGCTCTCCGCTGAGCTGGGAGCCCGATGTGGGGCTCGATCCCAGGACTCCGGGATCATGACCTGAGCCGAAGGCAGTCACTTAACCAACTGAGCCACCCAGGCGCCCTCTTTTGTTATTTTTTTTTTTAAGATTTTATTTATTTGTTTGAGAGAGAGCACAAGTGGGGGGAGGAGCAGAGGGAGAGGGAGAAGCAGACTCCCCACTGAGCGCGGAGCCTGATGCAGTGCTCGATCCCAGGACCCCGGGATCATGACCTGAGCCGAAGGCAGACGCTTAACTGACTGAGCCACCCAGGCGCCCCTCTTTGTTTTGTTGTTTTAGTGGTTACTTTAGGGTCTGTTGTGTACATGTTTAAGTTACCACTGTCTCTCTTCAAGTGCTATTATACCACTTGGTCTAAGAAACTTAAGTCAGCAAGCAAGAACGTCCTGTCACCTTCAAGGTCCTGCTAGCCAGACTAAAAATCAAATTGACATAAGACAGATTAACAGGAGAAAATAAAATTTAGTAGGGTAAGTAAGGGGAATTCACACAGACATGGAAATTCCAAAGACAGTCCGGCACAGCGAGGAGTACCTGTTACTCGGAACTAAGGAGGAGGGTAAGGCACTGGGACTTCCAGGGGAAGGACTGCCATTCACAGCGAGATGAAAAAGAGCAAATGTTTGGTAAACACATGTTTGCTGGGCCTCTCAGAAACACTGGGACACAGAGGGTTTGACCAAACAGGTCTTGCTAGGTTCCTCCCTGTGTACCAAACCGAGGTCACAGAAGAATGTGGTGATCTGTGGTGATCGCTCTCTTCGTGGAGCAGGTCCTCCATCTACATTCTTTTTAGGTAGTTGTGGGGAAGGTACAGAGCTTTTCCTGAATCAACTAGGTTTTTGATTGCTTTTTTTTTTTTTAAGATTTTATTTATTTATTTATTGAGAGAGAGAATGGTAGAGAGAGAGCATGAGAGGGAAGAAGGTCAGAGGGAGAAGCAGACTCCCCGCTGAGCAGGGAGCCCAATGCGGGACTCGATCCTGGGACTCCAGGATCATGACCTGAGCCGAAGGCAGTCGCTTAACCAACTGAGCCACCCAAGCGCCCGGTTTTTGATTGCTTTTTAGCTCGCAATAATCTTTATGCCATAGCGGCATATTTGGAGGGGACCTGCCCTCGGCCCCTCCATTCACAATGCTACGCCTCTGTTTCTTGCCTCTTCGCCACTGAACTTGTGTTGTCCCAATCTTTGCTTTCTCCTATGTTGTAAACCCCGCACTACACGGTCGTTATGTTCCTTTAAACAACAGCTATCTTTTCAAGTTAAAGATTTAAATAATAAGGAAGATATTTTATGTGCACACCCATATAGCTACTCTGTGGGGTTAGGTTTTGTTTTTGTTTGCTGGGTTTCCCATGTGCATATTGCACCATTTCTTCCAAACGCTGCGGCAGATATCACACATCTATTGAAAAATTTCCCCAGCGTCTAAGTGCCATTCCAAATACTGCACAAATCCGTGTCTACTCACTCTGCCCATCTCCCTCAAATCTCTGTGTTGAACCTCACTGTCTCCCTGTTCCGATCTGGACTGAATACTCTTTAGGCTGTGTGTGTGTGTGTGTGTGTGTGTGTGTTTCCCCGGTGCTGCTTTTTGCCATTCTTTCCTATTTCCTGGGTCCCGTCTTCCTCTTTTTTGATTTATTCCTTACCCTGCTGGAGTGCATTTTCCAAGGAAGGGTGTATGGAGAGCAAATGTCTCTATTTTACCCTTAGTGTGATTGGAAACTAATCAGCAGGGCAAGTTTCGCAGGTGTCTGATCTGAGCAGAGTCACACCGGGCTCTCCACTTACAGGAGCCCACACATGGTTTAATGCTGTTGTTATCATCTTAAAACTCTTAATTTTTGAACAAGAGGCCCACATTTTTATTTTTCACTGGGCCCCACAAATTACATAGCTGGTCCTGTTGGCTAGAAATGGAAATCCAAGCTAAGCTAATTTTCCCTCGTGATTTTGCTGTCAGCATTCCACTCTCTTCCTGTCTAGTGTTACTATTGGCAAGTCTAGTGCCATTTTGGTTCCCTTTCTGTTCTATGTGGCTCAATCTTGTTCTCTCTGGAAGCTCTTACTAGCATCTCTTTATCACCAGTGAGCTGAAATTTTATGACTCGATTGGATTTTTAAATTTTTTATATTTATTTACTTAAATATTTTTTAAAGTTATCTTTACTTATTGCCTTGTTCAGTTAATAAGCTCTTTCAATCTTGAGCCTTCTGTACTTGAAAATAGAGATAATTTCCTATGTTACTGTTTAACAGTTTTCTTTTTATTTTCCATAGTTTCTCTTTATGGAACTCTTACTTGGATATTGGACTTTCTAGATTATCCTCCAATTGTACTATTTTTTATTTTTATTGCCTACTGGCTTGTTTCTCTTCTACTTTCTGTGATTTTTCTCTGGCTTTATTTTCCAATGTTTCTATTCAATTTATTACGTTAGCTATAATATTTAAAATGACCAAGAGTCCCTCTTAATCTAATTAGTTCTTTTTTGTAGCCTCCTGTTCTTTTACTATGGGTGTACTGTTTTCTGTTATCTTTCTGACTATATTAATGATAGATTTTTTGGGAAATATTCTCTGTTCCCTCTATTTTTTCTCTGTGTTCTTGGTTCCTTTTGATTTTTGCCTTTTCTGTTATAGACTTTCTTCAAATATCTGCCGATCCTTGACTCTTGAAGAGTTTATATTGAAGAGTAATAAAAAGCTGATTAGAGGGTGTGTGTGTGTATGCTTGTTGTCGACTGGTGAGCTGTATATAAATGCTTATATACATTAAAATAAAATCTACAACAATAATACAATAAAATAAAATCTAAATAAAAGATAGAGACTCGCTCTTTTCTTTGGGGAAAACCCAAATGTCAGTATCCATAATTCTTTTCCCTCTAGCACCTTGATTTCTCCAGAGACCAAATCCTAAAATATTCCTAGCGACAAGCATGGTGAGAGCAGGCAAAGAGAGAGAGGAATGGTATTTTACTATTTCGTATGTGAACTTTCACTGAATGTCCCTATTTTCAAAATCATGCCTCATACCTTCTCTCCACTGTGCTTGGTGTTCCCTACTTCAGAGGTGATGCTCTGATTCCTTTTCTCCAGATAAGTCTGTCATCTCCTGGGGGGCAGGGAGGGGACAGGCTTGAGGGTACCCAAATATAGTCTTTTGGCTAACCCTTGGGTCTTCAGCCCCAAGGCATGCCTCAGACTTTCGTGATGCCCCATACACCCAAGCCCTGAGTCTTTCCTGAGTTTTGCAGAGCAAACTGATTTGTTTCTTATCAACGCCTCCCCTGAGGGCAAGTGGATTTATGCTTTCCCTGTCTGGCTAGATGAGTTTCACGCCTCTATCCATTTTTAATCTTCCCCAACTTGGTGACATCTGTTGTCAGCTTTCATCCCTGCTCCTGCTCTCTTTGTCCTTCTGACTTTATGTCTTCTTTTTTTATTCCTTTACTTATATATTGATGGTGTTTCAGGAGGAGACAGAGATACATTTTTTTCAGTCTACCATATTTAAACAGATTCCTCAACTAACCTTCTAAAGTCTTTCTAATACTCTAATTCTATGTCAGAATTGATGCTGGCAATGAAGTGGAGAGTGGAGAGTATCCAAAAGTTGGGGGGCAGGGAATGATAAACGGAGAAGCAGAATGCTATTGTTTGACAAGGAATGTTCTCAGATATATAAATAGATCTTTAATACCCAGGACAGATAGGGGACTTTTTTTTTTTTCTGTTGAAGCTTCTTCAGCTTTCTAGTTTTTAGAAAACATAAGTAATGAAGTGTCCATGTAAGGGGAAAACTAGCTCATTTGGATAAGGGAAAAATAGGAGTAAATATGTGGTAAGAAACACCTACTCAGAACTGGGGCATCTGGATTGGTTTGAATGGAACTTTCTACCTCTGGAATTCTGTGTAAATTCATTTCTTAAATTCTTCCTAGAAGGGAGAAAACTTCAGTGGAAACTGACAGACACTGGACAGAGAAGAGAAAAAGGAGACTTAAATAGGATTATGATTGATGTCTGCAGTTTACTTATACATATACACTTAGAGAGAGGGAGAGCATGCACATGTGTAAGCAGGGGTGGGGGCAGAGGCAGAGGGAGAGAGAGAATCTTAAGCAGGCTCCACACTCAGCGAGCCTGACTTGGGGCTCGATCTCACGACCCTGAGATCATGATCTGAGCTGAAATCAAGAGTTGGACACTTAACCCACTGAGCCACCCATGTGCCCCTAAAATATATTTTAAAAGAAGAATGCATAGAGGAATGACTAGATGGATAGAATTCTGATGAAGTCAGTAGAGTAAAATAGTATAATCCAGGTGGGGAGTACATGAGCATTCACTAAAATTCTTTCAACTTTCCTGTGTGTTGGAAAATTCTCACAGTACAATGGTGGAAAAAAATGAGGATTGTGGTGATAGAGAAAGAGGTGAAGGAGACAATACTTCTAGACATAAACTGACCAGCCAAACAAGCCCAGAGAAGACACTGTCATTCAAATTTTCTGAGAAACGTCTCTGTATTAACTTTAGAATGTTACTTCCAAAGATTCTGAAGTTGATGTTCCATTCTCATAGCTATAGGTCCCACATGGTGTTGTCCCTTTCTGGCACTTGCCCTTCAAACCTAAAATTAAGACACAGGTTACATTCAGCTCAAAACCAGAGGTTGCCAAACCATGGCCTGGGTATTCACCAAGGAGGAAGTGCTATTGCATGTGTTGAATGCTTCCAGGAAGCGTGTCCATTCAGATTGCTGATCAAGGAAAATGTGCTTTAAATCATCCACATTATCATCCTGTAATACCTGACTTTGTGGTTTCAGTTGGCAAATTCTGATGACTACAGCACGTACTAACGAAGTCCAAGGAGTGTT
This sequence comes from Eumetopias jubatus, assembly GCF_037043125.1. Classification (NCBI taxonomy): domain Eukaryota; kingdom Metazoa; phylum Chordata; class Mammalia; order Carnivora; family Otariidae; genus Eumetopias; species Eumetopias jubatus. The sequence goes on from NW_028274822.1 coordinate 14,814,433, forward strand.
GGTCAAATGGCCTTTAGCCTCAAGTAGTATAATCAGACTTGGTATCAGAATTATGGGTCCAATCATCACACAGACCCATTGTTTCGTATGAAACCATTGTCCAATGGCCCCCAAACAACCCTGATCCCAGAGTGATCATTTGCAGCTGTGCCTTTTGTGACAAAAAGGAACTGAAAACAAGTCTATATCAAACATACTTATCACCACTTTGGAAAAAACAATTTACTTGTGGCCATAGATATTGGGTAGGATTAACCTTCTAGGTGTGTATGAACTCATCTGGGTAGTAATTTTCCTTTTAGAAGGAGAATATTTTAACATGTTTTAAAAGTTGACAGCATTATTGAAGGAATTCAGAAGTACTACCGCAGGAGAGATTCTCTAAGAATAGAAATATTGAGTGTGCATGTTCATGCATTGTGTATGTTCATCTATTCTCAGGTTGAAAGACGCTGCTACTCTTGTTTGGGCTATTGTGTATGAAGTGGCTTGGCAATCAGCATCATTGTGTGCTGTAATCACAGGACTGCAAGAGACGCTCCCGCTGCCGGCCTGATGTTTTCACTGATACGGAGCCTATTCATTAGAGAACAGCCTCCCAAGGATTGTCTGAACAAGCTGATATCTGCCATCCTGCACAGACAACTCCTTCATCTTTTTTGAATTTGGTTTTTTTTCAGACTGCAGGAGCCTCAATGAATTTTGTAAAAAGTTGTTTGAGCATTCAAATATGGCATCTTTTGAAGGATGTCTGTGGCTACTTTAACCATTTATCTGAAGGTTGACTATTTACATAGTTAGGAATATGTAAATATGACTATTTACATACATAGGAAGCTTAGTTACTTTAGTGGCATCCCCTTATTTTATAAATGAAATGGAGCAAAAGTCTAAGGCTCTTGCTTCATTGTGGAATGTTGTATTTCGTGTATCAGGTTGTTCAGAAGATATTTATATACCTCCCTTCTTTTTCTTCTTCTTTTTTTTAAGATTTTATGTATTTGATACAGAGAGAGAGAGCACATGCACAAGCAGGGGGAGGGCAGGCAGAGGGAGAGGGAGAAGCAGGCTTCCCGTGGAGCAGGGAGCCCCATGTGGGGCTCGATCCCAGGACCCCAGGATCATGACCTGAGCCGAAGGCAGATGCTTAACCGACTGAGCCACCCAGGCGCCCCTATATCCCTTAGTTTTCTTAATCCTATATCCCATACACACACACACACACACAATCCAACACAATATATTTTATCTCTATCTCTCTATCTCCATCTATCTCTGTCTCTGTCTCTATCCTCTTTTTCTTGATGCTATGTTGGGCCTGGGTCTCCCTCTACTTGACGGGAGCCCTCTGCCCTAAAAATGCTCTGGGAGGTGTCCACACAAAGGAGGCATGCAGGATGAATGATGCTTAAGCCTTTATCTGATCTACACAGAAGGCACCTCCTTGCTCACGCATAGGCACAACCATCTCATCAGGCCAGAGCCAGCTGAGGACGGATGGCCCAAAGCTTGGCCAGCAATGGTATGTTGGTTGTTTGCAGGTGACCTCTGCACACACCTTTCAGGAACTTGTGGCTACAGCTGGGCAGGATGCAAAGATCCTGACTCCTCTTCTCTTTGTTCTCCACTAAGCAGCTGCCCCCAGTCCAAACATGGAGGCCTCGCCTTTTTCAAAAGAACTCTTCCTCTCCAAATCTCTTTTAGTCCCTTCCTTACCAAACAAGTCCGAGTAGCTCCTTGGGAAGGGGAGCCCTCCATTACCCAGCTCCTGAGGTTATACTCCAGGGTCTCACTACAGAAGCCAGCATTAGAATGAGTAGACGGCGGGGGCGGGGGCAGAAATACCAAGAGCTGTGAATTAGCTCCCTGTAAGAGGGTAGAGTGAGTCTGATTAAGTCCAGGTAAGCATCGGGTTTTACCCAATCTCATTACACAGCTGAACGCAGGCTTGGTGAAGCTCCTAATGAACGGCCACGGTTGCTAATTGTTGACCTGATTTCTGCATGAGCCACAGTTCTGTTTCCAAATTCTGACCCATCTGATCGATGCGTAAACCAGAGGCTGACTCAGCAAGTACAAAAGGAAAGCAGCAGGGTCCTCTTTGAGATGTAGTAAGGTTTTCAGGACATAGTAAGATTTTTTACCTTTTTAATTAAAGAAATTCATGCCTGCTCCCCAGTTCATCACCAACTCAGAGAGAGGACTTCTGCCCCAGGTCTTGCTGAGTGGTCACATCCTAAGGAGATGTCCATTCGGCAGCCATCGTTCTTGGCTTAGCAGCTGCTTGATTGACCTGAATCTCTGAGCCGCTGGGAACCGGCACGTCCTGGAGAGGTGAATAAAGTCACGCTGACTCTGGGGTGCCAGATGGAGTCACAGAATCACCCATGGGAGGAGAGGGAAGAGGTCTATTGTTAATAGTCTCTCTCGTTTACTGGCCACTTTTTAATATCTTTATATATAAAGGTTTCTTGTAAGCCTCATACTAGCCCCATGAGGAGAATAGGGAAAGTAATAGTCCCATTTCATAGATGAGGAAACTGGGACAAAGGGACTTGTCTCAGCCCATATACCGCCTTAGAAGCGAAACGGGGAGCGTAATCCGAGTCTCTTGGTTCCTAGTTTCCACCTATCAGAGATCTGGCAACGTACTTAGCTCTACTGGTGGATCCCTTCCTCATTTTTTCCTCTTTCTTTTGACTTGGGAAGATTATTAACCAGTAGCACCAATATGAGCTGCTATAAAATTTCCTTCCCTAAAGGCACTGGGAATAAATCCCTTTTGTCTGTGACCACAAAGTCACAATGGCTTGAAACCAGTATGAATCAAGGCCACAGGCCTGTCCTGCTCTGGAGCTCATCACCCTATACTCCTAGGTGCTCTCTGAGGGCAACCGAGGGTCTGACATGCTCGGATTCTCAGAGTGCAGGCTGGGCGTAGGTGGGAGGCATACAACCCTCCAAAAACCCTCTCCGGGGCAGTTAATGCCTATTGTTCTGGAGACCGCCCCTTTCTAGATTTTCGAATCCCTGGAGTCAGTTTCGGGGCAGTTCACCTTCTCTGGGCAGGTGCTGGGTAAATTTTAGAACTTTGGCCTTGGCTCAACTCCAGCAATGGGTTTTGTTTCGATGGAAAAGTGGACTCAAACTCTGATTTCTCTTCTGGCCTTTCCTAAGTCAAATGCTGCATTCCACAAAATGATGTCAGTGTTTCTGAATCTCTTCGGTCCCTTCAGTGGAACCATGACCATGAAGGAAAGGAAAAGAAAAAAAAAAAAAAAAAAAAGCTTTTGCTTTCCCAGCTAGCTATCAAGGTGAACCCGTCTGTAACTCCAGGCCTGCCAAGCAGCCTGATTTGTATCTCTCACAGAAAGGCAAAAGAACTGTGACCTCCTAGAGGGCCGAGATCACACTATAATCAACTTTGAATCTCCCTGGCCCGAAGTGGCCCCCATTGCCTCAGCCGCCCACTGGGTGCTCAGTGTGTTGAGCGACAGTAGGAGGTTCCGAAGAGGCTCTCTCCCAGAAGACTCTGGGAGCAATGTCGAACACCTGGCACTTAATTAAGCTTGTTCTTGAAGCAGAAAGAAATTTCATAGATCCAATTCAGAGGTCTGGGTGAAGGGGGTGGGTGGGGAGGGCAGACTTCAGGGTGAGCAGAAGACATTTTTGGGTAGTAGGTGAAGCGTTTTGGTCACAGGTGTAGTAGGTAACACTTCAGCCCTGTAGGTGAAGACTTTGACGGTCAGCCATATTTGCCAGAGTGGGATTTGATCGCTGCGGCTTGCTCACAGTGACTCAGAGGCAACGTTGGGATGGCTTTCTTCCACTTTCTCCACAGCCCGCCCGAACCTGAGAAAGGTGGTAAGTGACAACTCATGTCTTGTGCACAGACAAGAGTCTGAGTGCTAGACCTCACTCCATCACAATCATGGGCAAGTCATTTGAATTCATTCTCCTTTTCCTTTCCCTTAAAATGGAAATGTCCCTGCAGCTCTAATCGCCTCTGTCCCTGCCCTTCCCGCTTCCTACCATCTTTCTCCGACATGACCTATAGCTTTGTATCTCAACGGGCAGTTTCTAGAGCGGACTGCAATAATATTGGGAACTTTGTAGGGCTGAAATCACCTCTTAAAAAAAAATATCCTCTTATGAATTTCTTCATTGACTTACAATTGGAAAATGCCAGGGCTGGGATAGCATTAGGAAGAAGAAAAAAAAAAAAAAGAAAGAAAGCTCAGGAGAAATTCACTGAACTTTTCCCCTTTGCCCTGCGCTTGTTTTCATGTCTTAAGTGTGTTTCAGTGTACAAACAAGTTGTTAATGTTTTCTGTTTAATAAACAGAACATCCGTAACCTCTGCTCCTGATGTTCTCAATCAGCTCCCCCATTAGCGAACAGGGAACTAGTTTGAAATGCAGAACTCAAGGTCACTTTCACTGTTCCTTCATTTGCATTCTCCGTATAATTCACTGTGTTAATGCTCTCCCTGAAAACACCCTGCTTTAAATATATCATTGCTTTCTCCCTTGGGCCCAGGACAAATAATACAGCCAAGTATTATCGGCGTCCTGGGCTGGATTAGCCCAGTGATTCATATTTGGGGAGCTGTGGGGCTCAAAGAGTGACATTCATTTATATCTTCAAAAACGATCCTCAGAGCACTGAGAAATCAGCCATCAGGCACCGCTAACTGCCGCCTGGCCTACTTGCGCACCGAGACTGGAGAACTGCAGGAGCCTCTGTGGGACCTGGGCTTTCTTCTGAGCTGCAGTGGGGCTGGGCCGCCCAGGGAGTGTGCCTGTTCTGAATTCGACCCAAGAGAGGGATCTCAAGAGGAAGGAGAGAGCTGGCTGGGGGCCCCGCCTCTCCGTGGAGCTTGTGCTGCTCCCGGAGACTACACTTGGCAGTTATCCCTGTCTCATTAATAACATTTGAAGAACAAGGCGCGAGACGCCATGTCTTCCGCAGCAGTGTCTTCCTCCCCGGTGTGTGGCTGGCGCTTTCTGTCCCCAAAATCCCACCTCCCCCATCCCATCCTCACTTGCAAGTGGTTGTTGAATTTTCACTCCCTGTATGTTTTTCTTCTGAAGCATTTTGTTAGATCCTTTGCTTTTATATTTTTTTCCTTTACTTGAACCTGTCTTGAGTTTTAACCTGTTGGTTAAGAACCTCAAGGAAGGGGCGCCTGGGTGGCTCAGGCGGTTAAGCGTCTGCCTCCGGCTCAGGTCATGATCCCTAGGGTCCTGGGATCAAGTCCCGCATCGGGCTCCCCGCTCAGCGGGGGGTCTGCTTCTCCCGCTCCCCCTACTTGTGTACTCTCTCTGTCACATGAATGAAAAATCTTAAAAAAAAAAGAAAAGAAAAACCTTCAGGGAATTAGTAATAACCTGTGAATCGCTTTTTTAAAAGTCTTCCTTCATGTGATTTTTCCAGAGCCTGGGTCCACCTGCAGCAATGTGTCAACATCAATATTCTCACTTTCTTTCCTTCTGTGTAAGCAGACACACTATCGGTCATTTTCCTTAAACAGAAAAATAGAGTAGAACAAGTTTTAAAGATCTACACGGATCATACACTGGTGACTTCAACCTATCCTTTGGCTAGAACACAAAGAAGGACCTGAAATAGTTAAGCTGTAAAAAAAATATAAACAAAACAAAACTCACAGCTTGCTGGTTGCTGTGGATGAGGGATTTGGGGGAAAGGGGAGTAATGACGGGGCTGTGGAAGCAGTAAACCCAGGCTAAGGATCTCCGACTGAGCAGGAGAGCAACTTTAAGGTGGCCCAGAACTGAAATCAACTAACTCTTCCTAACCTTGGGTTTCTTCCCTGTTGCCAGTGAGCTCATGCAAAATTGCAAACAGCCAGGGAGAGTTTTTGGAGACTTTGATCCTTGATATGCAATCTCGAGATTGAAAGATTATATTTTCTCTCTAATTAAATCTCCTCTAACCTTGTATGGAGTGCCTGTAAGTTGAGCAGGCAAGATGCAACCTGCTGAGCGGAGTGGATTCCCGGGAAGCCTGGGAGACAATGTGTTCCGCCCAGGGGAGACCTCTGGGATCATGATTTGCAGCAGGAGCTACTTAAGCAAGAGCTACGAGATCGGGTAGTAGGCCCACGCGGAGAGGGCAAGACGTCCAGCGTTTTCCTGAGATGCTGATGTCGATGTGAGCAGCCCTCAGAACAATTACAATCTACCAAGTTAAAAGGAGTGTCTGCCTCAAAAAGGACAATCTGTTGTCGGGACCCATCTACTGTGTCACTCTCAAAGTAGGCAGTGGCCAACACAAAAATCCTACTCTGACCGAGGCCCTGGCTACCACGTGGGCTCTAAGCATTTATAGCTCTTTGCCCTTGGGAAGGATGGACACAAGCTTCCAAGCATTCTTCAAATTCTCTTGGTGTCTTCCCTTGGGGCTTACCAGGCCATTGTTTGCTTAATAATCCTATTATTTAGGGACCTTAATGATGTTTTGTTCAGCCAGTTCCCTTTGAGGAAGTGGAACCTCAGAAGGTTACCCCTCACCCTTCAAGGTCACCCCCCTGCTTTAGCAGCAGGGTAACCCTTCTGCTCCTCCTCTGCCACGTACAGGGCATTCTATGCTGGAGGAGAAATCCTTATTGATTTTGCGTCACTGTGCTCCTTCTCTTGCTGCACTTCACAAGCTGCAAAGTGGTGATGAGGAAGAGCTAGTCCCTGTGGCGGGGGGTGGGGAGCCCAGAGGCAATGGGTCCCTCCCACAGGTAGGGGACACAAGGGGCACCCCAAATCGCCATTTGTATTCATTTCCCAGGGCGGCTGTAACAAAGTACCACCAACTGGGGGGGCTTAAAACAACAGACTTCCGCTGTCACGGTTCAGGAGGTTCCATGTTTGAAATCATTGTGTCTGCAACTGGAGCAGAAGCCTTCCTTGCCTCTTCCTAGCTTTCGGTTGCCAACAATCCTTGGCATTCCTTGGTTTGTGGTGGCATCAGGCCAATTCCAGCCCCATTGTCACATGGCTTCTCCCTGTGTGTCTCTGGGGGCAATTTTCTGTCTCTTATAAGGATACTGTCGTTGGATTTAGGGCTCTCACCTGAATCCAGTATGATCTTATTTCAACCCATACCTTGATTACATCTACAAAGATCCTATTTCCAAATGTGGTCAAATTCTGAGGTTTTGGATGGGCATGGGTTTCTGAGAGACCCTATTCAACCACTATGTTATTTATTCTGAAATGGCAGCTAATAACCGGACACTAAATCTAAAGCATTATATAAAACTGAAGAAATCCTTTTTATTTTTTTTTATTTTTTTAATTTACGAATCCCTGTGATGGTCTATTGCAAACCCCAATTCTGAAGTTAAAACTCCTTAGCAAAAGGCTGGAAGATTATGTTAAACACTCAATAAAGTTTTAAGAGAATAATATATTTTTAGTGTGTTTTTCTAGACCAGGCATTGCATTCAGTGATTTACTCAGGCTGTTTCATTAAATCCTTTCAAAAGCCCCAGAGGGCCGGCACCATCATTGTCCCGTCTTACAGGGGAGGAAACGGGTTCCGTGAGCCTGAGCAACAGGGCCAGCCTGACACGGCCAACCTCCTCATCTCTATATTGGCCCCAAGACTCCACAACTTTGTGGTCTCCCTGGAAACTGTAGAGAAGAACTGTAACCACTGGATGTGGAAAACGTCAGTAGGACATTTTAGATCCGATGACCGGGGATGGGGATATGGAGGTGAAAGCCGATCCTTGGAGGCAGACTGCGGGAGTTCGAGTCCCTGATCAGCCATTGAATAACTATGTGCATTAGTGGTTCCTTCCTACAAAAACAAATCGCCACCCACTTAGTAGTTCAAAACAACACAAGTTTGTTATCTTACAATCCTGGAGTTCTAAAATTGAGGTGTTAGCAGGGCTGCATTCTTTCCTGGAGGCTCTAGGGGAGAATCTGTTCCTTGCCTTTGTGGGCTTCTAGAGGCTGCCTGTATTCCCTGGCTTGTCACCCCTTCCTCCTACCCCTGCAACCTCTACTTCTGTGGTCACACTGGCCCTCTTCCTGCTTCCCTCTTCTAAGAACCCCTCTGACTGCATCGGGCCCACCTGAATAATCCGGGGTGATCTCCCCATCTCAAGATCCTTAACTTAATCACATAGGCAGCCTTTTTGCCATAAAGGTAACACCTGCACAGGGTCTGAGGATTAGGACGTGGACATCTTTGGGGAACCATTATTTTGTCCACCGCACTATGTTCTCAGGGGTTACTTAACCGCCTTAAGGCGTACTTTCCTGCTCTAAGAAAAATGGGCAGGGGCGCCTGGGTGGGGCAGTTGGTTAAGGGCCTAACTCTTGATTTCAGCTCAGATCATGATCTCAGGGTCATGGGATCAAGCCGCACACTGGGCTCTGTGCTCAGCATGGAGTCTGCTCGAGGTTCCCTCACCCTCTCCCTCTGCCCCTCCCACTCGTGTGTTCTCTCTCTCTCTCTCAAAGAAATAATCTTTCTTAAAAATGGGCAAATAACGGTACCTAGCTTGTTGAGCCATTGTGAGGATCAAATAAGAATATGAGGAATATGTTGCCTGGAAAAGTAGGTAAAGGTGGCTGTTCATATTATTACTTTTGGTGAAGACGTGAGCCAGGAGCTGTCGTCATGAACTAAGGTGGTTGGAGTCTGTAGGGTGATGGTCTCCACCCAGGACGAAAGTGCACAACAGGTGCCCTCATTTTGGAGGTAGTCAAAACAATATTGAGTGAGGTCCAATCCCTTGGACCCGGTGAACTGGGATTGGGGAAGTAACAGGCTTTACCATTCTACTGAGGCACTGTGAGGAGCTAGGGCCAACGACACGGGTAAAGAAGACAGTCTCCATACAAGACTACCCTGCACTTCTGACACCAACTGCAGGGTCGGGGGCCCCCAAACCACTCTCAGATTCAGCAGTTCGCTAGAAAGACTCGCAGAACTCACTGAAAGCTATACACTCATGGTTACAGCTTATTACAGAGAAAGGATAAAGATAACATATAATGGTCAAAGGAAGAGACAGGGTGGAGCCCAGAAGGGTTCCAAAGGCAAGACCTCTGTTGTTCTTTTCCCATGGAGTCAGGACACATCAGTCTCCTGCCATTGATGGGTGATGATACACATGGAGTATTTCCAGCCAGGGAAGCTCATCCAAACCTTGGGCTTCAGAGTTTTTACTGGGGTTCCATTACACAGGCGTGATTGATTGATTGCCTAGGTGGTGGATCTTCATTCTAGTCTCCAGCCCTTCTGGGCATGACCTAAAGCGCCTACCCTAAATCACATCGTTGGTCTTTCTGGCATGGCCAGCTGCCACTCCAAACAAAAACATTCCTATAGCAATTACTTCCTAGAACCCAAGGGCCAAGGCCAGGTCTCTTTTGGGTCAAGGTTAAATTCTATACTACATTGTCCTGAGGAGTTGAATGACTCAACTGAGGTCACATGGCTCAGCTATAATATTTAAATTATTACCACTCAGTAATTCTTCATAGTCTTTTATGATTAGTGCAGAATATGAAGCAATATAGCATGATTAAGAGTTTGAATTCTGGAATCAGGCTACAGGGCCAGGCTACAGCTTTGCCATTTATTACTGTGTAACTTTGGCAACTTCCCACTCTGTTTGTGCCTCAGTTTCCTCCTTCATAAAATGGGGGAATAATAATAAAACCTAAAAGACAGAGTTAATATATGTGCAACACTTAAAACCATGTCTAGTGTGTATTAAGTCTTTAATTTTAGTTTTTCATATTAAGCAGAAAAAAATATATAAGTGAATTAGAAAGCAAAATTTATCCATAGTCTTCCTTTTCTCCTCCCACTGAACTGATAGTTGGCTATGTATGTTTCCAAACCTTATCATTCATTCATAAGCAAATCAATCATATTACGCATCATCTACAATTTCATTGTTACCAAAATTTTCATCAAAATTTATTATTTTTAAATGAATAAGAATTTTTGAAATCCTATAAACATTGAATGCATGTGGAAAAGCTAAGCAACAAGAGAACTACATTTTTTGGTTGCACAAGCATTAAAGAAGTGAGTGGTGGAAAGCCGCCTGGGTTAGAGAAGCCAAAAATGTCCTTTTGATTTGTGTAAAGTCACAATAACAAATGTTGTTTGTCCCCCACACATTCCTGCTCCAGCTCTACGATTCTTTCATCACAGAGGAAAATAGTATTTGTCAGGAAACACTGCTTTCCTAATGTCGAGGAAGAAAAATAACAGTGTGGAAATTTCTGCTCACCTCGGTGGCAAATTTCCAGTTTTCCAATTGTGAAGCAGCAAAATATTGTTTTTAGCTATTATACCTAGAACTCAAAAGAATTGTGTAAAAAAAAAAAAAAAGACAATTATGCTCAATTAAGGGAAAGTGTGATCAAGTTCCTACTACGTGCCAGACACCGGGTGGGCCAATCTCAGGGAACCAGAGTCAAAGAAGACATCGCCTTGGGTCACCAGGTTCCCCTAGCCTAGCAGGACACACAAATGCACAGATGACATTCTCAATAGATGTTCAGCCCCAGGATGTGGAGCTGTATCAGAAGAGCATTTATTTTTTAAATTTTATTTGTTTTATTAGAGAGAGAGGGAGAAGGAGAATCCTAAGCAGGCTCCACACCCAACAGGGAGCCCGATGCAGGGCTCGATCCCAGAACCCCGAGATCATGACCTAAGCAGAAATCTAGAGTCGGACACTCAACGGACTGGGCCACCCAGGTGCCCTGGAAGAAGCGTTTGATGCTAAATGGGCTACAGAAAAGTGAGGACCCTGAGCTCTGCCTTCAACGATTTCTGCAGGTACCCTGGTGAGAGAGGGCACCTACTCTATTAAGATGAAAGCATGACACCGACCGCATGGGTATCAGAGATCGGTTACAGCAAGAAAGAATTGCTGCAATAGGCTGGTCAGACAGGAGTCATGGTTTTCCTTCCTACTATGTGAGAAACTAGGCCCTGTGAGAGGAGGCGGGTGGGAGCGTCCTGAAACATTGTGCTCTCTCTTACCCTTCCAGTTCAGGTAGGGCTGATTGGTTAATATCAGGCATTTACAGAAGTACTTCATACTTTTCTTTTTTTTTTTTTTTAAGATTTTATCTACTTATTTGAGAGAGAGAGAGAAACAGCATGACGGGGGAGAAGGTCAGAGGGAGAAGCAGGCTCCCTGCTGAGCCGGGAGCCTGATGTGGGACTCGATCCCAGGACTCCAGGATCATGACCTGAGCCGAAGGCAGTCGCTTAACCAACTGAGCCACCCAGGAGCCCAGTAGTCCATACTTTTCAAGGGGGCTTCTAGGGTCATCAGCATGATTTGAGATCAGAGCAACTTCATGGGAGAGGGAGGGTGGGTGACATTAAATGCAGTGAGGACCGTGAGGCCCCGGGTCATAGTTCGAGCTGATCATGCCACACTGGGAGCAGAACCATGGTCTCCCTTAACTTCCACCTTAGTACTCTAAGTATTCTTTGTACTTCGTCTCATACACACTCAGCTTTCTAGATTCCTTTCTTCCTCCTCCTCCTCCTCCTCCTCCTCCTTCTTCTTTAATGGGCAAGCATCTCCAAATTGCAAGGCATGCTTGGCACTATTTACACTGTAAGAGGCTTAAATTTTTAATTTTCTTTTCCATTTCATCGGAACGTTTTAGAAAGTTGCACAGCTTTTCATTCCACTGCATTCTGAACATATCCTACCACTGTGATCCTAACCCCTGCAGAGCCTGGGCAGGGTAGGACTTCCAAGAAATCCGCGAAAATAATGAGAGGTCCAGCAGGTGAAGGATGTTCCATGAAGCAAAAGTGGGCCAAGCCCTCTACCTTGTGAGATCCCATTACCATAAAGGAGATGGCAGACCATGGACTTGGATAACAGGCTCTAACAGCCCACGAGTTCCCAGCTTACCTAACACCTAACGTGCTCTCTGCAGCTCAACACATTTTCTACTTCATGTTTCCCAAAGCATTAGCAGAGGGCAGAGTCCTTCCCGGCCTCAGACGGCTGAATTGCATCAGGCTGTATGTCATTGCATTCCATGGCGGCCGCTGATGGTATCTATCTGCAAAATTTCCATCTGAGTGTCCTCCTCATTAGATTTCAGGAGGAACAATTAGTGGTACCATTAAAATTTCCTAACTTGTTTTGGTTTCACCCCTTAAGCAACTGCTTAATTGGCTTGTTTCCCTTGAAACCAAACATTTTCCCATGGTGGGAGCATAGAAAATTAATAGCTTCTGGAATATAGAACCATTGGGCAGGGATTTGAGAAAGAATTCTCTTTTTTCTGAGGTTCTTCTGGGAAGGGAATCATTGTTACCACCTTCGTGGGCCTGAATCCTGCATTCTAAACACAGCCTGTTTACCGTTGCTGACTTCCAAGTCTAGCAGTGAAAGGGGTAAAATGTAAATCAGCTTCAAAGCCAACTGTTAAAAACAGTGAGATCTGGGGCACCTGGGTAGCTCAGTAAGTTAAGCATCCAATTCTTGATTTTGGCTCAGGTCGTGATCTCAGGGTTGTGGGATCGAGCACTGCATTGGGCTCCATGCTCAGCGGGAGTCTGCTTGAGATTCTCTCTCTCCCTCTCCCTCTGCCCCTCCCCACCAGGCTCATGTACATGTGCTCTGTCTCTCCAAAATAAATAAATCTTTAAAAAAATAAATAAAAATAAAAACAGATCTAGGGTGTTAGGTTAGCACTTACAAGTTCAGGCAAAAATAGCCTATTGTTCATGAGAAAGCTCAGAAAACACACAAATCAGCAGCATGTAGCTGTTTCTCAGTAGCAGTTTCTTTGTTCTGGCCATCAAATCCCCTCCTCTTTTGCATTTATAAGCGTAAGAAATGAGCACAAAAGGGATTTACCCCTAGAATTGTGATGGCATTGCTTCATTTCGGTGTTCTTTTGAGTCTTTGATGGTGTGCACTACACTGAATGGTTAAAGAAAGCCTGTAGAATTTGTTTTAGTTAAAAATACTTTGTTTTCAAATTTCCTGCATCTGTTGACAGCTGGTTAGATATTGCCTCCTCTCCTAGGAGAATCATTATCTTGGTAGTTAATGCTAGGAACTGCTCATCCCTGCCTCTTCCTTTCTCCCTTTCAAGGAGTTTATCCAGTTGTTTAGCACATATTTATTGACTCCCTTCGTGTCACATACATTCTGCGAGTTGCTGGGTGCATGGTAGTGAGCACAGGGCATGGTTCCTGCCTCCGGAGAATTTAGTCTTAACACGGAGACATGTACTTAAAATGTTGATCTAGACGTATATGCATGTGTATATTGTGTATATACACATACATGCACATGTGTGCACACCACACGCACACACAAATTATAAATTGTGATAAATGATATTAAGGAAAGAAATGAGAGACCTCATTTAAACTGGGGTGGTTGGGAACAGGCTTCCTAAAGAAGTGACTTTGGAGCTAAGACCTGAGAATAGGTGGGACCTAGAAAATAGGGAAAAGGAATTCCAGGGAGAGGGAACAGGCTGTATGGAGGCCCTCACGGGGAGTGGTCTGTTTGACCTAACTGCAAGAAGTCCAGAGTGAGGGACAGGCGTGAGCGGGAGCCACACGGCCATGCGAGGGCTCCAGGGTTTTGCGGATCCAAGAGTGAAAGCAGGTGCAGTGCAGTGAGATGAGCTCGGGTTTAAAGGGATCATTCTAGCTGCTGAATGGAGAATTGGTTTGAAGGAAACAAGGGGGAGAGGTGTTTGCCATAAAAACGGAACCAGGGAGGAAGGAGGATGAGGGATTCACGTTCTGTCTTGATGGGAGAATTGACAGGAACTGCTGATAGATTGAATATGGGAATCACAAAGAGGGAGGTATAAAAAAATCATTTTTTCCCCCTGATTTTTGCCCTGACTGCTTAGTGAATTTCACCTTAGGTGACCTTTCTTCTAGGACTATTGAAAGGGTTCAGAACAAGGTCCTCAAAATATGCCACCGTAGCACGAGAATTATTTTGAGCTAAGGGCAATAAAAACCCAGAAGGTTCAGGAAAAATTGTTTACCTCCCCCTCAACTGCCGATATTTACACTGGAAAGGGAGCCTGTACCAGGAAGACAGTATGAGCAGAGATTCCTCTCTACTGAAGAAATTTACAGACATAAGAGGGCCATCTTTGTTTTTCAAACCTTTCCTCTCCCTTCCAGGGAATGGCCTCCCTCCTCTTTGTATCCCCAACCCCTATCCCTCCCCTCAGTTCAAGATGGTATGTAAGCCTCAATCACCTGGCTGCCTCTTGAGTCTACATACCTTTACAGGGTCCCGATTGTACATGATTAAATTTGTTCTTCTGTTAATCTGTCTTATGTCATTCTAATTGCTCGAACAGGCAAAGACCCTAGAAGGGAAGAAGGGAAAATGTTTCCACCCCTACACCATGCAACTTGTCTCACTCCAAGTCAGAAATAAGCTGAGCTAGTTCTTCCCTTCGGCTGTAGGAACTTGACTGGGGGAGGCAAGTCAACTCCACAGGAGGTATCTCTGGCAGAATGAATACCTATAGGGATATTTAAACTCCAGGTCTTTTTTTTTTTTTTTTTTTAAACTCCAGAGCTGGTAAAAACAAATAATTTGGAAGTGGCTGAAACCACACTCTGTAATAATGATCTTTCACAGGTGTTATATGTGAGGAACTGTTAAAGATATAAAATGAGTTCCCTTACAAATAACAATTCCTCTTCACTGAGGAACTGGCTTGAACTCTTAATTAGTGTCAATAAGGAAATGGTTCTGGCCTGGAATTTGCTTCTCCTCCCGGTCTGGGGATATTTTTGTCTACTTGCTTGGTTGCACCATATTGGCTTGCCCCAGGACATCTGGGTAGGAATGTTCATTTCTTGGTTTTAGGACTCTCAGGAGTGACTCCTTTCTCTGCTTCTGCAAATATGTCAAGTGCACTTTGAATAATGGGTCTTTGTCAATTGACCTCCGCAGGAGGCTTTGTTTCTCTCCAAAATGCTTTTAAAATTTCATTGTATATTTTATTAGTAAGTAGTCATAATTAATAACAAGTATAATAGCTACTATGTACTGAATGCCAAGAAACTGCGCTGAGTTTTAAACCTAATTTCACAGGGTGGGTGTCATTGTCCTTCATCAAAGTCAAATAGGCCGTGAGTGGGTGGAGATGAAGTCTGAAGCCAGGCAGGACTGTTTCCAGAGCCGGAGCACTTGGCCATTGCCTGAGGTTCTCTGCAGTGGCCACTCTCAGGTGTGATTTAGGAGCCCCATGAGCTTTGGCAAGGGGAGGGATATTTTAAACCACCTGAAGAGGAAACAGGGACTTCCTCTTTGGCACCCCACTTGAATTTAATTTAGACTTGTAGGTCTAACATCCTGTGGGTTGCTACACATCCTCTTTGATTTTCTTTTCCTTTTCAGTTTTCCTCTGTTACATTAATAAACAAACTCTTTTCTCCAACTTCATCTTTATCATTCCCTTTCCAAGCCAAAAAGGACAACTTTTTGTCATCATGGCAGTTCTACAAGAAAAAAAAAAAAAAGTCTATTCTAGACTTGGTTCTGCCATATGATGATTGTTTTCTAATTTGTAATTATGGATATTATCTTAGATAAACCATTACTGCTTCTTCATGTCAAAACACAGTGGCTGGTACAAAATAGATGCATAATCTGTGCTAGTTGGTGTTGAATCCTAAGGAAGGAGGAGTTACACATTCATCCACTTGACAAGCATGTGTTAAGGGCCTTCTCTGCCCCTGGTGCCATGCCAGGGTTGGGGGTGCTGTGATGATGCTGAGATTTAAAACACCACAGGCACCTGACTTTGATTACCATCTTGCTCTGCCCCCCACCCCCACACTAACTGTGACACTTGGCAAATTATCTCCCTAAGCCTCCGATTTCTCACGCAACAGTTAGGGCTAATCAGAGGACCTATTTCATGGGATTGAGGAGGACTGAATGAGAGTGCATGTAAGGCCCTTAGCACAGTATCTGGCACTTTGGAAGTGATCAATAAGTGTCTCTGGTATTATTATGGAAAGGAAGATCAAGGGGAGCTGGACTCCACTGCCAGTCTAAGTTTATCAGTAAGCACACACATGCGCACACACACATCCATGCATGGGGGATAGTGATTTCTAATATTGGGGAGAAGAAGGGTGATATTTGATCTAAAAGTATTTTTATAAAACTAAACAGTATGTCTTCTAGATGACACAAACTGTGGAAAGTTAAGTTCAGCAATGCTGTTGATGTTGGACATCATGGATCTTCAGAGTGAAAGCAGTGGGGGAGAGCACATCGTCTAAGACAATTTCTGCAGCCTAAAATTTCAGTTTGTCCAAAGGGACGACTGAGTAAAGAATAAGGCAACTTGAGCCAAAAGCTCTCCACGTCCCTTGATGTTTTCCATAGTAAGTGAATCTATGAAGAAAGGACAGATTTCAGTTTTGCTATAAGTTTAAACGGTGCTACAATCCGGCATTAACTGGATGTTCAGAGTGAAGACAGACGTGATCCAGCGATGTGTGGACAGGGAAGTAGGCTGCACGGAGCCAGGCATGGGACTTGGCCACCATGGCCATGCTGCTGCCTGGCAGCCACCCAACAACTGGTGTTGGGCTGAGGTTTGGTGTGGAGTCCAAGGCAGAGCATCTGAAGGATGCAAGTGCAGGCCAGAGTCCTGTGGCTCTCGGCATGGGGTGAGTGGGTAGGCCTGATCCCGGAGGTCAGGATGTTCCAATAAGCAAGCAGAACATGGCCACAGAGAGTGGTGGAGGTAGTGCTCAAAGTCCAGCAAGATTGGCAGCTGACCGCAGAGGAGAGTTTCAGCAGGGAGCAGGGTCCTGATCTCTGGGTGAGGGCTCAGAGAAGGGGACTGGCCAGAGCAAGGCAGATCTTGTTTGTAGACCTTGAACTCCAATCCCTCCCAAAGCCAGGTCTATGTAGCAGGGTTCAGGACCCAGAACCTGCCATGGACAGCTAGAAGCACCCAGACAACCTCTATTAAAGAGCTTCCTAGATGGGGGAGGGATGGGCCTGTTCGTAAGGGTCTGATGTCACTTGTTATGAGGAACGGAGAGGAACCGAGGCCGAAAAACATAGAATTCCTTCCAGAAGCTGTACAAACAACTGCTACTCTCGTTTCATCTTCCTGTTTTCTGGTTATATTTAATTATTACTAGTATACCACATTGCTTTACTTAGTGAACAACAAACAAACAAATCCAATATATGCTATTAAAACTGCATCCTGCGTCTAACCGTAGGCTCTAAAATGTCTGGGGTAGCCCCAAGCTGCAGTCAATTTTATTGCTTTCAATACGTGGAAGTCACAAAACCGACTTAATTTTTAAAAATAATTTTTATATGTCTTTTGCCATAAGCTGACAAATTGAAGACAATCCTCTGCACTTCACATTTTCCACTTTTGGTTTGGAAAGCCAGCCCTGTGTTGAGGAGTCTTCAAACAGAGCACAGTTGTTGGGTTGGAAAGTGGTCGTGCGGGTGACATTCTTTCCAGTAGAAAAATGCGTTCCAAATTTGAAACAGCCACACTGGACGTTCCTTCTGGGCAAGATCTGTTTGGAATATACTACAGTGCTTACCCAGAACCTTCTGTAAAACGATGCTTATAAAGGTCAAATGTGGTGGAGAGCGGGAGAGGCTCTTCCGGCCCAGTGCCTCCCCCAAAATCTGAAGCCACTGAGCCCCGGGTACTTTATCCTTGAAATCAAAACAGGACAACCACTACTAGCCTTAGGCATGTAGCCCTTTATGCCTGTCCACTGTTAATCCCTCCCCTCCTTTGAACCGTGTCTCCTTAATATCCTTAGGTGTTTGCCATCAGGTGCGAGTGTTAGCCCCTGAAAGGTGACCCACGTCCACTGGTCATCCTCTCTTCTGTTCCCACAACCTCCTCTCTGGGATATAAATTCCCTGTCACAGCCACCCGTCTGGGTGTCCAAGTCAGATATCATGGAGTCATCCTGCTGCAAGGAAGAATTTGTGCTTCCCTGGAAACCTGTGCATTGTCTAGAGGACCCAGCTCTGAGTAGTCCAATGGCATGGAGCCTGCTGTACAACTCTGTAAGTTGTACGTAACCAATAGATTGCAGAATAATCCTTAGCTGTAGTTGTATAATTCTGTTCTGTCCTGTAGAGGTCAGCTGAATTCTCTTCCCTGTGGAAGAAGCTGGTTTCGCCTCCATTTGGACATTCATTTCAACATTCCTCATCTATAAATGTGTCTATTTTTCAATTTCTCCCTGGAACCACTTATAACATCTGCCTGGTTCGTTCTTTATGAGTAAAATAAAATCTTTAACATGTGTTCATTTTATATCCTTATGAGTCATGATTTTACCTTTTTTTTTTTCCCCCAAATTGTCTTTTAACATCGTCTTTTTCTCACTTGCAGCTTCTCGTTCTTCCTTTCATGCACTCAGTGCTCTCTTTTTAAATGCCTCTAATTTGTCTCTTTCCCTGCAACCCACTGCTGGCCTCCCGGGTTGGCTCACTGACATTTTTCATGAGGATAATTGCAACAGCCTCCTAACTGATACCCTGTCTCCTGCCTGGCACCCCACCCCCCACCCCCTGCCATTCTAGTCCACACACTATTGCTCCCGAAACCGAGGTCCCAGCCTGTCCATTTCCACTTAAAACTCCTTTAAGACTTTACACCACCTTAGACTCCCCCAGCCAAGCTGGGGGGAGGCGGGGAGGGCGGTCCAAAAGTTGGGCCTTTAAGATACATGGTGATCTAGGCCCTGACCACATCTCTCTCCCCCACACTGTGTTCTCCTCAGCAGGTAGGTGACCACAATTTCCTTTAATACCTTTCAATATCTTTTAATACCTTCTGGGCTTTCTCTTGTGCTCCTTCTTCATGTCTCTCCTCCCCATCCACTGTAGCTGAGCTAGCTCCTAGGTACCCATCATGTCCCAGTTCAGATGTGTAGGGGAGGGAAAAAACCTTTTTCACTCTACCTTCCCAGGTGCAATGTCTAGGGCCTGCAAATCAAATCAAAAAAAGGCAGAAGGGAAAGGGGTTTGGGGCTTCTGAGCAGGGGAGGCAACAGTGTGTGTGTCTGGGGGCGGTGTAACCAAGTGATCCCAGACTAATTACTGAACCACACCGACAACTCTAGAATGGGGCTCCTACTTTACTGGTGTTGGGGGGAAGATGAAGAGAGTTAACACACACAAAGAGCTTAGAATAATGGCACGTAGTAAGAACTGGACAAACGTTAGCTTTTGATAATATGCCACCAAACTGAAGAGGGAGGCAAGTCCCTGGGATGTCAGACCCCTCTCTGAAGGCCGGCGAGCGGTGCAAGCTTGTCAGCCAAAGCCGGCAAATCCAGTTGGGAGATTTCTTTCAAGGAGTTTATTTTATTACTGTTCGCCGTTCTCCCTTAGGAAAGATTTGTGTATTCGTGGTCATCTTCAAAGACGGCTTTATGACTAGAGCAGGAGCAGTTACAAGGCAAGGCCAAGTCATCCAGCCTTTGTGGGTCTTGTTCTATGTGTGAATGTCTCATCTTGGGTGTTTCTTCCTGACGGCTTTTGGGAAATTCCTCATGCTTTCACATCACATGCTTTACCTCTCTTGATATCTGCCCCCTCTAGGGCCCCCTCTTCGGCCCCCACCAACCTCACCCTTCCATCTTTCAGTTCTGGGCTCTTCCTTGTGAACGGAGGTGAGAGTCTGCAGCCTGAGAGAGGCTGGTGACCACTGTGGCAGCTGTAGTGAGGAGAAGCCGGACCAGACCTGGGGGGGAGTTTCTGCCCCCTTATACTTTTGCTTTCTGCAAACTATTTTGCAGCTTGGTTCTGAGAGTAGGGGCTCAAGCTGAATTTGCATCATAAGAAAGCCACATGAACCTCTGCAGCTGCATGGAGTGGGGGAGTGTGAAGTGCCATCGTCTTCAACAAAGCATTTATCCAACACCCTCATGATGTCAGCCCGAGCTGGATCTGGGGAATACAGAGGTGAATGTCCCAGATCGTGACTTTGAAGTGCTTGCTCCATTATCTGTGGGTTATGTGAGGCCTACAACAGGTTATTTTCTGTAAAGTTTGATATCATAAAATAAGATTTAAAAACTGACAATTCCACCACTTAATATGTTGGTATGTATCATTCCATTTTACTAAACTCCCATGTGATTACTATCACCCATTTGTCCATTTGCCTATCTTCATGGGTTTTTTTTTTTTTTTACATAAATGGAATCATTACCTATGTATCTCTAATTCTGCAATTTGATTCTTCCATGTAACAATATATCACAGGCATCTTTCAGATCAGAATTTATTTTTTAAAAGATTTTATTTATTTATTTTAAAAAGACAGAGAGAAGGGGAGAGAGAGAGCACAAGCAGGGGGAGCGGCCGAGGGAGAGGGACAAGCAGAGTTCCCATTGAGCATGGAGCCCAGTGTGGGGCTCAACCCCAGGACCCTGAGACTGTGACCTGAGCCGAAGTCAGACACTTAACCTACTGAGCCACCCAGGCAACCCTCAGGTCGTTATTTGTAGTGACACTCCATTCTTCTTGAGGGGTACATGGTATTTGTTGAATGAATATACCATAATTTATTTGATTATTCCCCTTGTATACATATTGCTGTATACATGTGTAAGCATTATCGTAGAATACGTATCTCAATATGGACTTCCAAATTCCTAGGTACCTATATGTTAAAGTTTAAGAGGTACTACAAAAATGCCTTCAAAAAAATACCAATTTAGGGCGCCTTGGTGGCTCAGTTGGTTGAGTGACTGCCTTCAGCTCAGGTCATGATCCTGGAGTCCCGGGATCGAGTCCCACATCGGGCTCCCTGCTCGGCAGGGAGTCTGCTTCTCCCTCTGACCCTCTTCCCTCTCGTGCTCTCTATCTCTCATTCTCTCTCTCTCAAATAAATAAATAAAATCTTTAAAAAAAAATACCAATTTATATGTCTATTACCAGTATATAAAAGTTCCAGTTTCCCCCACGTACTGAAACTTTTTTCTCTCAATATAAGGAGGAAAGTGTTATATTTTAGATTTTTATTTCTTTAGTAATGTGCATATCTTTTTACAAATCCTTTTGCCATTTGTATGTCCTTCATAAATTCCCTGTTCCTATCCCACACACACCCCCCCCTTTTTTTTGGTCTTTTTTTCAGGTTTGTAGAAGCTCTTTGAGTAGTATGGCCACTGATATCTTATACATGATACATACACTATCTCCTCCTGGTCTATCTCCTGTCTTTTGATTTGCTTTTGTTTGCTTCATTTTTGTTGTTGCCAAGCAGAATCTTTAAAAAAAATTGTTATTATACATTCACATCTGCACATTTTCTTTTATGGCTTCTAAATTTTATGTCTTGGGGTGGAGTCCCCACCCCAAGACTATAAAACCTAATACAGAACCTGAAATTCCATATAAATAGGGACGAATCAGTTTGGTTAATCAGTAATATTTTATTAAAAAATACAGCCGCCAAGTGCCTTGAAATGTAAGCAATACTCATTTGTTAAACTGACGAATGGCATCCTTTAAAGGGGGAGTTCTTTACCAAAACACTTACACTAAATTGAGTTCTCCAAACTTGCAAGAGCTCTGTAAGTATTCCCAGTTATGTCACTGGATCTTTTTCAAGAGAGAGCATGCAAAAAAAAAGGAAAAAAAGGAAAAGAAAAGAAAAAATTAAAATCTTAATGTGCAAAAGGTATATAGATGGAGTCTTCTTGCTTTTTTCAGTGTGGAGTAAATTTTGAACTGATTGTGTGTAGGACCCTGTATCTGGTCATCTCCCCACACCGCGTCCAGTGCAGCTTAAGGTGCTGTCTAGGGAGTATTCTCAAACACTGGAAATCCAGCTGCCGTGTGTTTGCAGACTCGTGGAGAAGTTCAAGAGGCCTCCTGGGGAAGGTATCATGAGAAAGCAAGGAGATGGCACAGTTTAGGGAAGTAAAAATTAATGATGGATGAAACTGGCCCATCTTAGAACCATATCCTGGGCAGAATCTAACTCAGCAGCACCTGCTTCTGCAGCACTGGTCCTACCCACACTGGCCAGAGCCACCTTCTTTCAAACAGCCTCAGCCTTTCTGTTCAACATCACTCAGCTTTGGCAACAAAAGCATCTTTTTTAAAAGCAAACAGCTTTTGGATATTTCGTGGCCTTCCTTCTTGGGTATTCTGAAGGGTTCAAAGAAACCAAGTCAGAAGATGGGGTACAGAAGACCTAACATGGGGACGCCTGGGTGGTGTAGTCAGTTAAGCCTCCGACTCTTGGTTTCAGCTCAGGTTGTGATCTTGTGGTACTGGGATTGAGCCCAGCGTGGGGCTCTGTGTTCAGCATGGAGTCTGTTGGGATTCTCTCTCTCCCTCCCTCTGCCCCTCCATGCATGTGCTCTCTTTCTCTCTCTCAAATCTTAAAAAAGAAGAAGAAGAAGAAGAAGAAGAAGAAGAAGAAGAAGAAGAAGAAGAAGAAGAAGAAGAAGAAGAAGAAGAAGAAGAAGAAGAAAAAAGAAGAAGACGACGACGACCTAACGTGGCTTGCTGCATGAATTGTCCCCTGGGGCTCAATACTGCTAGACCCCTGTGTGCAGGCATGAGGCAAACTGCTGGCTTCGTTGGAGGTGGGCACTGGGTGGCCTGAAGCACCTGTGAGCCTAGTTCCCAAATGGCGTGGGGATGCAGCTGACACTCACTCACTGATCTTAGTTATAGGTGGGCATGAGAGGTTTGGAAATAAAGGGTTCAAGGCAATTAGGGAATCACAGGGAATTCTCACTGTCTTCAGGCTGATTTTCCTCCAATCCAGGACTGCCCTTCCCACTTTTGTTTGGAGGCATCACAAAAGCCTCCTCTGTCTCAAAATACCCCTGCTCCCTCATTCCCTTTTGCCTCTCATTGTCTAGATTGTTCTTCCCTTCTTGAAATGTTGTTCTCAAAGCAGCCCAGGGGAGCAGTGGGGCTGATGGAGACAAGGAGAAAAGCAAACAATGAAGGGGAATCTGGAGCCCATCAGGAGAGTCTGCACATTCATAGGAAAAGCAGGATCCCCACTGGAAAATAGGCAAATATTATGCACAGGCAATTCACAGAGCATATTTAGTTTCCTAGAGCTACTATAACAAAACGCCACAAACTGGTGGCTTCGAATAACAGCAATGTATTTTCTCACAGTCCAGGAGGCCAAAAGTCTGAAAGGAAGGTATCAGCAAAGCCGTACTCCGTCTGGCCCCTGCAGAGGAAGGGTTCTTCCTTGCCTTTTCCAGCTTGTGGTCACCCCAGACATTGGTTGGCTTGTAGCAGCACAGCTCCGATCTTCATATGGCATTTTCCCTGTGTCTTTTCCCACAGTCTACCTTGTGTGCATATCCATGTCTGTGTGTAAAGTTCCCCTTTCCGCAAGGACACCAGTCATATTGGAGGAGAGCCCACTCCCATGACCTCATCTTAACTTCATTATATCTGCAATGATCCTATCTCCAAGTAAGGTCATAATCTGAGGTACTGGGGTTTAGGACAATTCAGTCCATGACACAGAGGAGCAGTTTTAAAAGGCTAATAAGCTTATGAAGGGGCACATGGGTGGCTCGGTTAAGTGTCCAACTCTTGATTTCGGCTCAGGTCATGATCTTGGAGTCCTGAGATCAAGCCCCACATCAGGCTTGTGCAAAACTGGGAATCTGCTTGGGATTCTCTCTCTCTCTCTCTCTCTCTCCCTTTGCCCCTCCCCTTCATGCTCTCTCTCTCTCCCTAAAATAAATAAATCTTTTAAAAAATAAGCTAATAAGCTTATGAAGAGATGATCAAAACCATTAGAAATCGGAGAAATGCAAATTAAAACAACACTTTCCTCTTGTCAGACTTGCAAATACTAGAAAGTTGGTAATTCCAAGTGTTGTCTGGAAAGTGAGGACAAAGGAATACCAGTAGTCCCCCTTATCTACTGGGAAGACCTTCCAAGACTCCCAGCAGATGCCTGAAAGCACAGATAGTCTCAAACCTTATATATACCACATTTTCCCATACATACATACATACCTATGATAAAATTTAATTTATAAATTAGGCACAGTGAAAGATTAACAATAACTACTAATAAAATACAATATAACAATATATTGTAATAAGAGGTATGTGAATGTGGTCTCTCTCTCCCTCAAAATATCTTTTTTTTTAAAGATTTTATTTATTTGACAGAGAGAGACACAGCGAGAGAGGGAACACAGCGAGCAGAGGGAGTGGGAGAGGGAGAAGCAGGCTTCCCGCTGAGCAAGGAGCCTGATGCGGGGCTCGATCTCAGGACCCTGGGATCATGACCTGAGCCGAAGGCAGACACTTAACCAACTGAGCCACCCAGGCGCCCCCTCCCTCAAAATATCTTATTGTATACCCTTCTTCTGGTGATGATGTGAGATGATAAAATGCCTATATGATAAGTGTGGAGACTCTTTAAAAAAAAATGTCCCAACAGTTTGGCTTCTAGGAATATATCCCAGAGAAATTCCCACACAACACCATCATGGGACAGACCCAAAGATGTTTATTGCAATCTAATCTTTGGTGATGGAGAATTGGAGGCCACATGGATATCTACTAGGAGAAATGAGAGTAAAGTGTGATAGATACATAATACAGGATATCACTCAAATTAGAAGCAATGGCTCAGCTACAGATCCAAGAACATAAGAACACGGACAGATCTTAAGAGTGTAGCGTTAGTTAACAACAACAAATAGAAACACGATGAGAAATAAAACACCATAATTTTTATTTTTTTTTAAAGATTTTATTTATTTATTTGAGAGAGAGAATGAGAGAGAGAGAGAGAGAGAGAGCATGAGTGGGGGAGGGTCAGAGGGAGAAGCAGACTCCCTGCTGAGCAGGGAGCCCGATGCGGGACTCCAGGATCATGACCTGAGCCGAAGGCAGTCGCTTAACCAACTGAGCCACCCAGGTGCCCCAAAACACCATAATTTTTAGAGAAATAAAAATATGTACATACCTCTTGATTGTGTGTGTTAATTATAGAAAGTTATGATGAAATGTCAAACCATACAACAAGACATAAAAAAAAAGAAAAAACACTCCAGGCAAAAACTGGTAATATCTGCCTAAGGTCAGTTGTTTAGTTAGTTGTTTGATGTCAATGTCAATATCTGGGTTTTGAGAATGCATGATAGGTGAGATGTTACCATTGGGTGAAGCTTACATGGGACCTCTCTACTATTTGTTTTATGTTTTCATTTATGTTTTTTAATTTGGGGAAGGGAGGGGCACAGGGAGAGACAGAGAATCTTAAGCAGGCTCCATGCCCAGCACAGAGCCCAACATGGGACTCCATCCCACGACCATGACCTGAGCTGAAATCGACAGTCGGATGCTTAACTGACTGAGTCATCCAGGCACCAATCTCCACTATGTTTTTTTTTTTTTTGGATATCATCTAGTGTGTGTGATAAAATGTACATAACTAAATTTTGCTATTTTGATCATTTCTAAGAGCACAGTTCAGTGGTATTAAGTACTTTCACATTGTTGTATAACCATCACCACTACCCTTCTCAGAACAGCTTCGTCCTCTCAAGCTGACACTTTATACCCATTAAATAATAACTCTCCATCCCCCCCACCCCCGAGCCCCTGTTAACCACTCTTCTACTTTCTGTCTCTCTGAATTTGACTACTCAAAGTACCTCATTTAAGTGGAATTACATAATATTTGTCCTTTGGTGTTTGGTTTACTTCACTTAGCATAACATCTTCAAAGTTCACCCATGCTACAGAATGGATCAAAATTTCATTCCTTATTCCATTGTAGGCATAAACCACATTTTTTAAAAATCCATATTCATCTGTTGGTGGACACTTTGGTTGTTTCCACTTTTTGGCTACTGTGAATAATGCTATGAACATTGGCAGACAAGTATCTGAGTCCCTGCTTTCCCAATTCTTTTGGGTATATACCTAGGAGTGGCATTGCTTGATCAGATGGTAATTTTATGTTTGACTTTTTGAGGAACTACCAAACCATTTTCCAGCAGTGTGGCTGCACCATTTTCTTCCCCTACCAGCAATATGGAAGTTTTCCAATTCCTCTACATCTTTACCAACACTTGTTTGTTTAGGTTTGGTTTGGTTTTTGGTCTGTTTTAAATAATAGCCATCCTGCTGGGTGTGAAATGGTATCTCTTTGTGATTTTGATATTTCTCTAATGAGCAATGATGTTGAACATCTTTTCATGTGCCTCTCTGTACTATTTTTTTTCGAACTTATTTATTTATATGTTTATTTATTTTAGAAAGAGAGAGAGCATGAGGGGTGGGGAGAGGACCAGAGGGGAAGGGAGAAGAGGGGGGAAAGAATCTCAGGCAGACTCCATGCTGAGCTGGAGCCTGTCATGGAGCTCACTCTCACTACCCTGACATCATGACCTGAGACAAAACCAAGAGTCAGACACTTAACTGACTGAGCACCCAGGTGCCTCTGTACTATTTTTCTTTTCTTTCTTTTTTTTTTTTTTAAGATTTTTATTTATTTATTTGAGAGAGAGAGAAAATGAGAGATAGAAAGCACGAGAGGGAAGAGGGTCAGAGGGAGAAGCAGACTCCCCGCCGAGCAGGGAGCCCGATGCAGGACTCGATCCCGGGACTCCAGGATCATGACCTGAGCCGAAGGCAGTCGCTTAACCAACTGAGCCACCCAGGCGCCCTGTACTATTTTTCTTATTACAACATCTTATGTGTCTATAATTGTTTCAAAATGAAATTAAGGGGCGCCTGGGTGGCTCAGTTGTTAAACGTCTGCCTTCGGCTCAGGTCATGGTCCCAGGGTCCTGGGATCGAGCCCCGCATAGGGCTCCCTGCTCTGCTGGAAGCCTGCTTCTCCCTCTCCCACTCCCCCTGCTTGTGTTCCCTCTCTCGCTGTGTCTCTCTCTGTCAAATAAATAAATAAAATCTTTAAAACAAAACGAAATTAAAAGCCCATGTTTGTCGTATAGAGATCTATCTATCCATATATTCATGTATATCACAAAATAATACCATCTTGCAAGAACACATACAAATAAAAAGATACACAATAAACAGATGAGAATGGTTGCCTATCAGCAGAAGTGAATGGAGTTTGGAGATAAAGGGAATAAATAAACAAAGCAACAAGAGGGCCATGGAGAGGACAAAGATGATAATGTGCCATGAACTGAGGTGCATAATTAACTCAGAACTTTGCACAGTAAATTCAAAAAGAAAAATAAAAAGGGAAGGCAGAGAAAACCCATTTTTAAGCCCACGTCATTTCTGGTCCTGCCTTCTTCTTCCCTACAGTGTTCGCTGCAGTTTGGAAGACTGGTTTGTCTTCCTTAACCGTCAGGCCTCCTTCCCATCGGCCCTTTCCTTGCCCCCCCTCCCCCCCTCAGGCCCGCAAAGAAATCCAAGCTGGGGAGATAGGGTGGGTCGGTCTCTGTGGTCAAGAGAAGCGTTGGCAAGAAGCAGCAGACACGTGGCTCCCCTTCCCACAATCAGCTAGCTCTGTGGATTTGGGCCTCAGCTTCCTCTTCAGGAAAGAGCGGGAATCCATCTTCTCCAGGGTCCCTTCGAGCTGTCACATTATCTGACATTGAAAGTCACGATGCACCCTTACCTTCATCAACTCTCCCTGGGCCAGCAGAACACCCAGGCCCCGGAACATTGCGGCCACAGTTAGTAATGTGAAGTGCTGGTAGGAACCACCCTGTTTGCAGGTGGTCAGAGTGGACAGGTTGTTCTTTAAAAAGGTGACCTCAATCAGTCTAAAACCCGGGGAGGAAACCAGGGGAGGTTAATTTTTCTCAGCAAGCTGCCACCCAGATAGCGTCAACTCTCTTTGGCATTTCAGGCTTTCCAGTGCCAGTTGAGACCAGTTGGTAGAGAAGGAGGGAATTTATTAGAGGGTGTTGTCAATTTTTAAAAATCCAAACAAAACTCAGGGAAGGCTGAGCCAAAGGTTGTAGGTTGGGGCTCAGGGAGTGAAAGACCTGTTTGTTTTAACTCCATTTAAATAGTTGGCTTCTTTTAAATAAATACCACCAATAGCACTTGCCAGAAATCAACATTAATAGCACATATGTGTGAGTCTCAGCCCGAAGTGCTGTAGTGGATGGCTGACAACCCATCCAAGAGCAGTTTCCCTCACCAGGATGCGTGAGGGAAGGCTGATCTCCATTATTTACACTACAGCGGGGATACTTACTGTTCTGTTTCGCTTAGGAAATAAGGAGCTGGTAATCTTTTAATTAAACAACTTGGATTGTTTTTTTGGGGGGGGGGAACTACTGCACCATGGAGGCAGCTTTGAGGAGAGGGGATGACAGAGGGACCTCTGCAGGGCAGCTCCCCGGCCTACTGGGAAGCTCAGGCCTCGGGCTTGCAGAGCCTACTTCTCCGAACCTACAAAAACGACTTGACTCCAAAGTCACCTCGATGAAAGTCAATTTGCTCTGGAGGAAACGAATTCAGAGATTAGAGGCTCAAGTTCTCATGGAAATTTACAGGTGATAAATGCCCCACAGGAGGGCACCCTTTTTCTTTCTTAGCATCAACGCTCAAGATTCAGAATAACAAACAAGCAACATTAGCGGGAGGGGAAAATAAATAAATTAAGGAATTCAAACTGCATTTCCCAATTTACTTTAGAGAGCTGGTTTTCAGTATATAAATCAGCACTTGTTGGAGTTTTTGCCATTTAAAAAATGGCAAAAACAAAATGTAGGGGAAAAAAAGAAAAGTATTTGAAAAAGGAAACCTATTACGTATGTGTTGCTTTGAACTAATCTCAAGGCAACAGCCTCTAATGCTACTAGAAAACATAAAATGGGCATATGTGAGAGTATATTTAAGCAAGAGTAGAACAAAACTACTGTTTGTTTACAGTAACCTGAAGTAAATCCTACATAGGCTGGCGCACGAGGGGATGACCCGAGAACTAAATTGGCTGGAATTTGCACCCAATTGGACCCTACAGTTAAAAAAGTGTAGGAAGTCAGGCAGCCACAGAGGCCTTTAGAAGACTTTATGTTGCCCTCCCCACGCCAGCAGAGATGCCACATGCCACTGGGCTAGATGCAAAGAACCGAGTAGGGCAGGCGGCCCACAAGCGTGTGCAATGCACACACATGCATGCACACAGGCACACACATGCATGCACACACAGGCGCACACGGCTGACCACTGCTTGGCATGGCTCCGCTGGCGCTACGTCCACCCCGGGGAAGTTCCTCCAGCGTTCTGTGTGATTTCTCCATGAAAAACAGTGCTGGTTATCACTAGGAGAGAGCCCCAGAGTTGCTCTGGTGGGATCAAAGCCTCCAGGGTCCTATGCTCTTAGAACACAGGTTCTGGAAGCTGTTCTTGTAACTCCCAGAAGCCAAGGGAGGAAAGTCTGTGGTTTCATGGTTTGGGAGGGGCTGCATCCTTGAGTCCCTCTAGGAAATGCATGGTGTTAGCATATCACCATTCTGGAAATCATGCTGCGAAGAATCCTGTTTAACTTGGAGATGGTTTTTAAGATAGCCTTTCAGGAAATAGCAGTTTGCAAAATGCTGTTGGGCAGTCAGGGATGGGAGGGTTTCCTGCATTTGAGAATGTAACTCCTCCCTAAAAAATGTCCAGGTGAGCACCCAGAAGGAACCCCGCCCTCCTCCTCCTCCCTCCCATCTGGGTGAGGAAGCTGCACAGAACCAGAAGGGGTCCCAGGAGACAGAATCACCTACTGAGTTATTCCTTTCTAATGGTCTTGAGTAATGTCAACTGCCCACTTGAGACAATAGGTGCCTGGAGAAGCCGGAACACCCACCTTTTTGTTCAGCCCCTGACTGGGTGACTGTGCAATTTTGAGTCTGGAATCTTTGTCAGAAGGAGAGGAGGGGCAGGTAAGAGTTCCCCTGGAGGCTGCCGACTCTTCCTGGTTTGTGCAAGATCCTTCCAGTCTCAGCGGGGGTGGGGGGTGGGGTTTCCCATCTCCGGACTCCCCTCGGTCCTAGGCCATCGTGGACAAACCTAGACATTTGGCCACCTTAGCTCTCTCTGGAAAAATCTAGTTTTGAAAAGAAAATAAGAGCTAGAGGTTCTGCTCCGGGGGCTATAAAAGATTGCCTTTATCTTGGTAATTCGCTCTCTGCTTATTTTTGTTACCTCTTATCTGTTTCCTGGTAGTAAAGCTCTTAGAAAGAAAATGGATTGTGGGCGGGTGTGCTGGGGCTGCGTAGGGTGTGGTGGCTGGGACACCGGGCTCACTCTGCAGCTGGCTCTGAGGAGAGGGAAAGCTCTCAGGCTGGAGTGGCTGATGGCAGCTGCCAGTGGGGGGAACGAACCGGGCGCTAAAGCTGCTGAGGGGGGTGCGGGGGGCAGGTGGCTAAGTGGCCCGAGAGTGGGCAAGCCTTCCCTAGGGGCAGGCCCTCCTGGCGGGGCTCCAGCGCCGCTGGTCTGCTGGCCTTTCACTCCTCCCTCCACAGCAGACGTCTTACCCATTGTGCACGTGGGTGCATTAATCCCACGCTTTGCCTCGTGTCCAGAAGGGAGCGAGGCCCGGAGCCAAAACATTACAGTTTGTCTTCAGCTCTTACACTGCACTTCCTTCATTCCTTCCTTCCTTCCCTCCCTCCCTCCCTCCCTCCCTCCCTTCCTTCCTTCCTTCCTTCCTTCCTTCCTTCCTTCCTTCCTTCCTTCCTTCCTCTCTCTCCTTCCTTCCTCTCTCTCCTTCCTTCCTTCCTCTTTCCT
Organism: Eumetopias jubatus; assembly: GCF_037043125.1. NCBI lineage: Eukaryota > Metazoa > Chordata > Mammalia > Carnivora > Otariidae > Eumetopias > Eumetopias jubatus. The sequence continues at coordinate 14,845,211 of NW_028274822.1, forward strand.
CCCCCCCCTTCCTACCTTGCGTTGCATCATCTTTATTTCCCTTTCTTTTCAGGGCTCGATTTTAAGAGTCGCGCCACCTTACAACCCAAGTGCCGCTACTGCCCCCTTGTGTTTCATCGGTGGAAGAACTCAGTCCCAGGGTTGTCCACACACCTGGGGAGAACCAAAGACCCTGGCATGCACAGAGCTGTGAACTGAGCTGAAAGGCTGTTGACTGCATAGTGTTGGCAAAGAACATACATGCCCACTGGGGCGACATTTCGGGTGGTGTGGCCCGACCGGCCTCCAGGAAGCCATACAACTAGAGCTAACGGAAGAATTCCCTGAGAGAACACACCTAGATCTTGTCTAGCTACAACGAGCTTGTGTGGGTCCTTGTCGTGAGCTCTGGTACACACACAGGGCAGGACTATATCTGTCTTGTTTGACATGGAACTTTAATGCTTAGCACAGCACTCGGCCCATATTTGTTGGGAGATATGGGAGTCAGATTCATATCACAATTATATGCATATCATAATTATATATGCACGTATAACAATATTTATTACATTTTTTACTATGTGCTAGAAACTGTTCTAGTCCTTTATAGGTGTATTTTCTATATTTGTCACAAACACCTTCTCAATTATTACCCCTTTGGGGCGCCTGGGTGGCTCGGTCGGATAAGCGTCTGCCTTTCACTCAGGTCATGATCCCAGGGTCCTGGTCTGCTTCTCCCTCTGCCCCTTGCCCCCCCCCCCCCCCCCGGCTCATGCTTGAGCATGCTCTCTCTCTCTCTGAAATAAATAAAATCTTTAAAAATAAATAAATAAATTATTACCCCTATCTTATAAGTGAGGAAACAAAAGCATAGGATTGGCAACTTGGCAAAACGAAGTGGCAGAGTCAGGATTTGAATCCAGGCTGTCTGGTTCCAGAGCATTCTTATGGACGCTTACGTTACATGTCTCCCGTTTATATGCATTGACATTTCATCGTAGTACGAGGGCATCTGCTGTTAGCCCAATAAAATGCATTTGTTGATCTAGAAAAATGATACATTATGGTATCATTTTTTGAGTACTTGAGTACTCAGAACGATTCCAGGATTCCTTAATATTCTTAACTACTGAACACTCCCATCAAATGGTGTGTACATATATGGCAAAGGGGAAGGTTTTGAAAAGTATTAATGTGCATTTCTCTTTTGCCTTTCTGAATGCCAGGCTTTGTCTTAGTTAGCCCCAAGTATCAACTTGCCTTGGCTCAAGGGAGGGGGAGTGTATGGGACAGGGAGATTCAGCACATTAGAGTGTGAACACAGGAAAGATGAGATAGCATTCAGCCCCTGACATGCAAATGAGAATGAAAATATTTTTTCCAACTCATACCACCTGCACTCCCCTCTCCTCTTTCACATAGCCCAATCCTGATAACTCCGTGCAGAGCTCCTTCTGCTAAGGAGGGTAGACATGATATGATAGTGAGAACTGAGATTCATAGAAGGGGGAAAAGCCTGATTCTTCCGGCCCCAGGGTATGTAGAGAAGAGATCTGCAGAGGGAGGTAGGAGACCCAAAATGGGTTGCATATGCCCAGATTTTTGCCTCATTTCGCTTTGGCTCAAGTAAGGAGAGAAAAAAGCCAAAGGCAGAGGAAGCGCTCTGTCAAAACAAGACGCTCATTAGCGCCCTGAAAATCTCTCTGGATCAATTCTCAGACCTGCCCAGCTCACCCTGAATGGCAGTCCTGTTGGTTACGCTAGGGAGGGAGGCTCTGGATGGAACTACCTTAGGTTGCCCAGGATCCCGGCTTCAGATGCTGAGCTGAGAGCAGTGGACATTCCCCGGGGCCACACACACAGGTAGGACATCAAGCGCTGAGACTGGGGCTCTGGAGCAGGGGCCACGGGGATTGCAAACTGGCTGTAGGAAAGGCCAGAGGTCTACAGCTGCGAGCGTTGAGTGAATTTGGGCGTTGGTAAGCCTGAAAGTACCACCAGAGCAGTGCTCAAGCCAGAAAAGAGCAGATCATCATCTACATGAGTCACAGAATGCTGGCAGAGCCTTCACATTTCCCCTAAACATCCAGTTGTCTACAGCGGATCAACTGGAGGAAACTGAAGCTATCTGAGAGCTGAACATCTTTATCTAAATGATACTGGATGCTTCCTAAAGCCTCGTGTGTATTATCAGACTGGATTTAGTTTTAAACCAGTTTGGACATGTAGCTAAAATTTTTTGAATCATGAAATTTGTGGGAGGCCAGATTACTTGTGACCGGAAGGAAGGTGTACATCTCCCTACTTGCAGGTTAAAGTTTGCAATCCCAATAAAATATGTATACCTAGGCAAGAACATAAAGGACCGTGCCTATATTGATTCTTCTGTTTTCATTCTGAGTTGCGTCTTTGTCTCAATTATTTGCTTTGCTAGCGGCCCCTGCTTCCTGAAGGCAGTAGCCGTCTAGCCTAAAGTGGATGTGGTAAGAGGCCACTGGATTGACAGAAGAGGCCGAGTAATGACCATGCCCTTTGGCACAAAGATTATTTTGTGCTAAAGACAATTGAGACCCAGCAAAAAAAGTTCTATACTGCCAACTCCTAACTGCCTAAAAATAAAGTATAAATTTCCTCTTTTGTAAAGGTGCTTCCAGACCTACTCTCAAAGACAACCCTTACCACCTGAGAGACTCCATGTGCCTAACAAGACAAGCCTCATTTACCATCTATTTCCTCCCCTTCTCATAACTTGTTCTCCCCCCACCTTTCCAGAAGCCTAAACCCCTTTTCCTTTGTTCAGCCTAAGATGCTATATAAACCTAATCTGATTGCTGCCTTGCATCTCATTTCTTGGTGAAACTCTTGTGTGTACATACGTAATTAATTTTTTTTCTGGTTAATCTGTCTTTTATGGGTATGATCTGTGGACCCAGCCAATGAAAAAGGTTTTTCCTCTACTACAGCCCCATCTCTCAGCCCTGGCAACCACTGTTCTACTTTCTGTCTCTACAGATTTACCTATTCTGGTCTTTTCAGCTACATGGAATTATGTGATATGTGACCTTTTGTTTTGTTTTGTTTTAAGATTTTATTTATTTATTTGACAGAGAGAGACAGTGAGAGAGGGAACACAAGCAGGGGAAGCAGGAGAGGAAGAAGCAGGCTTCCCGCCGAGCAGGGAGCCCGATGCGGGGCTCGATCCCAGGACCCCAGGATCATGACCTGAGCTGAAGGCAGCCGCTTAACCGACTGAGCCACCCAGGCGTCCTTGATATGTGACCTTTTGTGACTGGCTTCTTTCACTTAGCATATTTTCAAGACTCATCCATGTTGTAGCATGGGTCAGTGCTTCGTTCCTTTCTTTGGCTAAATAACAGTCCGTTGTATGGATGGACCATATCTTGTTCATCCATCCATCGATCAATGGACATTTGTGTGGCTTTTACTTTTTGGCTATTATCAATAGTGCCACTGTGAGCATTTGTGTACAAGTTTTTGCGTGGACATATTTAATCTTGAGTATATATCTGGAAGTGGAGATGCAAGGTCATTTGAACACTTCTCATTTCACTTTTTTGGACCCACCAAACTGTTTTCCAAGTGGCCGTTCCACTGCACATTCTCACTGGTGGTGCATGAGGTTTTCTAATTTCTCCACATCCTCATCAACATTTGTTATTGTCCTTCTTTCTCGTGACAGCCATCCTCGTGGATGTAAGCAATATCTCACTGTGTCACATATCTTTTTTTTTTACGATTTTATTTATTTATTTATTTGACAGAGAGAGAGAGAGAGAGAGAGAGAGAGACAGCAAGAGAGGGAACACAAGCAGGGGGAGTGGGAGAGGGAGAAGCAGGCTTCCCGCCGAGCAGGGAGCCCGATGCGGGGCTCGATCCCAGGACCCCGGGATCATGACCTGAGCCGAAGGCAGACGCTTAATGACTGAGCCACCCAGGTGCCCCTGTCACATATTTTTTTGAAGGTTTCTAATAACTAACCTTTTGGGGAGTTTGCAGACATTTCTATAAGGTTCTTCTTAGCCTTGCTTCATGATCCCTTTTTTTCTTTTAGTTTAGTTTACTGCTATATCATTCATGTAAAATAAACACCTCTATTTAGACTTTTTTGGGAAAGTGACTAATCATATGACCCTATATATGAAGTAATTTTAATTGCTTGATAGAGAGAGCTATTTATCTTGAAGGCCCCTAAGTAAAGTTACCACAGGTCTCTAGGGATTTCCTCGCTAGTGGCATGGGGTAATTTTTGTGTCCTGTCACACTCTGCATGACAGATGTGTGACCAAACCTTACTCTGTTAATAACTTTACTTTTTAATTGAACTTTTACCCGTCACGGGCGGAGGGGCAGGGTATATGGCTGGTTCTGAGTTAATTACAACTGCCATTATTTTTTATTTGCAGTGGCTGAGCAAGCAGTAAAACAGCAAGTTAAGTCACATTTGCAATGGGACCACGACTCAATTAGTGTTTTTGAATAATACGCAACAGTAATTAAGGTCATGGCCATTGCAGCAGCAACATTATGTGGTACCCTGGCTCTGGCAAAGGCTAGTTTGCAATCTGTCTCCAGGGAGGGGGTTGAAGGGAGACAGAATAAACCAGGCGGAGGTTCTCTCCTTCAGGATTCTTGCAAACTGGGAGTAGAAATTCTTGAGAAGATCTTAAGTAATTTTTCCACACCCCAGTTTATCAACTTCCATTTCAGAAGCTCAAAATTCAACATTAATGTCATAGGTGCTACAAGGTAATATTTTCAGTCCAGTTAACAGTGGCTCTGAAAAGCCAGGCTCCTGAGACTGAAAACCATAGGCAAGCTTTAACATATACCTGGATACCAGGGTGGGCAGGGGGAAATTAATAGCGCTTTCAAATTGGCTTTGCAAACCTAAGCCTATAAAATTCTTTCTAGGCTAAGAGAGAACATGCCCTTCTTCAGGATGAGAAGATTGAGGCCCAGCATGGTCATGTGACTTGGATGTGCTCTCTCCATGAGAGGTCCTGGGTGAGGTGTCTGGTTCTCATTTTAAATTTTAGCTGCTGTACTACCATCTTCAGAGCTGCAGCTACTTCGACGATATGGGCCCTTGCCTCTAGCCTGATATTTTATACTCGTGGTAGAACATCTCTCTACGGAATCTAATCCAAAGGGCGAGACATTACGAACGTTCGGATCAAGAAGGGCTACAAGAAATTCGCCCAAACTGATGGTTGGAGAGCTATTAAAATGGACATCAAACCATCCTTGAAAGTGAAATCACTAGATGAGAGACACTAGGTTGAGGGATGGACTGTGTCTGAGGGTCGACCTCTTTCTCCCACACACCTGCCTCCTCACAGATCTGGTCATCCAGAAACACAGTGCTCGTCCTCACTGGACCACTGGGGGCCGTACAGTTGTTTCCCTAAGTGTGCTTCTCCGGGCCATTTGGAGATACGTCCTCCCCAACTTGCAGTGATTCTGTCTGGAATCACTAGGCCTCCTCAAAATTCGTATGTTGAAATCCAAACCCCAAAGATGATGGTACCAGAAGGTGGGGCCTTTGGGGGTGCTTAGGTCATAAGGGTGGAACCTCATGAATGGGATGAGTGCCCTTATAAAAGAGGCTCCTGAGAGATCACTCACCCCTTTCGCCGTGTGAGGGCACAGCAAGATGTTGGCTAGGAGCCAGGAAGAGGGCTCTCACAAGAGCATAACTACACTGGCACCCTGACTTTAGACTTCCCGGCCTCTAGAACTGTGAGAAGTAAACTTCTGTTGTTTATAAGCTGCCCAGTCTGCGGTATTTTGTTATAGAAGCCCAAATGGACTAAGAATTAGTACAGGTGTATGCTATAGGAATCGAGAGGAAGGTCAGGGAAGGCTCGATGGGGTGGTATTTGAGCTCGGAGAGTGAGCCAAGGTGGTTGGAGATGGTATTAAATCCCACTGTAAAGATTTTGAGGCATTAAGAAATTCCAAGCAAGAAAGGAACATGCAGAGAGTGTTGGGAGTAGAGAAGCCAGGGAGGCTACAGAGAAATATGGAGTAGCTGCAGGAAAGGCACAGGTAGACTCCAAATGGCAGAAAGAAGTTGAAAGACGGTCTAGGTGTACTCAGCCTAGATAATTTTTTTTAAGATTTTATCTTTAAGTAATCTCCACACCCAATGTGGGGCTTGAACTCACAGCCCTGAGATCAAGAGCAGCGTATTCCATCAGCCGAGCCAGCCAGGTACCTGTCAGCTTGGTTATTTTTTAAAGAAACGTGCACTTGCACTTACCCTTCCTTTGTATCTTCCTAGAGTTTAAAAGATGATTGCTCTTTTGACTTTCAGGACTCCTACTTTCTAATTTGATGTTAGAAATCATTCAGGATGGAGTGGCTTTATAATTACTGAAAGAAAGGTCACAAGTGTTTTTGCACTGTGGGCTTGAAGGTGGGAGGTTGAAATTAATTTTCGTATGTTTTTTTGGAGACGGAAAGATTTCCCTATGGAGGGTAGTGGACTATTCCACAAAATATGCCACTTTTTTTTTTAAAGATTTTATTTATTTATTTGAGAGAGAGAGAGAGAGAGAGAATGAGAGATAGAAAGCACGAGAGGGAAGAGGGTCAGAGGGAGAAGCAGACTCCCTGCTGAAAATATGCGTCTTTGACAGGAGGATTGTTTTGAGCTGAAGGCAATTGAGAAGAAGTAGATATAAGAAAAGTTCTCCATCCTCCCCCTATTTGCCTAAAAGCAGGACATAAGGTTATAAAGGTGTCCTCCCTCCCCTCTTTGCCAGAAAGGACAAAAGATAATCACCAGAGACAACCTTAGACGTTCATCAGGCGGGAAAGGGCACCAGAAGAATCCTCACGGCAAACTTGACTAACCAGCCCTGATCTTCCATTGGTTTCCCCAGGTATTTGCCTTTCCACACTTTCTGCCACACTAGAAACTCACAGTCCTTCTTTGTCACTTCTTTAAAAACGTATTATTCTTTTGTTAAGATGCTATATAAGCCCACATTCTAGCCACCCCTTTGATTTACTCACCTCTGGGTACTTCAAGTGTATGCATGATGTACATGTTGATGAACTTCTGCTTTTCTTTTGTCAGTCTGATTTGCAGGACCCCTGGTCAATACAGCTAAGATGGGCAGAAGGAAAAGATGTTTCCCCCTTTCCTATACCTGGCTTCTCACAGGGGATTTCTTTCTTATGGAAAACCATTGCTCCGCATTCTCCTAGAGACCCTACTGTCTTCCACTGTAACCGTAAGTTCCACTGTAAGTTGTTTGGGTTTTGTTTTGGTTTTTGAGCGATAGTAAAGCAAAGTTTATTCAGCGATCCTATAAACCTCCCAAGGAGGAAGGGGACCTGGGAAGGTTACCCTGTAACAGTTACTTTTGATCAATGGAGGTTAAGTGGACAAGTATATTAGTCTGCTCAGGCTGCCATAATAAGATACCATACATGGGGCGGGGGCGGGGTGTGGTGGCTTAAACAACTGTAATATATTGTCTCACAGTTCTGGAGGCTTGAAGTCTAAGATCAAGGTGCTTTCAGGGTTGATTTCTGGTGAAAATGCTCTTCCTGGCTTGCAGATGGCTACCTTTTCATTGTCTTCACAGGGTCTTTCCTCTGTGCCTGTATGTTGTGGGGGGTGGGGGGGTGGGAAGAGAGATATCTGATATCTCTTCTTATAGGGACAGCAGCCCTATAGGATTAGGGCCCCACCCTTAAGACCTCATTTAACCTTAATTACTTCCCTAAAGTCCCTATCTCCAAATACAAAGCAGAGTGGAGATTAGGGTGTTAATGTATGGATTTTAGGGGAAACAATTCAATCCAAAACAACTCAATTTTAAGGGTCCATCAGCCCTGAGCGTCTTCAGAACCTGCCTTTGCTTATTCTAATTTTTATAATTCTTTCTAGTTGGTCCTAACCATTAATTTATAGCCCCTGAATCACTGAAGAAAGACAGAGGTGGCTCTTACCTTGGTGGTCCTTTGTGTTTCCTGGGAACACAAAATGGTGAGAGAATCCCTCTACCATCCCTGCTGTTAGGGAACACAGGCCTTAGTTAACGTTCACTGGTATCACTAAAGAAGAGGCTCTAAATGGTTTTGACTGGTCATCCTTACACATTTTTTGAGCATACACCCCTGACATATTTATTTATTCATTCACTTATAAATTATGTACATATACTATAATACTGCTATATTATACTGCAAAATATACACAAATATTTGCAAAACAAAACACAATCAAAATCATTCTTAAGTTAAAAATAAAGATAAGTAACAGTTTGACTCATTGCTTCCCACACTTCCCTCTGGAAACCGCTGTCCTCAGTTGAGGGTATAGTAGCAAAACCAAGGATGAATTTGGAACCACTAATTTTTACATCCTGGTTCATTCTCTTATCCACTGTGTCATCTCTTCTGAGTGGCTGAGTTTCAGCAAAAGACCCAAGAGCCCGCAGTTACCTCCAACAGACTGAGATTCCTGATAAGCTTTGGTCTGTTTAGGTACCAAATACATTCGTTTTAGTGAAGGATATAAAGAATACTGTGCCTTCCAATAAGGGAGCAGGCAGGGGGAAGAGGTTGGGAAGTTATATACTATAGGAAGGGGGCCAGGGTTTTTATTTTTATTTTTTAAAGAGCTTACTTAGCATTTAAAGCCAAAGCTTACCCTTTAGTTATGAAAATTTTGCCAGAGCTCTTTGTTGTCACTGACATTAAGGACTGTTCAGAAAGGAAAGTTAAATTTTATTTACTTGCAAATGAATCCAGGTTCTGGTGAATTGAGGATGCAAACTCAGCTTGAGGTCTAGTCACTTAGATGTGAATTAAAACACCCTCCCCCGTGGTAATAGATTTTCACCTCTAAGGAACACAGGGGGAAGAAAGGAAAAAAGCCTGAGCCTCTCGGGTGAAGTGTCTATTGTTATGCTAGTGTACCATGAGCAGTTGTGAGCTATAGTTCTGTTATGGCTTCCCTTCTATCAAATTGTGGGTGCTTGTGGCTGGATCACAGGGAAGGACCCAGGTAGGTTCTTCATCTGGATTCTTAAAGAATATTTTTTAAAAAGGATAAAAATCACAATTCTCATACAGATATGAAAATGAACACATGCTGAAGATTTTATTTGACTCAAACGGGTGAGATGTTACAACCAGTTCAATGGAAAAGTTAAAAAAAAGTACCAGTCTATGGAGTACAAGAATGTTAAAATGAATGTGCCGAAGCACCCTAACCTAGCTTTTACATTAGAAGGGAAGTCAATGAAACTTCTAGGGATGGGACTGAATTTGCATGTTTATAGCAAAGCATTATTTTGCATCACTATCCGTCATATAAAATTCACAGTTGTAAAATAGCTCCCTTGGAATCATATAATCCAGACGAGTCCTCTAGAGTCTAGACAATGCATCATTTCCCATGAAAGCACAAATTTGTCCCCCATTGCTTACCTCCAGGAGCCATCATGCCTGGTCCCCCTGGGACTGCGTAGCACAGGGGCTGCTGGGCCACTGTGTGCTCCCGGTGCCTGGTCTCCCCTCCTGTCCTGTTCTGTGGTGTCAGCTGCATACCCAACGCAGGGCACTCACACAAGGAGACACCCCCCCCAGTTCCTGACAGGCATAATATTTTTACTTAGTTCCCACTACCTCTGTGATACTTGGAGAGAGATGGGAGAAGGAAGATGATGTCTGTCATTCCTTTTCTGTTTCTGTTGATGACCTCTTCCACCTTCAGAGCTCTAAGAGGGGGCTGCAGCAAGGAAGAGAAGAATAATGGTGCAACGTTCTCTGTGATATTAGTGGTGCTGTTCTCGCTGTAAACAGGTTGTAGCATATATGTTAGGAAAGTGGTTTCATTTTAGTTAATTGATCTTTATTGCAGTTTCTACTGCATACTGGAGACATGAGTGAGGGCAATTTAATCTCTCAGAGCTTTGGTATTTGAAGCTGATAAAATGAAATGGTTGCAATAAAAATTTCAAGGTCACTTCCAGTTCTGAATATTTATGGATGTATTCCTATTGATCAAGAATCATGGATCATACATGCAACTATAGCGATTGATGTTCTTACTTTCATGGCTCTTTTCTTTATTGTTCTCATTGTTGAAAAATACTTAAAATAATTTATTTTATGAAATATTGCATAGGGTTGAATGGCACATTGGGAGAAGCTGAGCAGAAAGCAGAAGAGGGTTCATGTGCACTGTTTTTACATTGAAAAAGAGTGTCCAAATCAAAGAGCCTAATATAAAATTGGAAGGATGCTAGCTGTTAGAAGTTTGATCATTTCAACATTGCTGTCTTCTCTGCCCTTTGTCTTCTCCACCGAGTCCCCTAAATGTTTTAATGCATTGACACTAATGTATTATTTTGGATATGTTACCACCATTTTGTGGCTATCCAGAATGACGTCTTAATAGGGCGCCTGAGGGGGAGTGAGTGTGGAATTGGGGCAGCGTCCTTGCACACAGGCCTTGTGTGATGTACCTTATGAACCACTGTTTCGGTTACTTTTACTTCCTGAATAAAGGTTATTAGGTAATTAATTTAAAACACAGTAGCAGTTACCCTTTTGTAAGGGAAATTTACATTTATAAAGGAAGTCTACATTTTTAGGGGTGTCTCCCTCTCTGTATCACTGTATCAGGAAGAGAAGAATGGCTCTGAAATACAAGAGAATCTTTTTTTCTTTTTTTGTCAATAGAGAAAGCATTGATTTAAATGTGCATAACAAACCTTACCTTTGTTTGTTATGCTTTACCTCCTAACCTCCCCATAACTGACCTTCCTCTCCACCATACTTCTTTTGTCTTTAGCGGACCATGGCCTTTAAGCTGAAATTCTAAGCCACTTCTTAGAGATACTCACTTTTCTCTGGGCATCGCCTATATATACACGAATTATACATTATACAGTTTTTCTCGTGTTAGTTATAGGGGCCCCAGCCAAGAACTAAGAAAGATAGAGAGAAAATTGTTTTCCTCCCCTACACATCAACAACTCTACTAGGTTTTATGTAGCCTTTAAGCAAATCCAGACTCAAATTAGAGCATTTTGTCATGACAGTGCCTTAAGCTGACCTGTTGGCTGAGCCAGGCAAAGGACTCCAGGGTATCAAAGAAAAGGTTGCTGTTTGTTCCAACCTCAGCCCTCCTAACACAGGCAGCATTTTCTTTATTTCACACTTCTGATTCAAATTTAAACACCAGATCTCCTTAGAGCTCATGAAAACTGGCTGTCTCTGACCATTAACTCTTCAGCATTTTGTCTGTGTTCAAAATTTCATCTTAAGGGGAACTCTTCAAGTTTCACAGGACGTGATGGGGTTCATTCTTTCAACAGCTTTTTCTCACTAGTTTTCTGTTTTCCTTATGAGGAAGCTAGATTCCCGTGCTCTCATGTAATAAAGCATAAGATTTTACCTGTGGGTCTTAGAGTAAACCAGAAGCAAAATTATAATGAGAACAAATAGTTGAGAACTCACCTAAGAATTTTTTGGGGGAAAAAAACCCGCTCTGAGAAAAGAGATTCTAAACAATACAAACTGACTTCCTGGAAAGAAAATTGTTAATATTTTCTTCCTCCTTTATTTTAACATTAGTGTTTTGACTGTAGATTTAGCTCATGCCGCAAAGGGCAGGACATGCTTTGATTTTGTCTAATTCAAGTCTTGTTGGGAACAGAAAATAAAATTGGCTACTAAAACGGTGTCAATATCTTAATGGATGAGAAATGAATAAGTTCTTCTTGGGCAGGTACCATGTCTTATTTATCTTTATGCCCACTAAAATGACAAGCGTGGTCATTTGTACATGGTAAATGATTGATAAAGGTTTACTGAGCTGAATTATTGAAGACAGGAGAGTCTTGGGATTAGATGTGTGCTCTTAATCTTTTGAGACAATTGTCAAGGACAACCATGAGGCCTTTTGGGGAAAGTGTACTCATTCTTATTTTTAACTGTGTTCCTGAAGGTTTGTACATGGCTATTTTCCAAAGTGGCATAAAATCCAAGGACATAGTTCATTTATCTTCTGATTTACTTAAATTAGTCTTAAGGAAAGCTTACTCAGCTTATGCCATTATTAATAGGTAAGTAATATATTTGGCAAAAAGACTTAGATACTGGGGCAGGGAGAGTTAGTTCAAACTGGTAGACTTCTAACATTTTGGTGAGTATGGAGTACTGCGAATAGTCGGCATTAGCAAGTTATAGAGTAAGTTTTAAAAATAGCCCTGTCTTGAAGTAGTGAAATGGCCAGATCAATGATTAGTTTGTTTCTATGTCTTCTATCCAGAATCATTTTTCCTTCATTAAAGTTATGGCCAGTGAATAGCTGTGCTTTCCACAAAACTGGAAACAGCAGTGTGGGAGTCATGCTTGAGTGAAGTAGATAGCAACATAAGGTGTGTGATGTAGACTGAAATATAGTGGTCACTTCTCCATTTAGAATTTATTTTAATTGTTTTTAGGAGAGAAAAGAGATGTGAAGATTTCTCAGACAAATATGGTTTCTGGAAATACAAGTAATTGCTCCCACCAGGTGTGCTCTGGAAGTGTAGCGATAATTGCCAAGATAAATCATGAGCTGACCTTACATTTCCAGGCTGGAGTAGCCAGCCTCTATCACAGCCTCAGAGGAAAAGGAGGCTGAGGTTGAATAAGGCTATGAAAGAGCTGACCGTTGAGAATATCACCTTTGTATATAAATTTTAGGTTCTTTTTTTTTTTAATTTTATTATGTTATGTTAGTCACCATACAATACATCATTAGTTTTTGATGTGGTGATCCACGCTCCATTGTTTTCATATAACACCCAGTGCTCCACGCAGAACGTGCCCTCCTTAATACCCATCACCAGGCTAACCCATCCCCCCTCCCCCCTCCCCTTTAAAACCCTGTTTGTTTCTCAGAGTCCACAGTCTCTCATGGTTCACCTCTCCCTCCGATCTCCCTCCTTCATTTTTCCCTTCCTTCTCCTAATGTCCTCCATGCTCTTCCTTATGTTCCACAAATAAGTGAAACCATATGATAATTGACTTTCTCTGCTTGATTTATCTCACTTAGCGTAATCTCCTCCAGTCCCATCCATGTTGATGTAAAAGCTGGGTATTCATCCTTTCTGATGGCTGAGTAATATTCCGTTGTATATATGGACCACATCTTCTTTATCCATTCATCTGTTGAAGGGCATCTCGGCTCTTTCCACAGTTTGGCTATTGCGGACGTTGCTGCTATGAACATTGGGGTGCATATGGCCCTTCTTTTCACTACATCTGTGTCTCTGGGGTAAATACCCAGTAGTGCAATTGCTGGGTCATAGGGTAGCTCTATTTTTAAATTTTTGAGGCACCTCCACACCGTTTTCCAAAGTGGCTGTACCAACTTGCATTCCCACCAACAGTGGAAGAGGGTTCCCCTTTCTCCACAACCTCTGCAACATTTGTTGTTTCTTTCCCTGTCCATTTTTGCCATTCTAACTGGTGTAAGGTGGTATCTCAATGTGGTTTTGATTTGAATTTCCCTGATGGCTAATGATGATGAACATTTTTTCATGTGTCTATTAGCTATTTCTATGTCTTCTTCAGAGAAGTGTCTTTTCATATCTTCTGCCCACTTTTTGACTTGATTATTTGTTTTTTGGGTGTTGAGTTTAAGAAGTTCTTTATAGATCTTGGATACCAGCCCTTTATCTGTAGTGTCATTTGCAAATATCTTCTCCCATTCTGTGGGTTGCCTCTTTGTTTTGTTGACTGTTTCCTTTGCTGTGCAGAAGCTTTTTATCTTGATGAAGTCCCAAAAGTTCATGTTTGCTTTTGTTTCACTAGCTTTTGGAGATGTATCTTGAAAGAAGTTGCTGTGGGCGATGTCAAAGAGGTTACTGCCTATGTTCTCCTCTAGGATTTTGATGGATTCCTGTCTCACACTGAGGTCTTTCATCCACTTTGAGTTTATCTTTGTGAATGGTGTTAGAGAATGGTCGAGTTTCATTCTTCTGCATGTGGCTGTCCAATTTTCCCAGCACCATTTATTGAAGAGACTTTTTTCCATTGTATGTTTTTTCCTGCTTTGTCAAAGATTATTTGACCATAGAGTTGAGGGTTCATATCTGGGTTCTCTATTCTGTTCCATTGGTCTATATGTCTGTTTTTGTGCCAGTACCATGCTGTCTTGGTGATCACAGCTTTGTAATATAGCTTGAAATTGGGCAACATGATGCCCCCAGCTTTGTTTTCCTTTTTCAACATTTCCTTGGCGATTCGGGGTCTTTTCTGATTCCATACAAATTTTAGGATTGTTTGTTCCAGCACTTTGAAAAATGTCATTGGAATTTTGATCAGGATGGCATTGAAGGTATAGATTGCTCTGGGTAGCATAGACATTTTAACAATGTTTATTCTTCCGGTCCATGAGCATGGAATATTTTTCCATCTTTTTGTGTCTTCTTCAATTTCTTTCATGAGTGTTCAGTAGTTCCTAGAGTATAGATCCTTTACCTCTTTGCTTAGGTTTATTCCGAGGTATCTTACGGTTTTTGGTGCTATTGTAAATGGAATCGTTTCTCTAATTTCTCTTTCTACAGTTGCGTTGTTAGTGTATAAGAAAGCAACTGATTTCTGTGCATTGATTTTGTATCCCGCCACATTACTGAATTGCTGTATGAGTTCTAGTAATTTGGGGGGTGGAGTCTTTTGGGTTTTCCACATAAAGTATCATGTCGTCTGCGAAAAGAGAGAGTTTGACTTCTTCTTTGCCAATTTGAATACCTTTAATTTATTTTTGTTGTCTGATTGCTTTTGCTAAGACTTCTAGTACTATGTTGAACAATAGTGGCGAGAGTGGGCATCCTTGACGTGTTCCTGATCTTAAGGGAAAGCCTCTCAGCTTTTCCCCATTGAGGATGATATTCACTGTGGGTTTCTCATAGATGGATTTTAAGAACTTGAGGAATGTTCCCTCTATCCCTATACTCTGAAGAGCTTTAATCAGGAAAGGATGCTGTATTTTGTCAAATGCTTTTTCTGCATCAATTGAGAGGACCATATGGTTCTTCTCCCTCCTCTTATTAATGTGTTGTATCACATTGATTGATTTGTGAATGTTGAACCACCCTTGCATCCTGGGGATAAATCCCACTTGGTCATGGTGGATGAGCCTTTTAATGTATTTTTGGATCCTATTGGCTAGGATTTTGTTAAGGATTTTGGAATCCATATCCATCAGGGATATTGGTCTGAAATTCTCCTTTTTGATGGGGTCTTTGCCTGGTTTGGGGATTAAGGTAATGCTGGCCTCATAGAATGAGTCTGGAAGTTTTCCTTCTGTTTCTATTTTTTGAAACAGCTTCAGGAGAATAGGTATTATTTCTTCTTTGAATGTTTGGTAGAATTCCCCAGGGAATCCATCAGGCCCTGGACTCTTGTTTTTGGGGAGGTTTTTGATCACTGCTTCAATCTCGTTACTGGTTATTGGCCTATTCAGGTTGTCAATTTCTTCCTGTTTCAGTCTTGGCAGCTTACGGGTTTCCAGGAAGGCCTCCATTTCATCCAGATTGCTCAGTTTATTGGCATCTAGTTGTTGATAATAACTTCTAATAATTACTTCTATTTCCTTGGTGTTGGTCGTGATCTCTCCCCTTTCATTCATAATTTTATTAATTTGGGTCCTTTCTCTTTTCTTTTGGATAAGTCTGGCCAGTGGTTTATCGATCTTATTAATTCTTTCAGAGAACCAACTTTTAGTTTCATTGATCTGATCTACTGTGTTTCTGGTTCCTAATTCATTGATCTCTGCTTTAATTTTAATTATTTCTCTTCTAATGCGTGGCTTAGGCATCGTTTGTTGCTTTTTCTCTAGTTCTTTAGGGTGTAGAGTTAGTTGGTGAATTCGGGATTTTTCTATTTTTTTGAGTGAGGCTTGGATGGCTATGTATTTCCCCCTTAGGACCGCCTTTGCAGTATCCCATAGGTTTTGGACCGATGTGTTTTCGTTTTCATTGATTTCTATGAATTGTTTAAGTTCTTCTTTGATTTCCGGGTTGACCCAAACACTCTTGAGCAGAGTGGTCTTTAGCTTCCAAGTGTCTGAATTTCTGCCAAATTTTTTCTTGTGATTGAGTTCCAGTTTTAAAGCACTGTGGTCTGAGAATATGCAGGGAATAATCGCAATCTTTCGGTATCGGTTGAGACCTGATTTTTGACCCAGTATGTGATCTATTCTGGAGAAAGTTCCATGTGCACTCGAGAAGAATGAGTATTCTGTTGTTTTAGGGTGGAATGTTCTGTAAATATCTATGAGGTCCATCTGGTCCAATATATCATTCAAAGCTCTTGTTTCCTTGTTGATTTTCTGCTTAGATTATCTGTCCATTGCCGAGAGTGGAGTATTGAGGTCTCCTACAATTAACGTATTGTTATCAATATGACTCTTTAGTTTGGTTAACAGTTGGCTTATGTAGATGGCTGCTCCCATGTTGGGAGCATAGATATTTACAATTGTTAGATCTTCTTGTTGGGTAGACCTTTAAGAATGATATAGTGTCCTTCTGTGTCTCTAATTACAGACTTTAGTTTAAAATCTAATTTGTCTGATACAAGAATTGCTACCCCAGCTTTCTTTGGAGGTCCGCTGGCATGGAAGATGGATCTCCATCCCTTCACTTTCAGTCTGGATGTATCTTTAGGTTCAAAATGAGTCTCTTGTAGGCAGCATATGGATAGGTCCTGTCTTTTTATCCAATCTGCAACCCTGTGCCATTTTATGGGAGCATTTAGGCCATTCACGTTGAGAGTGATTATTGAAAGATATGAATTAATTGTCATCATGTTGCCTGTGAGGACCTTGTTTTTATAGATTGTCCCTGTAAATTTCTGTTGTATATCACTCTTGGGGTCGTTCTCCTTTTATAGAACCCCCCTTAATATTTCTTGCAGGGCCGGCTTAGTGGTCACATATTCTTTCAGTTTCTGCCGGTCGTGGAAGCTCTGCATCTCTCCATACATTCTAAACAAAAGCCTTGCCAGATAAAGTATTCTTGGCTGCATGTTCTTCTCATTTAGTACCCTGAATATGTCTTGCCAGGCCTTTCTGGCTTGCCAGTTCTCTGTGGATAGGTCTGATGTTATTCTGATGTTCCTCCCTCTGTACCTAAGGAATCTCTTCCCCCTAACGGCCCTTAAGATGGTTTCCTTGGTTCTAAGATTTGCAAGTTTTACTATTACATGCCGGGGTGTTGGCCTGTTTTCCTTGATCTTGGGAGGGGTCCTCTCTGCCTCTAGGACATGAATGTTCGTTTCATTCCCCAGATTAGGGAAGTTCTCATCTACGATTTGCTCAAATACATCTTCTAGTCCTCTCTCTCTCTCCACTCCCTCCGGGATTCCAATTATTCTGACATTGGAACACTTCATGGTGTCACTTATTTCTCTGATTCTGTTTTCATGGATTCTGAGTTGTTTTTCCCTGGCCTCCTCTTTTCCCTTTTTATCTATTATATTGTCTTCCAGGTCGCTTATTCGTTCTTCTGCCTCACTTACGCTAGCTGTTAGATGATCTAGATTGGATTGGATCTCACTGATAGCATTTTTAAGTTCTGCCAATTCAGCTTTCATTTCTGCCCTTAGAGACTCTGTGTTGCCATTAGTTGATTTCTCCATTCTAGCCATTGTCTTCACAATTGCTAGCCTGAATTCCATCTCCGACATCTTGGTTATATCTGCATCCATTTGTAAATCTGCCGCATAAGTCATGATCTCTGAGTCTTTTCTATTTTGGGGGCTCCTCCTCCTAGTCATTCTGTTGATGGGTGGTTGAGGGAATGTACAGAGTCCAAATTATTGACCAGAACCCAAGCAAGATGCACCTGTTTTCTTGGGACCTTGGGGTTGCTGGCCTCTTGTTTTCCCAGCCTGTCTTCTGGGGGAGGGGCCTGCCGCGCTGTTACTCAGGCAACCCTGTTTGGGCCGAGTTGCCCTGCCCCCCCTGTGGCGGGGGATGGGCTCAGTGGGAACCAGTTTTTTGGGGCTTTTGTTCTCTGGCAGCTTTCCCTGGTGGCTTTCCGCGTCTCTTCCACGAGTCAGAGCAGAAGAGACCGGTTCCAATCCTCTGCCTCAGAGCAGAGAGACCGCAGTCTGTTCCTCATTGAGCTCTCCAGGTCACACCGTCTCCGTTTCTGTCCGTGCTGCTATAAACTGCAGCGGCCTGGGTTGTGCGCCCCTCTGCTGCGCCCCCAGTCCCGCCTCCAGTTTGGAGCACGGTGTCTCTGCCCTTTGTGCTTCTAAAACCACCAGCCGCCCCGACCCCCCCACCCCGCCGCTCCGGGTTTCCGCCCCGGGGGCTACCCTAAAGTCCTTTCCCCGCCACTACCGGTCTGCGAGTCTGTGCCCGGTCCCTGAGTCTGTGCCCCGTCCCCAGCGCGCGAGGCTGTCACTCACCGGCGGTGTAGGATCCCCACGGCCAGGCACCCTCCCACTGCCATTTATCCTGCAATATCTGCCGGCGGAATCACGGGTCCCTGCTTCGTACCTCGGCACCAACGAGTTGGCGATATTCTGTTCGTAGAGATCCAGATCTTCTTACATCTCAGGCTAGTTTCGTGGGTGCTCACAGTGGTCTGGTAGATATCCAGCTCAATTCCAGGGACCAGTTGAAATAGGGTCCCCTACTCCTCTGCCATCTTTCCTTCCCAAATTTTAGGTTCTTTAATAACACGGAAGGGTCTGTGTATGTTAAAATTCCACTTTATACATTTGCTGGATATGAGATTCCCCAAGCACAGAAGAATGGAGGGATGGATAACACAAGTTAATTTATTTCTGTATAGTTTATAAGTAAATTTGAGCCATACAACAGGCTACAATTTACTTTGAAGACCATTCTTGTGATCTGTTGTGACTCTATTCCCTGCCTTGATTTAATACATATGAATGTATGTACAGTTTTCAAAAATGAATCCCAAGTTTGTAGCACTACTTACTTTGCCTTTTTCCAAGACTCTTTTCATTCAGAAGAGAATGGGTAAGGCAGAGAGAAGCCTACTGTGGAGTTGGAGGTGGGAAAGTCAGGGAAGTGGAAGGGACTGTGTAGAGAGAGGGAACATCCTAAAATAATGTGGACAAGGAGGAAGTGGGGGTGCACTGACCAGAAATGGGAAAGCGTCATTAGGCGAGAGGTCAAATTCAAAATGTGGGGCCAGACTACTTGGGTTTTCACATATCCCAATAAGTCTTGATCCCGGATGCAACCAAGCATAGAATATTTCTCCTTAAGCTTTCCCTCTAGGATTTTTGGGCAAATCCAGATTTCTATCATATTTGTTGGAATAAGTCCTATGGATTTGCCTGTGGGCGAGGCAGATCACTTGGAAGAGTCAGGAGTGATCCATGGCTGAGGTCAATTTAAGTATTTCTGACAGGACAACAGATTTATTTGTTCTCACACAGGCAAGAGAAGGAAAGAAAATCCCATTTTAATGCAAGATGCGTATATAAAAAGTTGTTCTTGAAGCAGGAGGCAATTCCCAAAGAGAAACAAAGTCCAGTTTGACCTTTGTGCGTCTCTTTTTGATTTTCTAACATTCCTGAAGGATCTTTTGGAAAGGAGGGAGTAATTATTTAGCTAATTCAGAATCATTAGAGAAAATAATTTTAATAATAATATGTAACATTTAATCAGTGCTAATATGGGCCAGGGACTGATCTAAGATGTTAACTCCTGACTCCTCTACACAAACCTGTACAATCAGAAGGTGTGAATAGAGAAAAAGGTCAAGTAGCTGAGCAGCTCTGTTTTCTTCTTTAATTTGTTTTGCCTAGAAATTTGGAAGAATCCTTTTCCAAACATCTGAGAACTCACAGCTTTCTCAGAAGAGGTCCTGGCAAGGTCTAAATGGTACTCCTCTTTATGCACATTATAAAACACAGTATTTAATATATTAGCTGATGTAGTGAACCTGCCAAAGTTTTACTAGTGTGCCAGAACATTTACCAGCCAGCCCTTAATTACTAATAACACCCCCTCTGGATTCATCCTGAAGGCAACTCACTCTGTCCCTTTCTTGTCCCTATTTGCTATCTCCATTCTCGACTAACTGGGACACAGATTTTCTTTCGTTTTGCATTGGAAGGGAAGAAGGATAAGTAGGGTGGCACCAGAAAGAGATAAGGAGAAAGAAAAGACTCCACCAGAGCAAGAGTGGGAGAACTGGAGATTTGGGGCATTTAACTTAGACAGGATTAACTTAGACAGTGATCACATATAGGGAGAGCCTGAGTTGCATTTAGGATGACATTGTGGGCCTCCGAATATGAGGCTAATTTGTGCATTAGTTTCTTATTGCTGCTGTAAAAATTACCACAGGGCGCCTGGGTGGCTCAGTTGGTTAAGCGACTGCCTTCGGCTCAGGTCATGATCCTGGAGTCCTGGGATCGAGTCCCACATCGGGCTCCCTGCTGAGCAGGGAGCCTGCTTCTCCCTCTGACCTTTCTCTCTCTCTCATTCTCTCTCTCAAATAAATAAATAAAAATCTTTAAAAAAAATAAAAAAAATAAAAATTACCACAAACTTGGAGACTTAAAACAACACAAATAGGGGTGCTTGGATGACTTAGTCAGTTAAGCATCCAACTCTCTCTCTCTCTCTCCCTTTTTTTTATTCAGTAGTAAATTTTATTGTTTTCTTTGACCGACTTTAAAACTTTTCCTCTTGATTTTTTTCTGAAACTAAACAAGAAATGTATATTTTTTCTAAACAAACAAAAAAACAATGTTTTATAAATTGCCCTCTCAGATTTTCTTGTCAGCCTGCTTCAAGGAAATCCATGTGTTCAATATACTTGCTCACAGTTTAGCCCATACCAAATGGTTGTTTAATCCAAATATCTGAGCAGCAAACTGAGCTGATTCTTCCGGAGAAAATATGGTTGAACAGCCAAGACCACTGGGTAGTTGAAGAGAAGACCACACATCCTGAGCTCCCCGGTCTGGAGTGAGTGGAGGGCAGCTGATAACTGGGTATGCAGTGTTACCAGACATCACTGGCCCCAAACCATTGCTTCTGCCTGCCACTGCCACAAATACAGTAGGAATGCCACCCCCTTCATACTCTGCTTTAATCCTCAGAATTTCCTCTGGTTCCTTAAGGGCAGATGTTACCCGAAGTTCACATGGCATGCCAAAATTTCTACAAGCTTGCTTGATTTTTTCACAGTGACTGAGATCGGAAGTTGAGTCCATCAATACTACAGCTCCGCACAGACTTTCTGATTTCAGAAGCAACTCCACTCTTTCTGCAACCCACTCAAAATTTTTCTTTACCAACCAGAGCCCTTTGGGAGTTACTTCCTTGAGGTCACAATGTGACTGTTTATCTTTCTGTTGGCTTCAATCTCCTGACGGCTAGAGTCTCCAGGAATCATTACCAATAACATCAGCAAGAACAATTTCTTTGGTGGTTACATCAACACCAAATTCAATCTTCGTGTCAACCAGCATACAGTTCTGGGGCAACTAGGATTTCTCCAGTATTTCAAAAATAGCCTGTGTAGCATGACTCATAATATCTTCTTCAGTCTGGCCTATAACAAGTCCAGCAAAGCAAAATTTTGCAGCAATTAGCTGTTCCCCAGACCACTGTGGCTCATTATTGGCATCATCCTTGAGAAACAGCTCCACTTTAGGTGGGTAGAACTTATATCCCTCCTTGACACCAAGATTTCTTTTGAGAAAAGAACCAGCTGCTATTCTTCTACAAACCCATTCAATTGGAATCATTTCACACTTAGGTGTAATGAAAGCTGTCTCCCCACATTTTCTGGGGAAAGCAGTTTTGAGACCTGCTTCCTTTAACAACTGAAAGATACAACTGGCAGTTTATTTTATTTATCCTTCCAAGTGATTCTTTCTGGCTGCATTTCCTGCTGTAATCTAGTCCTTGGACTGCAGGAGCACTTTTCCTGGACTATCTGGCAATTCATAGACTTCTTTTGTTTTACCCTCATAGAGTTTTCTATCAATATTCAGTACCTCAGCTGTCACCATTATTCTGTGTGGGCTGGGGGCAGCGGCCATGCTGGGAAGAGAGGCCAGACTCTGGAAAAGAGGAGTGGTTAGAGGGGTTCCAAGTGTCCAACTCTTGATTTCGGCTCAGGTCATGATCTCAGGGTTGTGAGATTGAGCCCCGTGTCAGGCTCTGTGCTCAGCAGAGTCTGCTTAAAATTCTATCCCTCTTTCTCTGCCCCTCATGCCCCCCCGCACTCTGCTCACACTCTATCCCTCAAAGTAAGTAAGTAAGTAAGTAAGTAAGTAAGTAAGTAAGTAAGTAAATAAAATAGAACAACTCAAATATATTCTCTTATAGTTCTGGAGATCAGAAGTCTGAAACGGGTCTTATGAGACTAAAATCCAGGTGTTGTCAGGGCTAGTTACTTCTGGAGAATCCAGTAGACAATATGTTCCTTGCCTCTTCTGTCTTCTAGATGCTGCAAGAATTTCTTAGCTTGAGGCTACATTACTCCAATCTCTGTTGCCAACCTCACCTCACCCTCTTCCTTTTATGTAGTCAAATCTCCCTGTGTCTCCCTCTTATGATTCTTATTACATTCAGTGCCTGTGTAAAAGTGTAGATAATGCAGGATAATCTCCTTAAGATCCTTAACTGAATCATACCTGTAAAAAAAAAAAAACCTTTTGCCATATTTGGTAACATTTGTAGGTTCTAGGGAATAGGATCTGGATATCTTTGAGGGTCATTATTCGGGCTTCCATTGTTTGGTTAGCCAAGACAGCTGGTGAATCCTCCCGTACAGACAGCTGCTTTATGATTGGGGGCATCTACAAGTCTTGGAGAAAAGTGGTAGTAATATGTCCTTTCCCTCTAGGGGAAATCTGATCAACCCTGAGTATCAGCTCCCAAGCTTTTCCCTAAGTTGACTTAATTCTATCCTTGGAGTCAACTGAGCCAAGAGTAATTCTCTTTTATCACGGTCTGGAATGCAAATGTTTCCCAAGTACGGTCAGGGAAGAAAAACTTTTCCTCTACCCTCTTAAGTTTAGCCATTGAGGGCCTGCAGATTAATCTGACAAAGAGATTAGCAAGAGGAATAAACAGATTTAATTACATATGTATGCATGGGAGTTTGCAGAGAAATGCGGCTCAGGGAGGCCGTCAGAATTTGGGGCTTACATATCATTTTAACAGGGAATGGGGAGAGACAGAGGGACACTTCTGGGAAAACAAATGCCTTCTTAGTGGGGAATGGATAAAGGGCACTGATAGAAAACCAAAGGAAGTTTTTGAAAGATAAATGGGCGCTTAGGAAAATATTTGGGTGGTAGGAGAGTTTCATGGCAATGCCTCTTTGGGTGTGATGCCAACTTCTATTCTCTAGGAAGAGAAAATTAGAGCTGCTCTGGGGAGGGGATTTATGACAGTTAAGTTCTTTTGGGAAACTCTGCTTTTAGGCAGATAAGGGATTTCAGGAACCCAGATGTCGTTGGCTCAAAATAATTTTTATGCCATGGTGGCTTATTCTGGACCCCTTCAGAGCCTATATGTATGCAAGATTTGATCCAACTTGAAGTTCTTCACTTTTGAGTCTTCTGCATATACCAGATATGTGTTCCTTGTTAACACACATTTATGTTACGTGGAGAGAATGAACACAATTTTGGAGCTAGTGTATCAGCAGGGCCTTTTTTTTTTTTTTTTTTTTTTTAGTATAAGGAAGATGTATAACAAATTAGGTCCCAGAGGAGGAAAAGCAGGGCAGATGATCCTGGAACGGAATCTGTAATCCATCCTCCCATGTTAGAGGGAGGCCCTTTGTGGGGAGACTCTGTACCCACCTTGTGGGCAATGGTCTTGCTTCGTAGCCTGGATCCTGCTGCTGTCTATGTCCTTAAGCTGGGTCCTACTTTATGTCCCTGGCCTGGGTCCTCAACACTTCCCAAACTTTCCTGCTTGGGCTTGTACATCTGATCCCCCTCTCCTTGCACACTCTCTAGGAATTTTTGGGCTGAATCATTCTACTGTCTAAAAGCGTATAGCGGGGCGCCTGGATGGCTCAGTCATTAAGCATCTGCCTTTGGCTCAGGTCCTGGGATCGAGCCCCGCATCGGGCTCCTCGCTCAGTGGGAAGCCTGCTTCTCCCTCTCCCACTCTCCCTCGTTGTGTTCCTTTTCTTGTTGTGTCTTTCTCTCTGTCAAATAAATAAATAAAATCTTTAAAAATAAATAAAAGCGTATAGCCTTAGTTACATAGTCCTCATGTTTAAACCTTAAAAATATAATAATCTTAGGAAAATCTTCTGTCTTCCTTTGGGAATACCAGACCAGTGAGTCACCAAAAAGCCTTACAAGAAGGGGGGGGGGGCGGGGCTGGGTCCCAGGGCTATTCATTCACTGGCACATTAATTATCTAAGCCCTAAAAATGAGTCAGGGTGGCCTTCAGACAGGAAACAGGACGTTTGTGGGTGCCCCCCAGGAGTGCACGAACTCTGAAGCAGAGAAATGACAGAGCAATGTGGAAGGGATCTGGGTAAGGGCACTTCTGTGTTTGGGCCCGTAGTGGTACCAAGAACTGAAGACAGACTTCTTCATGCTGCCAGGCCTACCCCACTGCTTTCTCCGGCCACATTCTAAATTGCAGGCCATACTTGTTGCCTCTTTTACTTTATTCTTCCGCTCTTAAAAGCTGGCTTGCATTACCACCACTGTACTGTAATGTCAACTCATCAGCTCTCAAAATGACCCTCTCTCAGTCATTGTATGCCTCCTTAAAAGCATAAGATACCAATTATTTTCTCCTTCTTTGAGATTGCTAATTGTTACAGGTTGTGTCCCCCAAAAGATATGTGAAATCCTAACCCCTACTACCTGTGAATGGGACCTTATTTCAAAATAGGGTCTTTGCAGAGGTAATCAAGTTGAAATGAGATCATTAGGTTGGGCACTAATCCAATATGACCAGTGTCCTTAGGAGAAAAGAGACAGAGACACACAGGGAGAATGACCCACGACGACAGAGGCAGAGATGCGTGTGCTGCAGATGTAAGGCAAGGAGCACCGCAGGTTGCTGGTCACCACCAGAAGCAAGAAGAAGAAGCAAGGAAGGCTTCTCTCTTACAGGCTTCAGAGAGAGGATGGCCCTGCTGAGCCCTGGGTTTTGGACTTCTAGCCCTCAGAACTGTGAAATAATATATTTCTGTTGTTTGAAGCCATTCAGTTTCTGGCATTTCGTTACCAGAAAATAAACACAGTCATATTTAACATACTATAATCCTGTGGGGTCCTGGTTCTCTGTCTCATCTCTGGCAATTTCTCACTCCTCTTCTGGCTTCTCTTCCTCCTCCAGGTGCCTAATGCTAAGTGTTGACCAGGATTTCATACTTCAGTTTTAATTCTCTATTTGCATATCTGGCTCTCTCACTCATTTCTAAGCTTCAGCCCTCACTTCAACACAAGTGAAATGAATTTCAAAATTTAACTTCTGATCACGTCTAACATTTTTCCTTTCCAGGGAACATATTCAACCTGGATGTCCTGCCAGCTTCTTGAATTCATTACGTCTAAACTTAATTTTCAATGACCTCCTCCCCAGTCCCAGCCCCTTCGCATCCACCTGACTTCCTCATCGGTCCCTAGCTCAGTGCCCATCCCGGTCTAGTCATCCGTATCTGGAATCCTATAAGGTTTTGCTTTGAGTCTTCTCATCCTTAACCAGTTGCCAAATGGAGGGGGAGAACTTTTAACAACTCTCATCAATAGAGTAGGTACCCGCTAAAGTCTGCATGACAAACCATACCAAACTACCCTTGATTACCATATTTTTACTTGTCACCTTCCCATAACTTGCTTCCCCAACCCAGAAGCCCCAAACCCCTTTTCCTTTTTTTAGCCTAAGATGGTATATAACCCTCCATCATCTGGCTGCCTAGGGGAGTCTCATTTCTTTGTGAAATCCCTGAGCATATACAGGTAATTAGATGTGGGTTGTTTTTTGTTGTTGTTGATCTGTTTGTTTGTTTGTTTGTTTTCCTTGAAAGAGAGAGAGAGAAAGAAAGCACAAGCAGGGGGAGTGGCAGACAGGAGAGGGAGAAGCAGGCCTCCCACTGATCAGGGAGCCCGATGCGGGGCTTGATCCCAGGACGCTGGGATCATGACCTGAGCTGAAGGCAGACGCTTAACTGACTGAGCCACCCAGGCGCCCTGTTAACCTGTCTTTTATCAGTTTGATTCAAGGGCTTCAGCCAATGAACCTAAGATAGATAGAGGGGAAAATAGTTTTTCCCCGCCCCCACAAAGCCTCGGAAAGCTGCTCCCTTTTTCAATCTCTCCATCTCTCCCCTGTCTTACACACCAGGCTGCTTGCAAGTGAATGGGAGCCAATGAGCGCCGTGATTGCCTGGCCAAAGCTGCTCAGCGTGAGCAGGGATATGAAGAGGCAAGCATCCTGCCCATCGGGAGGCGGGAGCTCTCCCACCCAGACTTCCTGAGGAGTGAAGTACAGGCAGCTCACATCTGCAGCCAACCAGCCTGGGTGGTATTCCTTGAAGTGAAATGCTCACAAATCCCTTCCTGGGGGCCAGAGCCAGTTGGACAACCTGGAGGTTCCTGGTGGCCTGTCTGTTCTTCGGGGGCAAGCTTGGGGAGCTGAAGAAATCAAATCAAGGCCTCAGTCCCATTGCAGAATTGCTTCTTCACAACTCTGGTAATAGGCACTCAATGCCCGATTTAAAAATCTGATGATGTCGCATTAAAAATGTTGCAATTATCTTCCTTTGATAGTTGTTAGTGGCTTCAATTGGGGTGACTCATAATTAGTCTGTCACAGGGTTGATAAAAAGGCTCTTTGTCCCTGTTTTGGAAATAAAAATGGGTATCCTCTAAATGGATCTCCTACTTATTTCTTAGGGGAGTCTAATGGATTACCTTCTTAATGTCAACTGAATGGGTTTGTAGTAAGCACCATCCATTTACCTATGTTCTTTGCTAAGGCAAGTAAATGCAACATTGCCATTGCTTTCTTTGTTTACGTCAGAATATTTCAGGTTTAATAGATGCCTCACCCCAGGGGTGTACGTAGAAGGTAGACTTGGCAAAATTGTTTTGAGAATTTAGATGGCTGTGCTTCTAGACATAGGGGTGTTTCCCCAGCTTTCTTTTTGATTTAGTTTGGGAAGACTATTTTTCTGAGCCTGGGCATAACCCCCACTTACCAAGTGAAAGCACAAACAGGCAAACAAATAAACACAGTTGTTTTGTTTTGTTTTTTAAGTTAAAAATGAACAATAGGAAGGCCAGAAACAATCAAATTTCAGTAATATTTTCAATAAATTAATGGCCTGTGTTTGTGGCAGCAGACACTTGGAAAAGATTGAGCTGACAGATGGGCACAAATAAAGCCACAGGAAAACTGGGGAAGATGATAAATATTATCTGCAGGCCATTTTTATCCCCCTTGTTAATTAGCCATTCTGCTCCTCTTACAACAGGTAAGCTTATTTTTCTTTTGACTCTGAAATTCTTTCATTTCATATTGTTTTCTTTCAAATTTTCTCATCTTTCCCTCCTGTGGTTTTTTTTTTCCTACTCCAAATCTGCTTCAAATTTCAATCCTGTTTTCTCTCCCACATTTCCTGCAGTGAGTTTTTGCAGGGGAGAAAGCAAGGACGTTTCCTTTACCTCCTGTCATCTCCCTAACAATTTTCTTGCTATTAATGTCTAACAACTTCCCAGCCCCAGGGAATACAAATTCCTTTCCTTTTCTATAAATTGGTGTGTGTTGTTCTCAATGCCTATCACTAAAAATACAACACAGCATTATGATCTCGCTCTCCCTCTCTTTTGCCCCCTTAGAAGAATTTTACAAATGAATTGGTTCTGCCCTGTATCTTTTAGTGGTTTATATTTTCCGATGTCCAGTTTGACACCCTGGCAGGGTCATTTAGTCGAAAGAACGTGGTCTTTGGAAACAGCCAGCCCTTGGTTCCTATTCTCGTTGCTCATATTCTGGTTTTGTCTCTTATTAACCAGATGACCTTGGGGAAGTTCTTTAGGCCCTCTGAGCCAGTGTCTTCATTCCAGTGATTCCTACCATCTGATTTGCTGATGAGTCTCGAGGAGATGCGGTACATATATCACCCGGCACCTCCCTTCACTTCTCTGATAGCAGGATGCCAGAGGGATATGGCCAGTCAAGTGATATCCTTGCTCTTCCTTTTTATTTACAGCTCCCAGGGGGCCGTGGAGAGGACAACAGGGATGATGCTAGGCTCCCCATTCTGTGTGGCAGCTCAAGAGTGGTGGAAGGTCAAAGAGCTATAACGAAACTCACTAAGAAATGGTCTAATTTGAATAATTCACATCTCAGCCAATTGCCATCTCCTCAGAGAAGCCCTCACCGACCATACGATCAAAAGTATTCCCCTGGTCATTCTCTAATCACTATCCTGCTCTAGCATCATTACAACACTCACCACTATCTGAAATTACTTACTAATTTGTATGTTTCCTCATTTATGTTTTGTCTGTTTCCTCCACTGAAATGTAAACTCTATGATAGCTGGAAAGCTACTTATCTTATTTTCTGTTATAGCCTCATTGCTTAGAGCAGTGTTTGACAAAACTAGACCCTCAATAAATGTTTGTTAGGTGAAGATCTCTCTAATGTTGGAAATTACCCTGGGATCCATCAATGAATGAATGCAGCAAAAGATTTCATTTTCAGCTGGGCTCAACTAATCCTAACCAGTTCGTTTATGTGTCTGCAGGTATAGTGGGTGTGGTGGGGCAGGTTTCTTTATTAGATTCTAACCACATCCTAGTTTAGCACAGTGATCTACCCACCATTTACATAGCTCCTCAAGAAGAAACAGATAGCAGTCAAAAAGTTTTTTTTAGTTCATGAAGCAATCCTTGCTCCACAACTGATCATTCCTCTCTTTTAAAACACTTTCTTTTTTTTTTTTTAAGATTTTATTTATTTATTCATGAGAGACAGAGAGAGAGAGGCAGAGGGAGAAGCAGGCTCCCAAGGAGCAGGGAGCCTGACGCGGGACTCGATTCCGGGACTCCAGGATCATGACCTGAGCCGAAGGCAGACGCTTAACCATCTGAGCCACCCAGGCGCCCTTAAAACACTTTCTGAGCTTGTCTTCTAGAATACTATTCTCTCTCGATTCTTCACCTCCCTCACCAGCACCCTATTTCAGTATTCACAGTTGGTCCTTCTTCATCTCCCCAACCTTGAATGATTCATATCCATCAACATTCACTCTGTACGGGATTCACCTAGTCACGTGACATCAAATATCTTCCTTTTTGACAACCCTCACATTTTTATCTTCAGCCCAAACCTTTGAATTCCATGCGAACATCTCCAACTGCCCTGTGATATCTCCACTTGATGTTTAGGTTGATTGCATTAATATCCATACCCTTTGCCCATGAGACTTTACGTTTTCTTCCACTAAAGAGGCGAGGTTTATTTTTCCTTCTACCCCTGCTGAATCTGGGCTTAGCCATGTCACTTGCTTTGCCAATAGGATGAGGCAGTGGCATGCAAGTTCCATGCCTACTCCTCAAGAGTATGTGTGTGTTTTCATTTATTGTCTTTTGTGCTTCTGCTATTGCTGTGAGAAATACAAGACCACGGTAGACCCTGCGGTCTCAGAGGATATAGGGGAGGAAAAATTTTTCCTCTACTTTTCTGTATTCTTTTGGCTGTCCTATTGATGAAATTGACATAAAACAGGTTAAGGGAGAAAAACAAATTTAATTACTTATGTATGGAAGCCTTAGAAGAAATATGGAATCCAGGAACAAGTTGGGAAATTGAGGCTTATATGTCAGACTAGAGCAGATCCCCAGTTCACTGGTCATTTGTTTATCTTTTTTTGTGTGTGTCTATTCAAATTTTTTGCCCTTTATAAAACTGTGTGATTTGTCCTCATATTTTTGAAGTTGTAAGAGTTCTTTATATGTTCTAGATGCAAGTACTTTGTTAGATATATGTGTTGTGTATTTTTTCTCCTGTCCTGTGGCTTGCCATTTTGATTTCTGAACAGCAAAAGGTTTTAATTTTGATGAAGTCCAGTTTATCTTTTTTTTTTTTTCCTTTTCTGGATTGTGCTTTTCATGTGCTATGAGCTATTGAGCTTTGAGGTGGTTTGGGATTTAGCACTATTTAACTGAGGCAGAACCCTAATAGGTACCTCATAATGAATGTGTCCAAAATTGGAGTCCTGATTCTCACCCTTTCTCAAATTTGCTCCTCAGACAGTTGTTCTCATCTCAGAAAATGTGATCCATTCTTCCAGTTGTCAGGCAAGAAACCTTTATTCTTCTCTTCTTGTCACATTCCACATGCAGCCATTAGCAAATCCTGTTGGAATCCCTTTCAAAATATATCCAGACTCTAACCATGTCTCACCATCTCTACCGCTATCACCCTGGGCCATGTGGCCGTGATTTGTGCCCTGGTTTTTTGCAAATAGTCTCCTAAATGGCATCCCTGCTCCTCCCTTGTCTCATTGTAATTTATTCTCAACACAGAAGCCAGAGTGGTACTTAAAAACTTTAAGACTGATCATGTCTATCAACTGCCCAAAATCTTTACAAGACTTCCTTATCATTCAGAGTAAAACTCAAAATCCTTATAATAATTCAAAATACCCTACACCATCTTTCCCTCCACCTCCACTCTCTCTGATAGCATTCATGCCCACTCTTCTAGCTGTAACACTGTTTCTGCTGTTCTTGGCCTTCTTGCTATTTCTTCAACACTCTCAGCAAACCCCTGCCTCAGGGCCTTTGCATTTATTGTCCTCTATACTAGCAGTACTTTCCCCCCCACATATTTGTGCCCATAAACTTCTTCATTTTCCTCAACTCTCTACTCAAATGTCTTTTTGGCTCCTGGCATTGTGTACCTTACTATTTTTTTTTCCCATAGCACTTCCTACAACCCAAGTTTTATATATTTGTTTGATATTTGTTTTTTTCACTGCTTTTCCCTCCACTGTGGCAAACATTTAGAATATAAGTTGCATAAGGGCAGCGATGTTATTTTGTTACTTTTGGATCACCAGGGCCTGAAAATTATAGGCAATTCAAGAATTTAGTGATAGAGTATTAATCAGTGTATAGCAAACTTCTTAATTTAAGAATTTACAGTTTATATGGTAGGGGGACCTGGGTGGCTCAGTCAGTTAAGCGTCTGACTCTTGATTTTGGTTCAGGTCATGATCTCAGGGTCATGGGATCGAGCCCCGCATCAGGCTCCGCGCTCAGTGCAGTCTGCTTGTCCCTCTTCCACTGCTCCTCCCTGACTCACGCTCTCTCTCTCTCTCTCAAATAAATAAATAAATCTTTAAAAAAATTTTAAATAAAAATCATATTGTAATTTTAGAAAAATTCTGAATATTCTCTACACTTGGAGAATAATATATTTACAATGTCGATTTTCTAAAAACAGTCTAAATGCTCACCAATAGAAGACAACAGGCCAATGTTGGGTTAGGAATCAGCCATTCCAATTATGTTTTGGAAGGATTTGAAATAATGACATGAAAAATACTTCTAAGTAAGTTTTTTAAAGTAGAATTAAAAAAATGGTATATGTCATAGTAATAATGGAAGAAATAAGGCATAAAAAAAGGAGGGGAAAAAGTACACCATGACTTTAAGAAGTGTATTTCTTAGTAGTGAAATAATAAATTATAACTTTCTTTTATTTATTTTTTTCATTATGTTATGTTAGTCACCATACAGTGCATCATTAGTTTTTGATGTAATGTTCCATGATTCATTGTTTGCATATAACACCCAGTGCTCTCTGAGGAGTGCAGGGTGTGGGGATGGATTAGCCCAGTGATGGGTGTTAAGGAGGGCACGTATAAGTTTCTTTTAAACTAAGTTAGTCTATTTCCTCTTCTAGTGGCAACTCTATCTTTGCTTTTCCATTTAAGAAAGAATAATATGTTTGTTTTTTTTTTTCAAACCACAGAAGCCCCCTAATACCTAGATGGTTGGTTCTGCTGCCCTCCATTGAGAATGACTGTCATTTGTTCATTTGCTGTTCACAGCCACCTGAGCAGAGGAGCCCCGTGGAGGTGAGCAGCATCCCCTGCAGACACAGATGCTGCAGACTGGGCTCAGAGGGAGGGACTTCACCCTCTCAGTTGGGCAGCGGCGACTAAAACAAACACAGACTTCTTTTTCCACCCTAAATCCACGCCCCCTCTCAGAGGTATGGGAGGAAGGTGCTAGGGGTGAACATGGGTTCTGAGTGATCTTTATTCTCTGGAGACTGTGAGCCCTGCAATTCCTGCTTTGGGGACACAGTACGAGATGAAATCCTCCTTTCATCTTCTGAATACGTTCACTGGCTTCAATGCAATAACCCTTTCCCACTTTCTTTTTTTCCCCCCATCCCCTGGGGGGGAGGCAGCCCTGGGGAGTATATAAACTTGAAAACGTGAATATAAAAATACCAATAAAATCTTAATTCACATATGAAGGTAAAAATATGTCAATCCCATCAAATTTTTAAAAAATTGTCAAGAATCATAATTTCAAAGCAGATGGGCAGAATGAATATTGCAAAGCTTGTTTACACTTTTATAACGTGGCTTGCCACTTTAGGTGACAAACAAATACCAGCCTGGCTTTGCAGCATCCTCTAAACCGTGCTGTTTTTTATGTGCAATGGAACTCCTGCAAGTGAGTTGTTTTTGTTTTGTTTTGTTTTGTTTTACTATTATGCTATTATTTTAACACTCACTGTTATTATCATGTAAAATATTTTTATGACCCATAACAATGTCACTTAAGTATTCATAACATAGCAATGAAAGTGCTCACGCTGAAAAATGTGGCCCCCAAATCAATAGCTTTTGAAGGGAAGTTATATGTGACAAGATGCCAAGAAGAAGGGCAGATGATATTCTGAAATATTAGATATAGCGTCGGGAGCAGGCAAAGCGGGTTTAAAGCCAAAATATGTTACAACTTGTAAATGTGCTCTGAGAATATATCTGTCTTATTTTATATTTATTCCTTTGAGAAAATCGTTCCTGAATTATGCAGGTTTGAATTACACAGGGTCTTCAGAGATGCATCCTTTGTATGAAATGAGACCTCCCTGCATTTTTATAGCCAGAAATAATCCAACTTAAAAAAAAGTTAGTGCTGCTTGACACTTAAATAAATAAGTTCCAGGTTGTCTTTTTAATAGGAAAACTACATTTTTAGATTATATAATCCATCAGTTTGAATTGCTTAGAAAATCCCCCATGTGCAAATAGGTGTAAAGGAAATGTTTTTTTGGTGGTAAGAATCAGGTAGTTAATATTTCCAAAGCATTTTGTTCAGACATACGAAGAGCTAAATTAATTTCCTTGAAATGCTTAGGAGAATGCACAGTTATTAATCTAATTCAGTTTCTTGTTAGTGCAAAACTCACTGGAATATTGCGGTGTAATGGTCAGCTGTCGAGATGATTTATGCCCTTTATTATTTTTTAAAGGAGGGACGTTTTGCATTTTTTTTATTTCCATGTGATAACCTCAGCAGAATGAAATCCCATTTCTGGTTTCCACAGTGCCATAAAAACAGGTTTGGCTCTTCAAGTTCAGCCCTGTGATTTGTGTGTGTACTTTCGATTTGTGATGCGTCAGCCAATGAACAGCTGATTTAATAACAGTTAAGAACCTCTACTACACAGGAACGACTGAAGGGATGTTTCGTTGGATCAATAGTATTGCCTGCTTTTACCATGGAAATAAATCATTTTGCCACGTGGTTGCCAAAATGTGAGGGTTTTTTGGATTGATGACACAAACCTATGTTGTCTTTGGAGACACTATGAGGTCTTAGTCCATCAATCAAATCAACTTTAATTAAATCTAATTTAATGGACTATTGCCTAATGAAATGAACACTTAAGAGGAAGTCAGAGTTGAAGCTGCCAGGACTTTTTGCTTCCCACAAATGGCGAGCCCTCTAAAAAAGAAGGCAACATCCTCCTGGAGCTGGTCTGCACATGAATTTCTCGGAGTGGCTCCTTTTCTGAAGTTCCTGCTCAATCCTTCCCCTTTTAATTTAGAAAAAAAGAAGCTGAGGGCTGTAGCCAGGAACTGAATTGATCTTTAATTAGATTTTCAATGTTTAAAAATAGAGATCATCAAGAAACTTCTTCCCTTTCCTTATGCTCTTTTACATAACCACATCTTTTTCTTTTTTTAATGGTGGTAAAATATACAAATAGTATAAAACTTGCCATTTTAAAGCCTATCATTCGGTAGCATTGATTCCATTCCCAGTGTTGTGCACTACCTGTTTTCTAAACTTTTTCATCATCCCAAACAAAAATGCTGTGCCCATGAAATGATAAATCCCTGCTCTCTCTTCCCCTGGTCCCTGGTAACCTCAAATCCACTTTCTGTCTCTCTGAATTTGCTTATTCTAGATAATTTATTTAAGTGAAATCACACAATATTTGGCCTCGTGTGACCGGCTTATTTCACTAGGCATAATATATTTTAGGTTCATCTACATTGTGACGTGTCAGGATTTCCTTCCTTTTTAGGCTGAATAGTGTTCCATCCTATGTGTATACCACATTTGTTTATTCATCCATCTGTTGACGGACGCTTGGATTCTTTGCAGCTTTTGACTCTTCACGCAGTTGTAACCTGACAGATAATTCACTCTTGGTCTGGAATGTACTTCCTTCCCCTTTTATCTATGCAACTTCAGCTTGAATAGATAGGAGAAGCCTTTCACCACTTGGGGCAAAGGTAGACCCTGCACCACCCCTGTGCTTGCAGACCTTTATAAACCTCCATTTTGATGGGTTTCACAATACCTTGTAATTATATTGAAAAGTCCATCTTCGCCAGTGGGTGGAGAGCTGGTCAAAGCACTGGGTGTCCTGCTGCCCTTGGGTTTCACCACCTTGCCCTACAGGGAGTGGATGTTCATCAGGGTGTGTTCCTCCTACAGGAAGCATCCTCCTCACAAATGGCAAACATAGACCAGTGACCCATTCTGTCCCTCTTCCCCATCATTCTCGGTGCTGACCACACCATGAGCTTTTTTTGGAGGGGGAGGGCGGTTTACTGTGACAGACTCCTGTGGTTTTCAGAATTCAGAAGTAGAATTTATAAGGTGAATTTGTAAAAAGGGAAAGGGACATGGATGGGACAAGGGAACATGGCGGAGGCAGTCAGCCACCCAGCAGTCCCGCTCCCCTTCCACAGTGTAGGCTCGGTGGGAGGCGGCTGCCCAACTGAGGTCTGCATCGCCCGGCTCTCCTTGTTTCCAAGTGGGACCCCAGGACTAGTCGCCGGTGGAAAAGGAGTGGCAGTGATGTGTGTCGCTTCCACACAGACACGGGTGTCTTCTCCACCCTCTCTCTCTTTCTCTGTTAGACTTGCTCGGAACCAGACCCTGCTGTCTAGCGGATGACGGGTCCGTGCCATAGCCAGCCTGAGTCTCTCATCATTACACGTGGATGGCTGCCTGCCAGGGCCCCAGGCCAACCGAACGTCAGTGAGACGTGAACGTTTATTGTATTGAGCTGAGGTTTCAGGGTTTACATGTTACAGGAGCAAGTATTACCACAGCTACAGAGAAACCGTGAAAAACAAGTCCAAGCAAGCCGCCGGCCGACGGCAGCAGGCAGTCCACAAAGTACAAGTCTTACCGCACACAGAGGTAGCACATGATGAGTCACGCTGTGATGAGCTTCCCGATGCCCCCTTCCGCAGGGGACTTGGTGCCTAGCCTTCTGCTGTCAGCCACCTCAGAGACTCGAGGCTGCAGAGAGCCATCCAGCCCCATGCAGAGGGCGCTTCCATGGTGTGGGTAGACCTGTGAAGGTGATGGGATAATCTCTCTCTTGAGTAGGTCCTGTTACATGGCAGACATGATAGGATATCTTGCTGTCGCTGACTGGAGGAGAATTGGAAGTCATAGAGATGGGTGTTGGCTGGCCTGGAAGAAAGCAAACATCCGCACTATGAACCGCACATGGAGCCACATGGCAAAGAACTGAGGATGGCTTCTAGGAGCTGAAAGCCAGCCCTGGCTGACGGCTAGGAAGTAAACTTGGATCTTGGTCATACAGCTGCAAGGAAATGGATTCTACTATCAACCCGAATGAGCTTAGAAGACCACCAACCCCCAGAGGAGAACGGCAGCCCTGGCTAACACCCTGATTTCAGCCTGGTAGGACCCTAAGCAGAGGATCCAGTCAGGCTATTCCTGGAGTCCTGATTTATGGAAACTGTGAGGTGATAAATTTGTGGTGTTTTAAGTTGACGAGTTTGTGGTAATTTGTGACACACCAATATGAAACCCAAGATCGTGCCCTTTCTCCTGCTGTCCAGTAGCCAATGACTGATCTGATGATCTATATGGGAATATAAGGCCTGGCTGTCTTGGCCAAAGTTAGAATAATTCTAAAGGGATAATTGGCTCCAGAGGTCCCCATAAGATTGGCTGGGGCTCTGATTGGGCTGGTGGAGGGGTTCTAACCCCCAATTCCAGCATGTGAGGGGTTCCCCCAAAACCAACCAGTAATGCTCTGACACCGGCTGGGTATCCTACAACTTCACTCAATTCTGACACTCTCTACTGAGAGGTAGCGTCAGATTCCACAGGTTAAGGGCTCAGTTCTACAAGTCTGTCTCCCTACCCCCTCCTTCAGATGCCAATCACAAGTCCAAGTTGTTACCTATGCTTCTGATCCATTGGCTATAAACCAGAGGTTCCCATACCCCACCTTGGGTTTGATTAATTCACTAAAGCATCTCACAGAACTCTGGAAACCCCTTTACTCATCAGATCACTGGTTTATTATAAAAGGCTCTAACTCAGGAATGGCCCGATGGAAGAGATGCAGGTATGCAGAAAGGGAGTGGAGCTTTCATCCTCTCTCTGAGCGCATCACTCTCTCACACCTCCCTGTATTCACCAACATGGGAGCTTTCTGAACCTGTCCTTTCAGGTTGTTATAGAAGCTTCATTACCAAAGTGTGATTGATTCGATCATTGACCATTGGTGATCAATTCAAACCTTCAGCCCCTCTTACCTCCCCGGAAATCATGGGGTGGGACTGAAAGTTCCAACCTTCCGTTCACATCTGGTTCTCCTGGAAACCAGTCCCCATCCCTAGGTGGTCCAAAAGTCACCTCATTAACATAACAAAAGACACCTTTAATGCTTTCTTCACTCAGGAAA
Organism: Eumetopias jubatus; assembly: GCF_037043125.1. Classification (NCBI taxonomy): domain Eukaryota; kingdom Metazoa; phylum Chordata; class Mammalia; order Carnivora; family Otariidae; genus Eumetopias; species Eumetopias jubatus. Next base: position 14,882,464 of record NW_028274822.1, read on the forward strand.
TACCAAGGGTTTTAGGAGCTCTGTGCCAGAAACAGGGACAAACCCCAGATCTATATTTCTTATCATTGTTTGTATCACAACACGACTTGTCCCTCTGCCCAATCCTGCTTCTCCAGCTTCCCCACAGGCACCAACACTGAGAGCCCTCTCTTATAAACCACCTGCATGCAAACCTCCATGTTGGAGTTTGCTTCCTGCGAAACTGAGCAAAGACCCACAGTGTGGTATGACAGTAGAGATAGGGGCTGGTGTGGCCCGGAGGACACAAAGAAGACTTCCCAAGGTAGCAGTGTTTGAACAAAGCTCTGAAGAATGTTAGTATTATCTAGGCAAAGAGGAACGTGAAGAGCATTTGAGACAGATGCAAGAGCATATGAGAAGACCCAGAGGCAAAAAGAAGCATGGGGCCAATTAGAGATTCATCTGGGTAAGCCAGCCTCTGGTCATGACAATGGAGATATTTCTGGGAGAATTAAGGCTTAGTGGGAACAATTCAGTCTGATGGCCTCCTCCTTATGCATAGGAGAATTTGGCAGCATTGCAGGATGGGAAAGTATGGGCTGGAAGGGGTGCGTCTACTTTCAGAGTCAGGGAAGATAAAGGGCTTGGTCCAGCCAAAGCGGTGGGAGGGACATTGAGGGGAGGGGTGGGAGGGATTGGGGGGCCAGCTCAGCCTGAACAGGCCTGCTAGATCATGCTAAGGGCATAGGACTTTATCCTGTACCTCGTGCTCCTGATGAGTGATATGAAATAATGTTGGGGTTCGGGAGGGAATGGTCAAGAATTCCTGAGACATCTCTGGGGCAAAAAAAGTGGTTTTGTTAAAGCACCGGGACAGGGCCGGTGGGCAGAAAGAGCTGCACTGGGATTGTGAGGAGTGACTGATTAGAGACTTTCAAATTGGGAGGGGGTCAGGGATAGCATAAGTCTCTAAGGAATTTGTAAGCAAGGCTTCCAGGGCCTGGAGGGGCTAGCTGCACTTAAGATATGGTCATCTACTACTGTCTAGTAAAACATTAGTCACGAGACCCTTCAGATGTCTATCAGTGGGTCATCCATTTGGAGCATGATTGCTAACATATATCTTGGGGGATGGGTAGAGATAAATGGAAGTTTCCAAAGGGATTTTTTTTTTTTTTTGTATGTTAAAGGAGATTTATAGGATCCTGGAGGTTGGGCCAATGTCAAGCTAAGGTTGCCTTCTGCCCCTAGCGAAGTATTCACGCTGAGACAACTGAGCTCCTGGAGGACGAGCGCTCTACCTGTCTCCAGTACTTGTCAACGAGCTGCAAGTTGTAAGGAAATTTAATTTTTTTCTGCTTTTCTTTTGCCTTTGTTCTCCACATCAATTAGTGTCAATTTTTCAAGTTTACCCAAGTATATTAGTCACTAGGGCTGATGTAACACAGCGTCACAGGCTGGGCGGTTTGAACAACTGAAGTAATTTCTTCACAGTTCTGGGCCCATAATTCTAAGATCGAGATGTTGGAGATCTGGTGTCTTTTGAGGCTTCTCCCTGTGGTTGTAGATGGTGGTCTTCTCCCTGTGTCTTCCCATGGTCTTCTCTCTGTGTGTCTGCGTCCTACTCATTTCTTTTTATAAGGACACCGGTCATATTGGATTAGGGCCCATCCCAGTGACCTTATTTTTACTTAATTACCACTTTAAAGTCTTCATCTCCAGTCAAATCTGAGGCGCTAGGGGTTAGGACTTCAACATATGAATTTTGGAAGGACACAATCCAGCCCGTAATACCAGGAGTGTGGAGTTCTGCATTGTTGCAATCATGAAAATGCAAATCATGTGGGGTTTGGGGGATGGATTGGATATATATTTAGAATTATTTCTGTCTTCAACTCACATCTTTCATCACCTCCTGCAAAGGCAGGGCATGGGCTGAGCAGAGCATTAAGCTCATAGGGCACTGTTGGGAGGCGGGCATTAGGGGGCAGCCTACTAAGCAAGAGATGATGGGAAAAGTCTGGCTCACTCAGCTTTTGTGTAAGGTACTGACCCAGGTGAGTAGTGGAGCATCAAGTCAAGTATGTTCTCCACTCCCCTTTCCTTCCTGTACACATTCATTATAGCCTCTTCCTCTATTGGAGTGTAGAAATGTCCATCACAGCCCCAAGACGTTCATTGAACATGTGGAACATGAATAGAATACGACATTAATTAAACATTTACGTCTTGGAAAATGTAAACTTTGGAAAACATCCATGGTGTGTGATTTTGTAAAGTTCAAATTTTGTAGGTTCACAGAGAACCCAGCCAAAAACCCCAACCATTTTATTATAAAAATAAATCAGATTTTATGTAAAAGGACAGTAAATGGGTCAGGCCTCAGTTTTTGCTCTGTGACCCCGGAAACAATGCTATAAAGCAGATTATTGCAGAAGTCAGGGTCAATCTTAAGGACTTGGAGGTTACATTCTTTTTTTTTTTTTTTTAAAAGATTTTATTTATTTATTAGAGAGAGAGAATGAGAGATAGAGAGCACAAGAGGGAAGAGGGTCAGAGGGAGAAGCAGACTCCCCGCCGAGCAGGGAGCCCGATGTGGGACTCGATCCCGGGACTCCAGGATCATGACCTGAGCCGAAGGCAGTCGCTTAACCAACTGAGCCACCCAGGCGCCCATTGGAGGTTACATTCTTGTTCCAATGAAACTATGGACCAGACTAAGAGTATATAATACATGTAAAGCCACAACATCTATAAACCTTCACTATAATCATATAAATAGTAAAATTATACTAGAGGTCATAAAATAGACATAAATGTACTCTGTATATTGATTATAAAATAGGCACAAATGTGTTACAGGCTATATGTATGTTTTATTAAAAGTTTAACTTTACCATATCATAAATTGGACTCACCTCTAATATGCCAACTGTACTAAACATATAATTAACATTAAATATGTTTAGCTTAAAATCTGAGGTGACTTCGAGTTGTGCTTTGAATCACCTATTTCTCAAAATCTCTCAATAGCACTGTTCAGGGCAGGTGGGACTGTCATTTTTTTTTTTTTTTCCCCACAGAGATATCTCTTTGCAGTTCACTGAGGTGATATTATTCCAAGGGTTACTCTCCAAGTTGGACTCTTTTCATTGGAGCATCTTTATGTATTTAAAGAGGTCTCTGTGTGAATTTTGATTTTGAGATCAGCTGTCCGTTGTGTCCATTCCTCTTGTTCCTCTTTGCTGCTTCTCTGTCTGACTTCCAACATCAAGTGTCATCCAAGTGTTAACTCTTTTTTGAATGCCCCAAACCATACCCACTTCCTATTTCTGGAACCTCCTTTCAATGTGTATCTCATGGGGTGGGTGACGGGGAGCAGGGGGTCCTTCTCCCGCCGCAGAGCCTGAGGTTGGGAGAGCTCCCTTCCTGCCCTTTGACAGACAGGCTGAGGGACAGGACTCAGCCTTGGGGGCTTGGTCCCACTCTGCTTAACTGCTGGACATGGAAGGAGGCAGGTCCGGTTTTCCCTTAGAATCTCGCACCTGGCACAGAGTATCTGCTTACTCACATCCTTTGTAGAATGAATGGATTCTTCCTTCCGGGGTCTACAGCCAGCAGATCAATTCCCTTAGTTATCAAATCTGTAGAGGTTTTAGAATAGTGAGGTCTAAGCAAGGAGTTCACAGATTTGAAATCCAGGGACACCTCCATGGATGCATTAGGTTGTTTCAGAGTTGGGTCTTGGGCTCTATCACACTTGCAGAATTCATCAGAGTTGGAATTATATAAAACAGGATACATTTATTAATTTACACGGTGCCATTACTGCGGTTGCCTGCAAATGGCATTCTCTTCTTGGGTTTTTCCCAGGTAGCTAAATTCAGATCAGAACACTGCTGGGTGAATATATAATTAGACTCCAAAGGAGCTGTATGTCCCTAAGGGACATTTCTTTTTTTGTTGTTTTTTAAAGATTTTATTTATTTATTTGAGAGAGAGAGAATGAGAGACAGAGAGCATGAGAGGGAAGAGGGTCAGAGGGAGAAGCAGACTCCCCGCTGAGCAGGGAGCCCGATATGGGACTCGATCCCGGGACTCCAGGATCATGACCTGAGCCGAAGGCAGTCGCTTAACCAACTGAGCCACCCAGGCGCCCCCTAAGGGACATTTCTTAACAAGCTATGGTAGCTTAACAGAAATATCTTTTTTCTCTCTGGGGAGAAAGAATATTTCTGCTCAGCAGTTGTCCGAGAGAAGATAGCGCAGCAGCTGAAGCTTGATCTGGGGGCTTAGAGTTTTTGTGTCATATATGTTTAATTTTTTCAATGCCCTGCCCTCCCTGAATTTAGAAAGCCTATGCGGCTCACAGAAGTATCAAATAATGGTTATTTTTATCTTGGTATGAATTCAAATCTATACATTATCTTTCTAAGGCATTTTACATTCTGAAGCTCACCTAAAAATATGGACCCCAAAGCGTTGCTTCCTATAGAAGGAAACCCAAGGGTGGGTGAGCACGGGAGTGGGGGAGGGAGTGTGTTTTGGTTAGAGGGCAATTCTTTTTTTTTTTTTCTTAAAGATTTTATTTATTTACTTGAGAGAGAGAGAGCACATGAGAGGGGGGAGGGTCAGAGGGAGAAGCAGACTCCCCGCTGAGCAGGGAGCCCGATGTGGGACTCGATCCCGGGACTCCAGGATCATGACCTGAGCCGAAGGCAGTCGCTTAACCAACCAAGCCACCCAGGCGCCCCTAGAGGGCAATTCTTAAGTGTCACCTCATATGAGCACACCCCTACCCTGTCTCTAAATAAGATGCTGTTTCTGCTTTAAAGATCCAGGACTGTCTGTGCGGAGTTACATAACTGTTGGGTGGGTTTTCTGGAAGAAACTCTGACATTGTTCTTCAGCTCTGTTTGTCTAACCTCAACAAGGACAGTCACTCATCTTTGCCTCTTGATTCTTCAAATTCTTAAGTGCATTTCCACGCCAGGGCTCTTTCCTCTCCCTAGAAAACTCTTCTGCCAAGTACCCATATGGTTCTCTCACTTCCCTCAAATCTGTGCTCAGCATCTCCTCAGAGAGACCTTCCCTTACCATCCATCTAAAATGGTGGCCCGTCACTCTCTCTCCTTATCATGCTTTCCCTTATTCATAGCATTTATTACGACTTGCCAGTACAGCATACATTTAGTGATTTATTATCTATCTCTCTTGTGTGTTAGCTTCTCAAGGGCAGGGGCTTTTTGTTTACCTCTGACTCTTAGCCCGGCACATAGTAAGTTCTCAGTAAACATTTGCTAAACAAGTGAATGAATTAATGAATGTATTAATCCCAGGTTCGGAGGTTATTTCTCCTGCATTATTTTGTCAGCTGGGCCTGTTCTTTTCTTTGTTATTCCCTTCCTCCTTCCTTCTTTTTTTTTTTTTTAAAGATTTTTTTTATTTATTTCTTTGACAGAGAGAGACACAGCAAGAGAGGGAACACAAGCAGGGCGAGTGGGTGCCGGAGTCCAGCTCCAGCCGCGGAAGGGTCCTTGAAGGAAAGGACGGCGTCCGGCGAGTGAGGAGGCACGGACACAGGATCAGGTTATAAGCATCTCCTCCTGATAGCCTCGGAGGGACTTTATTTATACATTCAATATTTCCTTGTTTTTCCATTCTTTCATAACATGTGATTTTATTTTTTACATCTTATCACAATCATCTTAGATCATTTTGGATTTAAAAACAAAGGTACTAGACAGAGCGTGACCGTGCGAGACGAAGCGTAACCTATCTGCCGTTGTGTGCTAATGCGGAAAAGTGCTCTTGCTTAAAGGTTATCTAAAGTTTATCCTTCCTCCCAAGGCAGCTTGCAATGTGTGCACCCTATCCTATCAAAGTAACATAGGGGGGCGCCTGGGTGGCTCAGATGGTTAAGCGTCTGCCTTTGGCTCAGGTCATGATCCCAGAGTCCTGGGATCGAGTCCCACATCGGGCTCCCTGCTCCTTGGGAGCCTGCTTCTCCCTCTGCCTCTCTCTCTCTGTCTCTCATGAATAAATAAATAAAAAATCTTTAAAAAAATAAAAATAAATAAAATTAAGGACTGTTTTTAAAAAAAAAAAAGTAACATAGGGAGGTCCCTGTACTGTGGGAATGACATGAGATTTTCCTTTCCTAGAACTCTGATGTTTCAGAGGTGCCCGAGAAATCTCATCATTAGGGACTTTTACTGGGCCTGGACCCAACAGCTCCCTTAAGCGAAGCTTATTAAAGAACTCCGCGTTGCTCATGTTAGATGAATTACGGATTGGAGGACATTGGGTAATTTTATTTCTTGGCCCATCGTCAGCCTTTTTGGAATCAGTTTCATTGTGATTGCTCACATAGGCATAACTAAATTTATGAATCATTTTATCATGAAACCCGAGGAAAATTCCCATGATTGTAAAGATTGCCGCAAACAAAATGAAACGAAGTAGCAGGAGCCAGCTGTGGAGTCTCCCGATTTTCAGGATTATCCCCCATACTTGGACTTTGTCAAACAGCATGAGTAGCTTGGCTCGCGCCAAGTGGGAGAGTAAGAAGCAGGCTTCCCGCGGAGCAGGGAGCCCGATGTGGGGCTCGATCCCCGGACCGGCTCGTGACCCGAGCCTAAGGCAGGGGCTTAAGGACTGAGCCACCCAGGCGCCCCTTTCCTCCTTCCTTCTTATTTTTCTTCTTAAAGTAAGATTTTATTGGGTTATGGAAACCCTCTAGTGGAAAAGTTTCCTTCTAGACTGATTTTCTGCAGACCAATGGTGTTCTCCATGAATTCTCACCGTCTTCTTTCCCAGATAGTAGTCTTTTCTGCTAGTGCATTCTCCATATTTTAGGACCTGCAGCTCTCAGTTTATTGATTACACAATCACTCTTCCCATCTGGCTTGAAGGATAACAATAGTGACTAGACTGAGGACTGAGCTCGTGGAGACAGCGGTCAGGCTTTAGTCTCTTGCAGCCCCGGTGTCTGTCACACCGAAGGCGTTTAGTAAAATATCTGTCTAATGAGTGCATATGAATGAATGACAGGCCACTGAATTAGAAGGCATCTAGAGAAGGCACTTTAAGGGTAGAACGCATGGAAAAGCCAAATGCCTAGCAAACTAGTTTTTAAAATGTTACAGAGAAGATTAATTTTCTTTCCTTAACACAGCATCCTTTTTATACTGCCCTTACTTAGACAGAAAGGGAAATGAGAATAAATGTACCAAATCATTGTTTCATATCTGATCATTAATTATCATTTATCCAAAATACAAGCGTGGTAATTTAGTTTCAGGATTACTGTCATGATAGCAAATCAGGAAATGTATATATAATAATAACTTCACTTGCTCCCCAAGCTTATTAATTTTAAAATAACTGCTGTACATTTATATGTTAATTTTTTTTTTTTTTAAGTTATCCAGTGGAACATTAACTCTCTCTTACCCTGTGTTCTAGTTCCTGGGTTACAATACCTAGATAGAACCACTCTTCCCAGTTTCTTATGTAGTCTCTCACTTGATCTTGACACAAACATATTTAGCTTTTTTTAAAAGAAAATATAAATGGTAGCATACAATACTCATAGTTCTTCACCTTTACATTTTTATTTAACATAGAGTTTCGAGATTATTCCATTTTACTGCATGGAGAGCTGCCGCCTCTTTTTTTTTTTTATCCTATTGTCTGCATCCATGATAATTTAATCATTTCTCCACTGATACGATTTGTTTCCAATTATTGCAATTACAAATAACATCATTTTATACATGGGCAAATATAACTGTTGGATAAAGTTCTAAAAGGGGAATGGTTGGGGTGAAGGGTGAATACATTTGCAGTTTTGACAGATAATGCCGAATTGTTTTTCTTGAAAGTTGAACTGTTTCTACTCTTACCTGTAATCCTGGTCTTCAGTGATAAGTCTCATTATCGGTATGAGTGTTGCTATTAAATGTTTATATCTCCAACAGTGGGTTTTTAAACTTTTTGATAACTTTACCAGTCTTTTAAGTGAGAAAACACCCTCACTGCTATTTTAATTTGCATTTCCCTCTTTCTGAGGGAGACTGAACATGTCCCCAAAGGTTTAAGATTCATTTGTACTGGGGCGCCTGGGTGGTTCAGTTGGTTAAGCAGCCGACTCCTGATTTTGGCTCAGGTCATGGTCTCAGAGTCCTGGGATTGAGCCCTGCATCAGGCTCTGCACTCTGCAGGGAGTCTGCTTGAGGATTCTCTCTCTCCCTCTGCCCTTCCCCCTGCTCTCTCTCTCTCTCTCTCTCAAATAAATAAATAATTTTTTTTTTTTAAAGATTCATTTGTATTTCTTTTGCTGGGAACTGTTTGCCTTTATCCCTTCCCCATTTCCTTATTAGGTTCTTTTTCTAGTCAGTGTTCATTTGTTAGAGCTTTTTATATATTAAAATAGCTAGTGGAAGTTATTATTGCTGATGGTAGTTGACTAGGGTTAAGGCCACTGGAAAAAATTGTGTCAAATGAAACATTAAGCACTTAAAATTCAATGTCACGTTGCTGTTTCTAAAAATGAAGATGGATTTAGAAAGATACCTACAATAATATTTAGATTCTCCAAACAGTAATTGGCAATTACGCTTAGTGCCAGTGCCTATATGTGCCATTCACACATATTCAAAGTTTGAGGAGATCTTAGATGATCTAGTTCTGTTCCCCCAGCTTGTAAGTAGGAGACTAAGGGCAAGAAAAATTGGTTCTCTGGCTGTAACTTAACAGGAAGCCAGGCTCAGACTGGCTTGCACAATTAAAAAGAAAAAAAACAATGTATCAACACACTTAAAAGCAAGTCCAGAGTCAGTGCAGGTTTGGGGCCTGGCTGATCCATGAGCAGTATTAGGGACCCATGTTCTTTCCCACCGAAGGGTGGTTGCCAATATCAATCCAGGGCTATGGATTGCTCGTTCTCCTCCAACAGCCGAGAGAGAATGATGCTTCTGTAAAGCCTCTCAGAAGCATGAGGACAAATCTTACTGGAAGTCGACAACAAACCTCTTCTTACAACTCATTGGCCCTGACCAAAGTCGCAAAATCCCTTCTGAGCCAGTCATTGCAAGAGGGACATCTTCCCCCTCAAACCAGTCGGGACTACCCCTGAAACTGGGGGGTCAGGTCAGCCTCTAGTGAAGTGGGTGGGCTGATGGAGAGGGGCTGGGTATCCAAATAAAATCAGAAGTCCCTGCTGTGTGTAATATCATGTAAAATAGCATTACTAAATGTCTTCATTGTTTTAATTTAGATGGCATGAAAAATAAAATAGATTCACTTGAAATCTGTATCAGTCGGGGTTCTCCAGAGAAACAGAACCAATAGTATATACAAACATACACCCCCCTCCCCCCCCCACACAAAGAATTATTTTTTAAAAATTGGCTCTATTATGGGGCCTGGCAAGTCTGAAATCTATAGGGCAGACCAGCATGCTGGAGACACAGTTTTAGTCTGAAAGCTAATCAGCTTTATTAAACCATACAAGAATTGGGCAGCATCCCATTTAGCAAGAAGAGGGAAGAGCTCCCCAGATGATATAGTCTTGAGGCAGAATTCCTCAAGTTTGTTCTTAAGACCTTCTTCTGATTGGAGGAGCCCACCCACATTACCAAGAGTAATCCCCTTTACTCAAAGTCAACTGATTGTACATCTTAATTACATCTACAAAATACCTTCACAGCAGCGACTAGATAGTGTTTGCCCAAGCAACTGGGTACCATAGCCACATAAAACGGACACATAAAATTAACCATCACATAATCTTTATTCTTCAATCTGACTTTTCTTAATGTTTCTAGTTTCAGATCTCCTTGGAGTGGGCGATGTTGGTGTGATTTCAGAAACACAAACCTATGGAGAGTGTGACCACTATAGAAACCACATGAATCATTGTTTTTCCTACTAGCCCATAACATCCAGAGAGATGTCTCCAGAAATAGATGGACTCGGCCCAATTTTACACTGTTCTACTTACACTCTAATTCAGATTTAATCCACAGTGTTCTGCTGTGAGGAGGGAAAACTGGAGAGAGAATTTCTTTGGTGTCCACAGGAACACCAAGGCAATCCAGGACCCAGCAAGTGTGCCAAACATTGGGACCCAGGCTCAGCAAATGAAGGGGGAAAGTTAGGGTTTAACAATGGGCTCTACCTGAGTCAGCCTCTGGCTGATAAACCACTTATTTGATGATGATCCACTCATCTGACAGCATCTGTCAATATATACAGTATGTTTGAGGCATGTGTCTTGACTAATATTCTGGAGTAAGTTATGGGATTTTAGTTCAAGCATCTCTCAACTATTTTAGATCTATTTTAGATGTTAGTAGGTAATTATTAGATTGTTTTAAAACTTTTTCATAAGCTGACTTTTTTCCTTTCCTTTATGAGAAGGGATAATTTTAGTGAGCTGGTCATTTTTGTTTTTACATCCTGTGACAGTCCTTGTTCATCTCAAAGTTTAGGAAAGTTTAGGCTGTTTTTACCACAGAAGTCACTCCATTCCAGTGGCTAACCCAAAATCATGGAATTACTTACTCTTCGGATGCAAAACCATGCAAAACAGTCCCTTATTAATTCTAAGGGGAAGTCTGTTAGTTTGTTTTTAAGACTGATTTATTTATTTGAGAGAGAGAGGGAGGGAGCCGCGCGGCAGGAGGGGCAGAGGGAGAGGGAGAGAGGCAGACTCTGCACTCCCAGGAGCCGGGAGCTCAGAGCCAACGTGGGGCTTGATTCCACGCCCCTGAGCCTTGATATCATGGCCAAGAGTCAGAGGCTCAACCGACTGAACCACCCAGGCGCCCCTTTAAGGGGGAGTTTTGAGTGAAAGACTCCTAATTGGTTGTCAGTGTTTCATCCTGCCTTATCTTAAAACCCTCTTTCTAGTTCCCTGGAGACAACACAGGGGGGTGGTGGTGGGGTATGTTTACATGAGGGTGTGGTGAGAACAAAGGAACTTTGGGGAGCAGCCAAGTTAGTGCAATTTGGGAATTCTTGCCTGGTACTGAGTCAGCCCCATTTGTTTCCTTTCTTCCGGTATCTTAACAATTAATTGTCAAAACAAAAATAAATGAAAGGTGACTGTTTTCCCTTTCTGGTCATGTCTCAGATTTGGAAGCCCCTTTCTTCTCCTGTAAGTCCCCTTAGCATCACATTGGATGTCCCTGGGAAGGGACAGCGTCCTGCTATGCCAATTGGTTACCCCCTTATTTTAAGCCTGGGATGGGGGAGACCTCTCTGCCAAAGCTAGAGAAACTATTTCCACCTCATAGTGAATGTTTCTTTCTTTCCTATAGACAGTCTTCCAATAGGGCTCCCTGAGGGTTTTCTAGGGATTATTGTCCTTAGAGTGTACATTGCTTTTGAACATCTGTCCTGGCTCATTTAAAACAGATAAAATGTTGGAAGCTGGGCATGCCTGTGACCCCGTCTTCCAGGCTCCCCAGCTGTTGGTGCAGTGCTTCTAGGCTGCAGGTGTTGGAGATGCAGCCCCTTGTCTGCCAAATGTAGCTGGGAGGCCGGCGGCGCTCGCTGCAAAGAAGAAACTAGCAGAGGAGGCGAGGCGCCCTCCTGTGTCCAAAAATAAGAATGGCCACAGACACAGGCGCGCCCAGAGCGCGCGGAGGAAATGTTCTCTCTGCAAACAGGCTTGCCCACCGCTGTAAAAAAGGCGAACCCAACCTTCAGCCTCTGCCGCTTTACCATCCTGAATTCATCTTTCCCAGAGGAAAGAATGATGGACCCTGAGAAAGAAAAAGAAGAGCTAAGGACTTTTTTTTTTTTTCTGTGTTAGCTTTTGTACACGGCTTCCTCTTGCCATTTCACCTTCTTCCAGCCTACTGGCTGAACCGACCCGCCTCTGCCTCTTCTCCCCACCTCCGCCTTTTGACCTTCCTGTCCATTATACGTTTTATTTCATTTTGCCTCCCAGTGAAATAAGTGGTTCCTTTGTCTGCCTTCTCCACCAGACTGTATTTCCTAGAGGACGTGGGTCACATCCTGGTTACGCCCGTATCCCACCTCGCATATTGCATACAGTATGTGCTGAAAATAGGTTCTTAGTAAACTGACTGGCAAAAGGGAATTTCTTGATCATCTGGTAAGAGTTCTGTGTAATGGCTGGTTGCAATTTAGGATTGCCATTGTAAGCCAGAAGCAGCAGGCTGATTTTAAATGTTGGTTCTACCAACTCCTTCAACTGACTTAGATTTTACAAAATGTCCTAGCTCACATGGTTTCATTAGAAACATGTGTTTTTTCTTTAAAAGAGCTGAATGAATTAGATGGGGTAGCTGTTATTCTCCTCATTGTTTAAATAAGGAAAGTGTTAGAAAGGGCGAGTGGCTTGCCCAAGGTTCTTCTTCTTGCCTTTTGGCCCAGACCTCTGACATCCTCATCGAGTCACCTTTCGGGATTCATGCTATCTGGGTAAGTAAATGACCTCTGTGGACTTGCCCAGGGCCTTCACTGAGTTGGGGTAGTTGGGCACCCATCAGTTCGGGTCCTGTCCCCAGCTGGCTGCATATGACATCTGGCAAGTCATTAAGCTGTACCTACATCTCAGTTCCTTCATCCTGAAAATAAAGATGACAATAGATGCCAGCTGCCTCGAATGGTGTGAAGATTAACGAGATGATGAGGGGAAGCGCCCTGAGCTCCTGGGATGAAAGGCTTAGTAGAAACACAAAGTCTAATTATAACTTTTAACAGTTTCAAAGGAGCCTCTGGGGAAGGCTAGTCCTTGCTTCTAAATCTGGACAGGATGCCCGCCTGGGATGCATGCTTTTCTCTCTATGGCAGTCTGGGCTGTCTCCTGCTTCTGCTGGTCTTGACAGCTCTGCTCCGAGGGTAGAGGGGATCAGTGGATCCTCAGTGGATCCATCAACAATAGAAGTTAGAGATCCTGCAAAGGCACCACCCCCATCTTCCAGGCTCACGGGAAGGAGCAGGGACAACCTCTTTGGGCAGGCTTCAGAAGGGGATCTCTTCATTTTCTGGAATCTGGGCACAGTCCCTAATCTGGACTGTGGAATGTCCCATAGGTCAACAAGAACGTAAGAAATCTGCTGGGACCCTCCCGGAAAGATTTTTCTTCCCTGGTAAGGGAAGGTACAGAGGAGAACCTGACCTAGCCCTGTCCTCAGCTTCCTGCCTTTGAACACAGTGTGAGATTTGCTCCTCGGAGCTTCTGTGCCCGTCTTGTGACCTGCGAATTGCAGCAATGTTGGCCCTGACACCCCTGAGTCACCAAGGTGACACAGAGTTCTTGTTTGTGAGGAAAAGAAATTTTTGCTTAGGCCGCCATTAGTATGCTTTTCTGTTACTTAGAGAAAGATACTCTTTAACAGATCCATAGCCATGTCCACCATAGTGGGGATCAGGTCCAGGGTGCAGGTGTAGATCTCTGACCTGGAACGTGGCTGTAGAAGTCTTGGAACACTGGATTTTACACAGAAAAGCTCCAGCTTTGCTCATTTCTACCTTACTTTAACTTCTTTCTGGCCACTCCCTCTGCTACTTGTCAATCTATCCTGAAAGTAGGAATAAAATCAGGGCTAGCTCCAGCTTCCAAACAACAAAGAAGTGAGCTTTGTCTTTGTTCTCCTTATTTATTTATTTAGAGCAAGCAGGGGTGGGGCAGGGGGGAGAGAGGCAGAGGGAGATGGAGAGAGAGAATCTTAAGCAAGCTCTACACCCAGCCTGGATCTCATGACCTGAACCAAAATCAAGAGTTGGACGCTTAAGGGACTGCACCACCCAGGTGCCCCTGCTCTCCCCATTTCTCAGCTTTCTCAGCCAGATATCCAGAGCCTTCAATGTCCCTGGCTCTCTACTCTGCTTCTTATCCCCACCACTGTGTCTCCTGGGCCTGGCACCCCCTCCCTCAGGCAAACTCCCCTCTCTCACATCCTGCTCTTCAGAGCCATTACTGGTGTTGGTTTAATGTGTCACCTTCACGGGTGGCACTGGCATTTTCACATAGTGGAGAAAATGCTGGGCACAGTTATGAAGGAGCCAGCTAGGATTTGGCACCTTTCCACTGCCCTTTTCTGTTCTCTTCTGTCCTCTAGTCATACACATTTTCAAGGATCTAGTGTCTTCTTGCTGTTCAACAGGGTACCATTCTTAATTCTAAAGGACTCAGTTGTCTTATTTCTGAAGTGGGGATAACAATGTTTTGTCTGATCAGAGATCATGGATTCTATCATGTGCTCTCTGGATCCTCTCTGGCTCTGTATTCTGTGCCTACTCCGGCACCATCAGAGCCTTTTTTTCCCCTGGCTTTACAGAAATTATTGTCACTTCAGTACCCTGATCAATGCTACAATGGGAAAAGATGTCTTCATAAAGATGGTTTAGCTCTCTCAGGTTTCTTGCATTTTCAGAGAGGATCTGGGCACAGAGGGGAACACTAAGAAGTTTGAGATCCTTTCTGGAACCCAGAGTAGACAGTCAGCTACTCCACCTTTGTGACCGGTCTGGTCCTGAGATGGGTACAGGAACCTCCACAGTCTAGCTTTCGGTTAATTTTCCCGTTTCAGATCTACTGTTGGACCAGGGCACCAAGAATTTGCTAAGGCCTTTAACATTTAATGACTAGCTGTGGAAAGGAAATAAGAAAATGAACTGCTTGTCATAGAACTTTGAAAGCAAATATAGATTTCCTAGCCACCTCTGGGGAAGGGGGCCGTTTTCCTGAGACCCGGAGGAAGCCAGCAGATACCTGGAGATACTTAAGGGAATGATAAAGCAGCTGAGCTAATTAAAACATCATCCAAATGCCACAAATTGGGAAGATTAATGGTGAAAGGGAGGCTTTAAGGACCATTTGTTTGCCTGTAAGGGATATGGTTTCAAATGATAAAGTTGACTGGAGATTCTCCCAGGCATTAAGTGGCTTGGGGGAAGACCTTCAGTTGGCTTTCTCTGTGTGTGAGACAGAAATCTGTGTGTTGGTGGCATTTTAATACGGTGAAACTCAGTCCTCACGAGATTGAAGTATGCTGGGTCTTAAGGTAATTAGTATTCCTTCCCAGCCAGAATGAGAAAATTGGCTTTGCCTTATGCTTGGAAAGAAAGTCGAGTGTATATGGAAGCCAGCAGATATCTTACCTGTGAGCCAACTCATTAAGACAAAACAAATGAATAAACAGAAATTCTGTTGAGGAATGAGGTATGTGTACACAATCATTGATGACATGGCCATATAAACATGGAATCCCATTTTTTCAGATTAACTTTTACTTTTGCCTCTTAAATCTTAGGTTTCTTGTTCTGCCCTCAGTGATTAATGATGGTTTGTTACTTCAAGCACTCAAGCCTGGCTCTGGTGATGGGCTGTTCCTTTGCTTGACTTGATATAATCATTGATGAAAATGACATTAATGGACCATGGAATAGTTGGCACTATGTATGGATGGACTGATTCAGATTGGCTACCAAAGTGACCCAGTTTATTGTTTGGTAATTGGCCATGAAGTGAGCCAGCACTAACAGACAGCAATTCAGTTGTCCTAAATCACTGTTTAGTATGAGAGGAGAGGCGCAATAAGGAGTAATATCCAATATTTGTTCTGTAATTTTCTAAACAAATATTTTGGAGAACCAGGTGCTGTGCTAGGTTCTGGGAAGGTCTTGGAGGAGGGAGTAAAGGATGAACAAGACATTGCGTGGTAGGGTTTATTTGGTGAAAGAAGGGTTTAGCCCTCATGCCCTCTTTTACTTCACTCGGGAAGTGGCCTGGAAAGCATCAAGGTTTAAAACACAGGTATGTGCAGGACCATTGTGTAAAGGCTCATAAAAATGCCAAGCAGACTGAGGAATGGTAGAAAGTACAGCTAAGGTCAGTGTATTCATTTTCTAGGGCTGCCGTGACCAAGTGCCTATTACTGGGTGGCAGAGAACATCAGGAATTTAGTCTTTCACAGTTCTGGAGGCTGGAAGTCTAAAATCAAGGTATTGGCAGGATTGGTTCCTTCCTGGGGGTTTGAAGGGAGCATCTGTTTTCTTTTAGCGTCTGGTGGTTGCTAGCAATCCTCAGCATCCTTTGGCTTACAGCTGCATTGTCACGTGGCTACATTGCCTCTGAGCCTGTCCATCTCTGGGTGCAGTGCTATTTTATGCCTTTAATCTTGAAAATGTGTACTGTACTGCTAATTTGAGGAGAAATGGAAGAAGGTAAATTGGTCAATGAAATTTGTTCTTGTAGAAAAAAAAACAACAGGGAACATGCATTGCCTTCTTGATGAGGCCTCAGATGTCATCATTCTAGTTGTAACAGGTATACCAGTTGGTTAGTTTCTCTTCTTAAGAGAAGTTATCAATTTTTGTTGTTGTGTTAGTCAGGATAGGCAAACTTATACTTCGCTGATAAGTAACTCCAAAATCTCAGTGGCTTAATTCCACAAAAGTTGATGTCTCTGTCTTGAGACAGCTCTCATTTCTATCTCTGGCTACAAGCCAGCAGGAGGACCCTACTTAATACAGCCACTCAAAGACCTAAGCTGACAGAGGCTCCATCTTGGCATAGACTTTAAAAATCACTATAGCAGGGACAGGGAATGTGGCAAATCCTACACTGGCTATCAGGACTCCTGCTCCTATTTCATTTGCTCAGTGCAGGCCCATGTCCAGGTCTAACTCTGAAAGGTAGAGAAGTGCAGACCCTACGGTGTGCCTGCAAGGAGGAGAATGGGAATATATGTGAACTGCCCTAATTTCTCCCACATCAAGGTGCAGCTTTCTTTCTTCAGCTCTGTGGTTACTATACATTGACATCACCATTCCTTTCACTCTGCAGAGGGAGAATATACTCCCCCTCTGCGGTGTGGAACTTGGACCAAAGAACTGAGTATTGCTCAAAGAGTGAGCAAACTCTTAGGACACAGCGGTGGGTAATAATGCCATTTGTAAGCAAAGACTTAAAAACAGAAGGACAAAGGATATATAGTCATCCCTTGAGTAGTCTTATGATTACTAGTCAATAATTTAGGCTCCCAAGTGTGCTGGTTAATAGAGAAGATATAAAAATAACCTATCTACTTAAGCTTGCTATTTATCTACTTGATCCATTTAGGCCTTATTAGAAAACTCGGCCAAGGAAGGTCAAGTAATACAATTAATATGACCCTCATTTAGATGGTCACGTTTCTCCTGTGTTGACGTTTTTGAGCCTAGTCTATGTTTGGTTAGTGGGAGCCTATAGGGACTTCTTCTGTGCTGTGAGTTCCTATTTCTGCGACCTGAAATTTCTTTTTGTGGTTTTTTTTTTTTCCTCTTCGAGATAAAATGGGAGAGTCCCATCATTTTCTTTTCCCTCATAAGAAGGTGTTTAGATAGGAGGGCAACAGACCAATTAAGTGTTGCTAAAGGATGATCCCTAATCAAGGTTTTTTTTAATCGAGCCTCAAGTTTACCAGTGAACTCTAACAGTGAGGAGGGCATGGAAATGAAATGAGGAGAAACAAGCACTCCACTTCCATTTCAAGAAAAAAACTTTGTCTCCCCCCCCACCACAAAGAAAAGGATTATACTAGAGCCATTTCCACTTGTGCTGTTGTATGTCTGCAACAAATAACAGCTTTGAATAATGAACAGTCTCCACAGTAGGAGACTCTGCTACAGAGAGGCTCTCAATAATGGTATACTTAATAATTAGAAATATGAGCAGGACTTGACCTTCCAAGTTGGATGTATTATTATTATTCACTTTACCTGTTCACTGTCACAGTGGGTGCTGTCACAGAGACTGTGACTAAAAACCCCGATGAAGACTTCTCTGCCAAGTCCCATAAATAATCTGTTTGCCCAATGTGCCTGAGGTGTACATGGCATATGCTTAGATCCATGTGGGAGTCTGGATGGGGTAAGTGGCTTTGAGTTTACAGAGAATTTGTACCCAGTTTGTAGGTACGGGACACACGGTAAATATGGCTGCCTGCCAGTGTCCTCTGGAAATAGCTTCCTGCTCCTTTGACAGGAGATTAACCTGGGTTATATAAGGTCCCTGATAATGACATCCTGTCCAATGACATCTATTTTTAAAAAATTCTTACATCTGTAGTGAAATCATGGTTTGGGGAAAGAACACAAGACTGGAACTTGGAAAGCATGATTACTCAGTATTTCTCAGATGACTCATGTCAGCCGTCCTCACCTGGCTTCACTGCCCACTGTGAAGGCCAGCCTACAATCCTCCAGGCGTAAGGTGTACAAGGGATATCAATAACCCATGGTAAAGAATGTGTGCAGAGCTCACTATGTGTTCTAATTCCCAGAGGAACCAACGGCATCAGTGTGCAAGGTGAGTGTGCCATACAAGGCTTTATCTCCTTTTCTGATTTGAGGTCTGTACTTTACTTATATTTCAATGTGTGGGAAATACTTTGTGTGAAAGCACCAGACACAGAGTGTTCCTGTTGGTGCTCAATAGTTGGCCGTTTCCTTCTCCCTTCTTTTTCTGAAACTCCGCAGCTCAGCAGCTGTGATGTCAGTCAGCCTGGAGCATGCTCATGAGGACCTGTGTCTCCTCTTGGCTGTAAGTAATATTCATCCTCAGGGAATGTCCCTCCTTTAAGAATCTCACCTTGCACTGACCATCAGATAGTTCATTGGTCAAAGTCCCAAGAAGTCATCGGCAAACGTAAACATTTGTGCTTGATGAGGCTAATCATGGGGGTAAACACCAGGCCTGAGAGTCAGGGCCCCTCAATAGGCTCGTGAAGAATAGCAGTTAGGATGAGTGACTGTCACTACATATGGGCCTGGCAGGGAAACGCAGAGGACTACATCAGCTTCCTGGGGTGGCCAGGGAATATCCAGTGGGAGGGACAGAAGGAAACCAGGCGGCCGGCTCTTTGAAGGTGAATTTTTTTCCCTTCGCAGTGCGGCTCTTCACCTACAGAGTCAAGCCCAGGGGAACTCATTGGTATGGCACCCATGCTCCACATGACAGCAGAGTGTGGGACACCACTCAGAACGTTGTCCTGTTCCTGGGGAGCATGAGGACCAGTGGGCACTTAGTGCTGTTGTCAGCAAGCAACACGCCTCTCTCCATTCTCTGCAACTCTCTGCACCACCCACGTCAGTGGGGTCATATGAATGGAAGTGTCTCTTCTCAGCCATCTGGTGATTCATTCTTCCCTATCCCCTTGCCTGGAGCTGGGAGAGCTGCTCACAGGCTGCCAAGTCAGCTGAAGAGGGCGGCTGCCGCCCGCGGCCTGCCAGACAACGGGCCTCCTCAGAGGCCTTCTTCGTTCCCTCAGAACATGTGCAGTGGCTGGGTCGAAATAAAAAAAATCCCACAAGGCAAACACACAAATTAGTTAGTTAATGAATATGTAAACTGGTGTGTGTATGTGTTGGAGATCCAGCCAAAATGACAGGGGCACGTAAAGGATGCATGCTTAGCTATTTTTTATGTTAAAATAGACCTTTCAAAATGTACTGCATAAGTATTGGTTTTCCAGGGGAGCCATAACCAACTACAAACTGGGTTGTTTACAATGATGGGAGTTTATTCTCTCACAGTTCTGGAGGCTGGAAGTGTGAAATCCAGGTGTGGGCAGGGTTGGTTCCTTCTGGAGGCCCGGAGGGGGAATGTGACCCATGCTTCTGTCTTAGTTTTTGGTGGTTGCCAGCAATCCTTCTTGAAACATCACTCCAACCTCTGCCTCAGTGGTGCTCCCCTCCCCATGTCTCTGTTCCTTTGTCCAACTTTCTCTTTTATGAGCACACCAGTCTTGGGACGAGGGCCCACCCTAATCCAGGATGACCTCATCTGAACTTGATTACATCTGTGAACAAAGACCCTATGTCCAAATAAGGTCAGATTCACAGGTACTGAGGGTTAGGACTTGAACCTATCTTTTAGCAGACACAGTTCAACTCACAACAAGGATCAGAGGCAGAGCAGTTAAAAAGAGAGAGCCTTTCAAAAATGGAGTTATAATAATTGGATAAATGGAGCTAGAACAATTGGATATCCATATGTGAAAAAAAGAAAAAAAAAGAGCCTCAATTCAAACCTGCTAATCTACAAAAATAAACTCAAAATGGATCTTAGACATTAAAACCTAAAACCATAAAATATAAAATAAAACATGGAAGAAAATCTTCGTGACCTTGGGTAGGCCAAGATTTCTTAGAGATGACACCCAAGCACAGTCTATAAGAGAATAAGTCGATGAATTGAGTTTTATTAAAATCAAAAACTCCTGCCCTTCAAAAGACATTGTTAAGAGAATGAAAAGCCACAGACTGGGAGAAAATCTTTGCAAAGTATGTACCTGGTAAAGGACTTATATCTAGAAAATATAAGGAAGTCTCAAAACTCAACAATAATGGAACAAACAACTCAATCAAAAATGAGCAAGTACATCTGGATAGTCCACTAAAGAGGATATATGGATAGCGAAAAAGTGCACGAAAAGATGTTCAACATTATGAGTCACTAGGGTATCAGAAACTAGAACCGGGGCACCTGAGTGGCTCAGTTGTTAAGCGTCTGCCTTCGGCTCAGGTCATGACCCCAGGGTCCCGGGATCGAGCCCCACACAGGACTCCCTGCTCCGCGGGAAGCCTGCTTCTCCCTCTCCCACTCTCCCTGCTTGTGTTCCCTCTCTCGCTGTGTCTCTCTCTGTCAAATAAATAAATAAAATCTTAAAAAAAAAAAAAGAAAGAAACTAGAACCACAGTGAGATACTATAATACTCCTATTGTAATGACTAAAATGACAAAAACTGACCATGCCAAGGGGTGGTGAGCATGTGGAGGAAATAGGAACTCTCATATACTGCTCTTGGGAACTAAAATGATAAAAAGACTGGAAAACAGTTTGGCAGTTAAACATCACAAAACATATACCCTCATGATTGCAGCCATTCCATTTCTATGTATTTATCTTTGAGAAGAAAAAATATATATCTGTACAAAGACTCGTAAGCAAATATTCACACAGCTTAACTTGTAACGGCCCAAAGCTGCAAACAATGCAAATGTGCATCAACACGTGACTTGCTATGGATTGAATTGTGTCTCCCCCAAATTTGTTTGTTGAAAGCCCTCATGCTTAATGTGACTATATTTGGAGTAAAGAGGTCATTAAAGGCTAATTGAGGTCATAAGGGTGGGGCACTAATCTGATAGGGTTTGTGTCTATGAGAAGAGACCAGGGGAGCTCACTTGCTCTCTCCAACATGTGAGGACCCAGTGAGAAAGCAGCCGTCGGCAAACTAGAAACAGGGTCCTCATCAGAACCTAACCATGCTGGCACCCTGATCTCGTACTTCCAGCTTCCAGAACTGTGAGAAAATTAATTTCTCTTGTTTAAGCCACCCGGTTTATGGTATTTTGTTATGGCAGCCCAAGGAGACTGATAGATGAACAAATAAACAGGTTGTAGTGTATCTATAAATAGAATACTGCTCAGCAACAAAAAACAATGGACTACTGATACACACAGTGACCTGGATGAATCTCAAAAAGTGCTGAGTGAAAGAATCCAGATCTCCCCCATGCCCACACAAAAAAGTACACACTGTATGATTTCATTTATATAAAACCCTAGAAAATGCAAACTAATCCAGAGAAAGCACGACAGTGGTTGATTGGAGTTGCAGGGGAGAGGCAGGTGCAGGAAGGATGTATTATGAAAGGGTGTGAGAAAACCTTTGGGGGTGACAGATATACTCACTATCTTGATTGTAGTCATGGCTTCATGGGTATATATGTATGATTGTAGTCATGGCTTCATGGGCATATATGTATGTCAATACTTATTAAATTATATACCTTAAATATTTTTATTGTATGTTAATTATACCTCAATAAAAATATATGCTTGTTATATGTTGGATATTTTGCTAGCTGTTTTCATGGAATGTTCACTTACTTCTTAGAGTACTATGTGGTAGGGATACGACTTAATTTCAAAGAAGAATAATATACCCATAGAACAAAAATGTAGTTTATACAGAGGAGGAGGAGTAGAAGAGAGAAAGGGAATAGTGACTAGAACCAGAAATGATTCCTGGGATGCAGGGAGGAGGCAGGCAGAAAAAGGGGACGGACAACGTGGCTGATCACTCTTTCCAACAGTGGGCACATTATTTCTTCTTGCCATGTAGCCCTGACACTCTTCCCGTTGAGAGGGTGGAGTTCGTGTTTCCTCATTTTCAACATGGGGAGGCTTGTCACTACAGTGGAAGTAACGTTATGTGACTTCTGGTCATAAAAGATGATTCAGTTTCTGCCTTTTCTTGGGACGTTCACTTCTGGAACTCAGCACCGTAATGTGGGGAAGCCCAAGGAGCCATGAGGAGGTCTTGGCAGCCCTGTCAGGTCTGGATAGCCAGCACCAACCCCCAGACATATGGAGGAGGTTGATGCGTCACCCCCAGCCTTTGGTCACCCCAGCTAAGGTCCTGATATTGTGGAGCAGAGAGGAGTTGTCTTTGGTGGATCCTTCCTGAATTTCCACCTGCGGAGTCTGTGAGCACGATAAAGTCATTGTCTTTTTACACCACTTAGTTTGGAGTGTCTTTTTATGCAGCAATAGTCACAAAACAGGGATTAGGGAGGAAGGGGAAGACATAGAAGTAATAAAAGAGAAGCTAGGATCCAGCCTTTCTGAAAAATTAGAAGAGATTCATAGGTAGTTTTAATGGCTTTTGAGAGTCGATACTCCCAAGAAGTGTTCCAAGGCTTTCTGGGATGGGAAGTAAGCCTTGTCATCATGTGTACCAGAAAGGCAGCCGCAGTAGCAAAAGTATTGGGGCGGAAGAAGCACCCTCATCATCAGCCCTCTGACAATCCTTTCAAAACCAAAAGTGTAGCCAAAGACATGGGGTAGGATTTGCAAGCTTCCTGTCTCAGGAATAAAGATTTTAGAAAAAATTTGTTTTGGGGCTAATGTTATCGTTTAATTTTATAAATTAATTAATTATTTAATTAATTATTTATATTTGTCAGAGAGAGAGAGAGAGAGAGAGAAAGAGCTAGCACAAGCAAGGGGAGCGGCAGGCAGAGGGAGAAGCAGGTTCCCTGCTGAGCAAGGAGCCCGATGCAGGGCTCAATCCCAGGACCCTGGGATCATGACCTGAGCCGAAGGCAGACGCTTAACTGATGGAGCCACCAGGCGTCCCATTAATGTTATAGTTAATTGCACATACTATAAGTTAGTACTCATGGTTTTTGCAGAACACGAATCACAAGAGACAGGTATGTGTCATTAGTAGATCATTTTAAAAAGAAGATTCCTTGATGTAATTTTGTCCACTCCCTATATCAGAACCTTGACCCTTAGAATTAAACAAAAGCCTCCTAAATCCAGGTATTTATGCATAAAAATATTTGAAAGTTCTTTAGTTCTATTATGGAGATGACAAAATGGATTTGAGAATGAGTCCATCTGTAACAAGAGCTACTCGTAGAGTGTATCCCATGTTAATGTAGTCCTACCACAATGAAGAATATATTATGAGTTCTGACATCAAGGTCCAGTTCTGCATCACTAGTGAACTAGTAACAAGCTGTAATCAATGTGCCTGCACTGATTTTGGCTTGTCTGAATTTTGATTCCAGGATTTACAGATTTTTTTGTGTGTGAACCATTCCATCTTTGTCTTTGCCATCTGCCATGTTGGGATAGTCTGCTTTTTTGTTTCAGAAAATTCATTGATCATTTTTATTTGCTTGTGTTCTTGTTCCAGAATGGTTTCAGACTGTCTTATTGATTCATACCAATGCTCCTGTTTCCCCCCAACATGTAGGTTATAGGTTAGCTCCTTTACCTGTTAACAAAGCAATGGCTGAATAATTTTACAGTTCTCTTGCCTAACCTGATCACATTCTGCCTTCCGTCTGGTGGTGATAATGTTTTCTTTTCAGAGGGACCAGCATTTCTGGTAAACTGTGGCAGTGGAAAGGAAATTTTAAAACTCATTTGGAGGAAGAGTCTCTTTCAGCTTAGAGTGTGAGCTGAAATGGATCTCTTATTCTGTGCTTCTCTCACACTTCCTGTATCACACCATTAAACATCCTCCCAGGGACCAGAAGCTCCGGGAGATTGTTTAATCACTTCATGCCCAGTATCATGGGTACCACATTTGCAGGATGCGGGGCATGATAACCTCCTGTGGTTAGGATAACAGCTGTTCCCAGTTCTTAACACATGCAATACAAAGTGAAATAGTCACAAAATTATCCTCAGGGCTAGTGACAGAAAGGAAAAATGTTATAGGGGTTAATTTTCTCACATTCAAATAACTGGTATGTTGTAGAGGCTGGTTTGGACTCAAGTTCATGCTTGCTTTCTTTCTTTGCTAAGTTTATTTTTATATCACACCTTACCCTCATAGAAGATGTGTGAGAGCTGCTTTTCATGGGAAGAAAGGGTTAGTCTACTGAAGTTTGATGATAAGAATTTGCTTGGCTGTTAGTGTACCATGTAATAGACCATAAAACACGTCCTTCTGGCTCCTGGACCCTCATGAGGCTTCTCACACACTTCTGCCAAACTGTCCTTTATACTGGGGGGAAAAAAAAATCACACATTCTATGGATGGGATGGGCTCCAGTGCAAGTGGGCTGATAATCTAATCTTCCTGTGTTTGAGAGAGAGTGGCCATACAACAGAGGTTCTCAAAGTCTGATCCCTGGACCAGTGGCATCAGCACGACCTAGAAACTTGTTAGAAATGCAAAATGCCCCAGATCAGATGAATTGGAAACTCCAGGGCGGTAGGGCCCAATAAGCTATTGTTTAACAAAGTGTTCTAGGAGATTCTGACACCCATTAACATTTGAGAACCATTTTTATAAACAAGACCCACAGAAAACTATCTTGTTCACAATCAATTGTGGGGCAAGGAAAGATGAATAAAATATGGTCCCAGCCTTCTGTGAATTCACCCAGTGTTGGTGAGGTGTACAGATTTCGTATATATTTGTACACGTTTGTACATATTTGATTTGCCAATAGACAGAGATAAAAGTAGCATAGTGGCCTGTCTTTTGGTGGCTATGTGGAAAACCCTCTCACAAAATGAAAAATATGGCACAATTCACCGTTACATCATTGATATCATCAAGCCATCCTTTACTCTTTTCAGAGGTGGGGGGCTGAAGACGGTTCATGAAAAGCTTAACAGTTGGAACCACAACATTCGTGTGTTCAGCGACCGGAAAAGAATGCACAGTGTCATACTTCTCTACTGCTGCCTTTGCCTTATGAATCAGCTCCAGCCCCAAGAAACCTGAGGCTAGGTCAAGATCACAAGGCCATCTTTGTGCTCCGCAATTAAACAAATGTGCAGTAGACTTCCCCTTCTATTTAGCTTTTATTAAAAGAAGTGCTAGGGTACTGAGATGCAGTACATCATATTTATTACCAAAATTATTAACAAATATACAAAACTTATACATGTAATTTTCTTACATCCATTTATTCTCTATAATACCGATTTTTGTTCAAGTAGGTTATCTACAGTATGTAAACATCCCTTGGATTGACCTCACACAGATTAGGAAAGCCCTCTAACGCAGGCTTTTATCAGATACTTCTTTTTATTTGGCTTTCATTTGTAGCATCTAATCTTCACATTTGGCACATGGAAGAGACATCTACAGTGCAAAAGAGGCAGATTTTCTGGTTTCATTCTGAACAATTTTGCAGGGGCGCAGTTAAAGAGCCAAGAGAACAGAGCACTCTAACTTGATGGAGCTGGATTCGTTGTAATGCCAACGACTCTTGGTTCAGCCATTAAACTTGAGCACAAAGTCAATGCCTCTTCCTTCTCCCACCCCCACCCCCCAGTCATGCAAGGCCGATTCGCCTTAACCTCGTCTCAAAAGGGTTAAAAGAAATTCCATCCATCCCAGGACAAGTAGGTTAATTTCACAGAGTAACAATTTTTCAGTGTTCTTTTGTGTGGGTTGGTTGTGCGGTTGGATGAGCCAGCAAAACACTTAAATGGAGAGAAAAAAAAAAAGGGAGGAAAAACGAAAAAGGACACGAGAGTCAAACTTCCCTTCGGTTGCCACCCGTGTATGTAAGACCAGAAACTCTTCAGTGGTGGCGAAGTGACAAAGTGACAAAGGCCTTGGCGAACGGGGGAGAAAAGCCAAGCTCGCCATAACTTCACGAGCCCTTGAATACAGTGTCACAAAAATGAAAACGGAAAAAGGAAAGAAAGGTAAGTGGAGTGTCTGCCCCCCTCTTCCTGCGTTTCCTTTTGGTTACTTAACTTAAGGTAACCAAGTAAAGCTGATCCCGAGAGAGCTCTCTCCGCCGCTCACCCCCTTCCCACTCTCCAGCACAGTGTTGCTCACGTGCTCGGCGGCACCGTCCGCGAGCCTGGCGAGCGTCCGCCCAGAACGTCTGGGTTGGGACGCGCGCCTGCTTCCCGGCTTCCGTCACCACAGGGGCGCGGGCCCCTCCGACGCCCCGTAGAGCTCCGCCAGCTTCCGGAAGCGGGGCCCCCAGTCCGTCAAGAAGTCGAAGCTTTGCTCCGAGTCCGACGTGGCCGACTGCAGGGAGCTCAGCGACCCGGCCACGGAGCCGTCCCCCTCGAACATGTACGTCTGCAGGGAGTCGAAGGGCGGGGCCCACAGGTCCGTGTCGGCCTCGTAGAGCTTGGCCAGCACGTAGCTGTGGACCGTGCTGTTCACGGCGCACGTCTGAGGCACGTAGCGGGAGAGGCTCTCAATCTCGGGCAGCATGTCCTGCCGCGTCTTGGGGGCGCCTCCCCCCTGCGCCTCCCGGGGGTTCCACATGGCCGCGATGTCAAAGGCCTCGGTGTCCTCCTCGCCGCCGCCCTCGTCATCGTAGCGGACGATGTTCTCATGGATGTTCTCCTCGTCGTCAATGATGTACGGCTGCTTCCGGTGCCGCCGCAGGGACAGAATGAGCAGCACTAGCACTGCCGGAAACAAAGACCGGATCTTTACCCGCGAGACCTGGCTGTGTGTGCCCTGACTTGAAGGAGCTACGATTAACCGCAGGTACGCGAAGAGTTGAGGGCTGAGCTCAGAGACAGCATTTGGACATTTTAAACCACAGGGTCTACCTGGCGCTTACTCCTTCTGTGCGGCCAGATGGAGGCAAATGAAGCCCTGTATTTTTTTCCAGGTGGTTCAGTTAGAAGAGGTTGCATAAAAAGTCTCTCTGCATCAGCTGGCTGCTTTAAAGTTGCGTGGGTGTCTGTGTACACCCGCCCAGACACCCCGGAAAGAAATCCCATTTAGCTAAGCACACAGCGCTACGGCCCGCCCTGGAGTCTATGCTGAGGATCAGACAATGTCTTCTGACCACAGGAGGACGAGTATACCTTTCTGATAATGTGGAAATCGTGTTACATAGGTGGAATCCTACTTCTTTTTTACATTAGTCTCTTAGTAGGATTCTACTCTGTAAATATAACCACATATTAATACGTATGCATAGAGACACATAGGCTAAGTATGAGTCAGAGTCTTAATCTTTTTATACCTCTTTCAAAAAACAAGCGGGTATAAGTGATCGCTGTTTCCCAATAGACTCCGATTCCTCAGAAAGCCTTCTGTTAGGTGGTTGTGACTCTCTGGATCCAGTGATGTTCATGGAAGGGAGGGAATGAGCAGGGACATTTTATGTGATTCATCATGTTATCAGAGAAGCACCAGACGGTTAGACGTGCCCTTGCAGGTTTGGATAAAATTTTATCCCAACAAATGTATTTTTTTTCCCAGAATGTGGTCACTGGGGTTTAAAGGAGAGAGAGAGATAATCCCGTTGAACTGTTTATCTCTGTGACTGAAAATGTTTTCCAGGAAGTGTGTTGAGGTTTTAGCTGTAGAACTGCTATTGATTTTTTTTTTTTCCCTGATGTGCTTTGTTACACCTAGTGAACAGTAACAACTCCACAACACTAAAAATGAAACTGCAGTTTACCAAGGGGGACAAAAATGGAGTTCAGTCTTAAGCCTAGTAAAATTAGGAACTGACTTAAAAAATTCACAGTAATGATTTAAAAAATTTGAATGTAGAATGTGCTTTTTGTAAATTGCAGTTAATGATGTTAATACCTAGTATTTTCCCAAATAGCTTGGGTGACAAAATGCACACACAGGAAACAGTTACATACTCTCGTATATTTTCTCCGTGTGCCAAAATCCGACCCATGGACTGCCTGATTGTGGGATTTCAGAGAAGTGGACTAATAGGGCTCTAAGGAAGTGGGAGCTTAAACTGGGTGTGGGAGGCTGGGGTGTGATATGGATGGATGCAGGCTGGACAAATGGGATTTTAAGTGAACATGCTGTGTTTGTGGGGTTCGGTAAACAGTTACTAAACTCAAATATTTTTAGGCACTGTGCAAAACAATAGAGAAACAACATTGAATATGACATGATTTTTGGTGTTACATACTTGTAATCTAAGGAGATTATAGACACTGATGATTACTACAAGTCAGGCAGTGATAAGGGCTATCCTAGGGTTATAAGTGTTGCAAAGAGAATACAGAGGCAGGGCTGGGTAATTCCTCCTAGGGGACTGAAAAACCTTCACACAGATGATATTGGAATGGTAGGGGTGGTATTTAAGAAAATGCTATGAAGCAAAATTAGAAAAGTCTTTGGATATCTGCTGGAAAGAATTCTGATGATAGAGAATTAGGCAGTTTATAGAACTGGTCCATCTTACATTTATCTTACACACAACAAGTATTGGGTAATGCCCTGAAAATCAGATTCTGGGAAACGTGGTCCTATTCAACTGAAAGTCTTCCCTGACGAAGAGAATCCGTTCTAGGGATGTTTGTTCTTTAGGTATTACGGACACAGTTCATAGGGCCTCTGAGATTTTCTAGGAACTAGATATATACTAGAGACATGAAAAAAAACCCTATAAAGTCAAAATTAGTATGTTTATTTAATTGTCCACAAAATGTATTTTGTTGGCGAATCAGCTATAATTCAATCTTACTCAGTTTTATGAATTATATTTTATTTAGGATGTGCATTCTTAGAAATAAGAGAGCCTAAAACTATGAGGATTTTATATAAAGTTGCATATAAATCTCTGCTCGGTTTAGCTCCTGAAAACCGTCTATTTATTCTGTGCAATTCAAAAGATAAGACATAAGGGGTTTGGGAGGCACAATATAAATTGCCCCTTGCACACCATTTCTAGCGTGAGAGCCTCTCTGTGCCAGTCTTTTTAAATCAATCTTTCTGTAACGATGGCTTTTTCTACTCTTTATGGGCAAGGGTGAACTTATAATGTAGACATTTTCCAAAGATAGAAGTAGGAACAGCCAGGCTGGAAATTTCTCCAAGGAGCTAGTTTCTTTAGAGGCCACTTGTAGTTTATACCCTGTTTTGCACTCAAGGACTCCCGACGCCATCTTATGGACATTCCGGGAATTGCAGGAGGGTGTTGTTAATGAAGACCGGGACCAGAAAGCATAACGATTCTCTGGTCCAGGGATCTGAGGATTTAGAAAAGTTACTTGTTTATATTACTTCTCTCTTCATACAGCATTGAACTAAAACAACAAAATCAAACCACATGTGGTATTTGTAAATATTTTTTGAAAGGCATATTTTACAGACCTACCTAGAAATTCAGTCAAGTGCTGACATTTTGCAGTCAGGACCTTTCTTTCTTTGGTCTGACTCAGTCTCCTGGTGCATAGGTAAACCTGGGATCAAGGGGTTCTGTGGATATCTGCATGTCTATTCTAATTTAAATCCCCAGGGCTGTATTCTTTTCCTTCATAGAATGCTAGGATTTCTTTCATATTGAATGATATTATTATCTAAGTCTGCTTTTTTTCTAAGCAAAATATGTGTGCAATGAATGAATTCAATCAGAAGAGTTGGGGTATGTGTACAGATATTTTTGGTGGTTTCCAGAGTTAGTTTAGGTGTTTCGTTGTTTGTTTTTGAGTGTTGAGTTCAAAAACGATTGCTCGAATAGCCTTATGTACAAGGGAGGTGGGTGGCTGCCTTGTTGTATGATTTGAGCAGAGGACTAAAGGATCTTTTCCCTCACTAATGCTCTCCCACCAGCCTGTCAGCACATCTTTTTATGTCACCAGCAGCAGCACACCGGCCCTGTGTAGTCACTGCTCCTTGTTAGATGGCCACAGGGCCTCGGAGGGGTGCTAATGCCCCCAAATAGCTTATTCTCCCAGATAGCCACGGGGTTCAGTCTGTCACTTCTTTCAGGTCTCTGCTCAAAGGTCTCATCAGGGAAGCCTTCCCTGACCACCTTGTTTAAAATGGCACCTACCCTTGTCTCCTGTCCCTTCGGGATAAGGGTATCCTCCTTCTCGTCTCTGTAACACCTACCACCTCCAGAATTTGGGGGATGAACCTTTAGGAAGAGAGCCTTACCGCTCAGATACAGGGATGCACACTGTAGGGTCGGCCTGCATTTCACTTCTGGCTCTGCCTCTGACACTTGGCTTTGGGCCTGTCACTCTCTCTTTGTGATTTAGCTACTACTTAATCTGAAATGAAGGGATTAGAAGAGGTGTTTATCGTATCCTCCCCAAATTGTCATGTTGATTCTGTGGTGTCAAAATGAACTTGCTTTGCTTGAAGTAAGCTTCGTGAAGGCTGGGTCGTGTCTGTCTTATTAATCCCAGCACCTCGAATGGTACCCCGGCCCATAGTAGATGCTTGATAAATGTATTTGCTTTGGTCTGGCCAAAGAGGCCATGAGTTCCTTGAAGGAAGGGACTATCTTCAGTTTCTTTATTCTTTCCCCGCCTTACTCTACCACCTTTTCGATAAGCATGGTGTAGAAAACCAGTTCTGAGCAGTGTTAGAATGGTAGCTGAGTAAGCACTTGTGGGACCCCACAGAAGAGAACAGAGGCACCTGCTCACCTAAGAGGACAAAGATGCAGGCCAGGATGGCGATGAGAGCGCCCCGGCTCAAACTGACGGGGAGCATGTAGGCCTCAGGGCTGCAGGAGAGGACGTGGCCGAAGTCGTCGCAGCTGCACACCTGGATGGTCAGCGTGCCCGTGCTGCTCAGCACCGGCTGCCCGCTGTCTGCTATCAGGATGGGCAGGTGAAAGACACTCTGCTCCTGCTGCCGGAAGCCAGACCTCCTGGTGAGAATCCGAGCAGTGTTATCTGAAGAAGACAGGGATTCCAGGGTTGAAAAAAGGGAGAGGAAAAGTGGGAGGGAAGAAGACAATGGAAGAACCCACAAGTGAATTAATTTCTTGGATTGAGGAGAGCAGGAGGGCAGGGATGGGAGGTGGGAAGGACCGAGAGGGAGCGGCACACGTTCCCTGGAGGCAGTCAGCTTCAGCCACCTCTGCTTTGTCTGGACCAGCATTTGAATTCAGAAACCATGGATTTTTGATTTTTGCTCGCTTCTAGGCAAAACCCTGAGGGTAGGAGAGAAACCCTTTTTGAGAGTCTCTTTTACCCTTTGTGACATAAAGTGCCCAGGGCGAACTGTTAGACTTCAGATCTAACTGAAATGTTCTTGTGAGAGCTTGATAGGAATGAACAATCACTGGCCACTTGTGGTCCCTGTTTGTGTGCCCTCCCTCCCCCCTCATCAGCTTTCCAAGGCCCTGGGGCTGCTTTGTGCCTCCAGGAAAAGAATGCTGAGGAGCCCACTTGTGGCAGATTGCTTTTTTTTGCCACTTTGGCTGGAATTCACGGCTTTTGCTGTTTTCTTTTATTCCTCTCAAACTCGGTCACCAACTACTGTGCTTTCTGAAGAACCTGCTCATTTAGCAGAAGCGTATTTGAAATCCCCTAATCACGTGATATACCCTGTTACTTCCCCCTACTTGTGGTCTGAGGTGACACAGTAAGAACTTGTAGAAATTCATTCCTGATCAGCAATACTAGTTTTTTTTTTCCCCTCCAGCTTTAAAGAGGAGTAGCAAAATTATTTGATGTGTTTCCACAAAGGTGGGGTGTGTGTGTGTGTGTGTGTGTGTGTGTGTGTGTGTGTATGTATGTGTGTATGTGTGTATTTATATTTATGTCTGCCTAATGTAATGTTCTGGGATCTTTTATTTTTTTAATTTGTGTTTTCAGATTTCTTCCAGTGGGTTTGAATTATGTGTCATATTTTTTGCAAAGTTCAGATCATTTTCAATAGAGGAAAAGGTTGAGAGATGTGATAGGACATGCAAGCAGTGACTCTCAGAGCTAACATCAACATGGAAGGTCCTCTGGATGTGGTTTACATTTCACAAGGAAGAGTCTAGAACTTCACAAAAACTTCTGAGAGCCTAACCAAAGTAAACATTATTAATTATCAGTATTTCTGGTTCTCCTTCCCTTCTTGGACATAATAAAGGATTATACTTTTCTACCCTCTTGAATTTTGGCGTGTCTGTATGATTTGCTTTTCATAATGAAAAATGAGCAAAAGCGATTTGTGTCACTTCAGGCAGAAGCATGTAACAGCTGGTATGTGTTTCTCTGTGTTCTCGTGCCTTGGTGTGATACTGTACAAGAACGTTTATGATGGAGAGCCAGGCAGCCTGGGACACTGAGCTACATGGACATCAGCTGTCCTTGTTGCTCAGACGCGCGGTTGGTTTTATGTGAGCAAGAAATTTATTTTAGGTGTGTTAAGCCACTGGAATTTTGGAGTCATTTGTCCTGCAGCATCGGCTTGCAGCATCGGCTAGCCTATTCTGATGAATACGTTATCCCTTCATTCACTTTTCCACTTTCTCCTTGCCCTGCCTTTTCACAATTAGCAGTGACTGTTTACTGAGTGCTTATATGCACAGCAGCTCATTTAATTTTCACATTTGATGAGATAGTGATAATCTGACCCTTTTACAGGGGGTAAGTTAAGCCCTAGAGAAATGATATAATTTGTTCAAAATTACTAACTTAGTAGCAGAGCTGAGATTTGAACTCTGGTCTCTCTGACTCCCAAGTATACATTTCTTCCATTTTGCTGTGTAAACTGCTTATTTGGTGTAGTGATATTGACTCTTGAAAATTATCCAGCCAATGGAAATCCTTTCTTGCTTTGGTACAGGCCCCTTTCTTCTTGTATTTGCTTCTCTGTGGAGGAAGATAGCAACTGGTTGCCAACCTGAGGATTATATTAATACTACTGGGCGACCCACCTGTTTTTCTGTTTTTCCAGATTTAGTTAAGTGCTATTAATTCTGTTCCACAGTGTTAATTTTGTTTTTCCAGAAACCAAGTTTTTCTCAAACAGCAATCTGTTATTTTTTATTTTTCAGTGTAATTGAGGCTAGGTTGTAAGACTTAGAAAGCTTGACCAGAGCTGAATTGCATAAAAGTATTACGTCATGTTTCTTGATCTCAGAATTATTTAAGGTTAAAGAAAAAGAAAAAAGATCAGAGCATCGCCTTGTTGAATTTCTTCTTAGAAGGATTCTGGCCACTTGCAGAGTAGCCACTTGCAGAGTTTTTGTTGAATATGATCAGTAGGGCTTCCTATTTGGAAACAATATTTGTTTCCAAGGTAAGACAAAACTTCTTTCTGTGTGTGTGTGTGTGTGTGTGTGTGTGTGTGTGTGTGTGTGTGTGGCTAAAACAGGCTTCGTCTTCTAGTCCCAGCCTTAATGCTTGCTCACTTTCTGATTGTGGGCCATTTGCTTTCTTTCCTTATTTATTAAGCGAGGCAGTGAGAATCAGAGGGATTAGTAACTTCCTCACAACCTTAGAGGGTTATTATAAATATCAAATAAAGCAAAGTATGGGAAAATGTGTTTGAAACTGCAAAATGCTTATATACACACAATCCTTTTAATAATGCTTCAGGAATTAGGAAGAAAAAAGTAAGAAACACTCTGCTTGAAATAGTGCCTTGTTGTGTTCATAAAAGGATATCATGTTTTGGGCATGGGAGTTGGGGTCCTGACAGTGGATCCACCAAATCAGATGTTGGTCAATTTTTTAATGAGCCTCCGTAGAAAATACTCATGGGATAAATTGTCATGAGGAGATTAAGAGTTCATTCTTCTGTTGAAGATGTGCTGACTTTCGTTTTGGAAAACCTTCCCAGAAATGAGTCATTTCTTTTTATAGTATCATCTTCCAGTGGCCCATCTTTTTAAAGCATTGGCTCCATGAATTGGTGTCCAAAGTCATCTTTAATAAATTTGCAGCATTTTGCTGCATATTGTTTCTGTGTTGATTCTGACAAATATCAGAGTGAAGGAGTAGAGTGACACTTGACTGAAAATTTGAAGAAACAGTATAATGTATTATCTCCCCAACCCCCTGCACCCCTGGTTTCCTGAGGGGGCTGAAACCACTTTTTGTAGGAAGGATTTCCCTGTGAAGCAGATAAAGGAATAGTTCAAAATTTGACCCAATAAAAAGATCGGGATGTTTAATTGTAGTACTTCTGTTGTTATGATTTATATTACCCTCCCTTGTAGAATTATCAGAGTGATTTTATGGTAACATGTAGGAGGTTAAAGGAAAGACTTGGAGGAATGTTTTCCATTTAAAAGAAAACAGGTTTAGTAGTCTCAAGTGTTAATGGCAGGATATCATGTGGGGTGAAATTAATACTTTAAGTCTCAAATAATTGATGTTTGAGACTAAGACCAGGCAGGCCTAATCATGACATTGTTACCCTTTGTTTAGATAGTTACACAGTGACAATTCGTATTTTAGAATTGGAATAAGAATGAGGCTAGTAGAGACCATGGGAGTGACGGCCTCTCTCCCCAAGGTCAGACAGCAAGTAGCAGAGTTAGCAACAGAGGGGGGTTCACTTGGCAGATTTAAATGATTTTTTTTCTGATCTTTCTTTGAAAATAATTTGATGAGAGAAGTCCCTCCTTTTCCCATCTCTGCCCAATGAAGAGTATGCTAGGTCTATACATTTCTTAGCCAATCAGAATGCTTATTGGAAAAGAGGGGTCTAGAATTCCATTCCAGCGAAGTGGTAGTGGGGAGTGCTTTCTGGAATAGGGAACCCCACCTGGCTCTGTCTTTTTAAAATCATTCTGAAGTGATAAGGTTGTTTCAGTGCCAAAGCTACACTTGGTGATCCTATGTTTGTCCTTTGTCATTGTAGCCTTTCTCTCCCTTTTGTTCTGGGAGCTTTTCACTGTTGTCCCCTTTGATGCTTGCTCAGAAACGTTCCCTCAGGTTTTTCTCTTTATCTAGTTCAATTTCTATCATTTTTCTCAGATTCTTCCGATAGTTATAGAGCATACAGGCATGGCTGTTATCTGTGGGAATGAAGGAAGGCTTTTGCCTGTGTGCCTGGCACGCCGTCTCATACAGAGCCAACTCCAAAGCATTTGTGAACTGATTAACTGAAAGTTTCAGAATCAGCAGAGGACATTCTTTGTCTTTGATCTGTTGAAACAAAACTTTTAAAGACATTACAAATTAGCATTAATGTCTTCACTGCTACTAAAGAGCAGGTGACCTTTGATACTGTTTGCATGGTGTAGTAACCAAAGTTATCTGGCCCAAGCTATAGGAAAGCATTGGTAGTCACCTATCCACCTGATTACCTTGGTTGTCCCTAACGGTGAAGTTGGGGTTGTTAGCAGCCTCCGGAGCCAAGCTGTAGTAGAAGTGCTGACCACTGTGTGGGTCATCTTGGTCCACTGCACTCACTGTCTGGATCAGCTGTGGGAGTGACATGAACTCGTGTGAATCAGAGTTGAAAGAAAAATCATCAGGGCCTGGTGAGATCCTAAACCCTGAAATCCAATAATGGATTGTTTTCCCTAATGAGAAGGACATTCTGAAACTTACTGGAGAGTACCGTGCCATCACACAACTCAGGATTGAACTTTGGTCTTTATTGCTGGGCCTCAGTACATTGACAGGCACATGGTGAATGTTACCTGAATACCTCAGGCGTTAAGCCTCAACATAACAAATTCCCATACCAACACCAGTCATTTTTAAGCAACGTAAGTAGAAGATTGGCTCAAAGAACTGTGGGATGCCACAAGGTCCTGCTTGTCTCGCAGGTTTTCCTTCTCTCACCTCAGCCACTTAACCTCATCATTTGGGTTAATATTTTCAGGGTCAATTTGCTATCTTTGAGAAGCCTCTTTTTAAAAATGACCAATACCTAGAAGAGAGATAGATACATCAACATCTACTGTGTGAGGTTAATGGAACACAGATGGAAGGGGTTGAGTCACAGGCTGTTGCTTTCTGTTGCCTGGAAGGGGAGCTAGGACAGGTGTAGAGCCCAAGACCTGAGGTGGGACGTATGGAACAGACTAGAGTCAGAAGCAGAGCTTGGGGTTTAGGAGAAAAAAAGAAGGGATGGCTTTCTCTTGAGCTCTTTGGCCCAAACTTTGCCTTTTCCACAGGGCTTTTAAAAGTAGTAGTTTGCCATGAGGGTTATGAAGGCCATGATAAAAAAAGCTGCTAAAGGGGCACCTGGGTGGCTCAGTGGGTTAAGTGTCCTGACTCTCGATTTCAGCTCAGGTCATGATCTCAGGGTCGTGAGATAGGAGCCCCATGTTGGGCCCCACGCTGAGTATGGTGCCTGCTTAAGATTCTCTCTCTCTCCCTCTCTGCCCCACTCCTGCACGCGTGTGTGTTTTCTCTCTCTCTCTCAAAAAAAAAAAAAAAAAGCTGCTAAAGAAAGCAGTGCAAAATACACAATTTGAAAAATTAGCAGGCCGGCTGCGAGGGATATAGAAAAAGTGTTGAGTGGGTAGTCACCTTCCTATGTGTTTCCTCCTCTACCAACCAATAGCACAGACACCTCCTACCCCTCTTGGACCTGGCCCTGTAGACTTGACATTCCTGCCAGGATATCAAAGGTCAGCTGGAGGGCCCAGGTGGGCTTGCTTAGTCTTTATGGCTTCACCTGTAAATTAAGGGAGGTCATGCTACCCCTCAGTATACCGAAGGTTAAATAACAGAGAGGGAGGCTCCCAGCTAGGGGCCTTCTGGTGGACACTGTGTTGCTCGGATCCCCGTTCTGTGAAGGACTTGATGCCCCAACCTTTACTCATCTCTTTGAGTATTGCCTCATTTGCTGAGAGGTACCTACCCATACTTACCACATCCTTCTAGGGCAACCCACATCCAGTGACTGATGTATAAAGGCCTGGCCATCCCATCTTAACTTGGGAAAACCCTAGTTCTAGAGCTCTCTGACGTCATCCAAGGCTTGTTAGTGGGTCTGCATCATAGCTGGACTTCTCATTTTACTTAGTCCTGCAAAAATCCTTCTCTTCTACAGGCATTGGGTCCCAAGGGCATTCCTTAATAAACATCTTATGCCAGAACTCCACCTCTGGGTGCGCCTCCTGGTGAACCCAGCTGGTAGCTGCCTCTGTTGAATCTAAAAGCTGGGAGAATGGAGTTGCATAAAGGAGAAGGGTTGGTAGAACACTGAAGATGAACTTGTCCCCCAGCCTACCCTAGTGTCGGCACTACTCACACATGAGGGCCACCCTACCACCCCATCCCTGCTGAGACAAGTCCTATACTTTCTGTCTTGCCCATAGTGCCACACACGTAAAGACAAAACTTTTTTTTTTTTTAATTTTTTAAAAAAGATTTTATTTATTTAACAGAGAGCTGGAGCGAGAGCATAAGCAAGGGGAGCAGCAGGCAGAGGGAGAGGGAGAAGCAGGCTCCCCACTCAGCAGGGAGCCCGGTGTGGGGCTCAGTCCCAGGACCCTGGGATCATGACCTGAGCCGAAGGCAGATGCTTAACTGACTGAGCCACCCAGGCGCCCTGACAAAACATATTTCTTGATGAATGTTATAAATAGGTGATTATGTATAATGAGGCAATCATAGTTGGGGAAGTCATTTCAGAATATCTGACCTGTGAAATCACATACATACTGGTGAGATGGGGGCTTGAGGCATAGGACTGGTTGGTTACAGGACTTTTAAAGAATGAGTGAGCAAAGACACTGCCTTGCTGGGTTAGTTTCTGGGGTCTGAATTTTTTTGATGGCAAATTTGGTTGCAGCAGTTGGGAACACAATGGCCTGCTCTCCTGCCCTGCACTCTCCTGGCAGGTCAGATATCCTTGTCAGTCCTACTTGCCATGCAATATTCTACTCAGCTAGTTTCATTCTGCTTTCAGCCATCGCCAGGTATGTCATCTGATTTTGTTATGGGCCTCCTTCGTGGCTGCTTGCTAGGAGGAAAGCACATATCCCAACTTGGCAGACACACAGCTGACGACAGGATCTGACATGTCTTGACACAAGGAGGCCTGATGCGTTATAAACCAGACATGCCTACTGAGCTGTGTGCTTTTGAAAATCTTTAAAACATATCCCAGAGCCAAAATCAAGGGGTAGGATTTTTAGTATCTTGGGCTAAAGATGATAAATGTGACAGACTTGGGGCGCATGACCTGAACTTTAAGTCACAAGTAAACTGTGCTTCAAAGAACTGCCTGATAAGCCATTAACAGGTGTAATTAGAGAGGCACCTGGGTGGCTCAGTCGGTTAAGCATCAGACTCAATCTTGTGGTCTTGGGATCAAGCCCCGTGTTGGGCTCTGCTCTCAGTGCAGAGTCTGTGTGTCCCTTTTCCTCCCCTTCTGCTTCCTTCCCCCTGCCCCCCGTACGCTCATGCTCTGTTTCTCTTGAATGAATAAAATCTAAAAAAAAAAAAAAAAGATGTATTTAGAAATGTAGAAATGGGAGATGTGTGTGTGTGCTCTCAAAACAAGAGAGGTATTTAGGGGTGACTGGGTGGCTCGGTTGAGTGTCTGATTCTTGGTTTTGGCTCAGGTCATGATCTTCGGGTCATGAGATTGAGTCCTGCATTAGGCTTTGTGCTCAGTGGGGGGTCGCCTTGAGAATTCTTTCTCACCCTCACCCCCTCCTCCCACTCACATGCGCTAGCTGCCCTCTCTTTCTAAATAATAAATGAATAAATTCTTAACACACACACATGCACACACACACACACACCCAAACCCAAGATTGGTAGTTAAAGTGCTATTCACCTGTCAGAATGCAACTTCTACTCTGAAGACCTTTAAGAAAGTAAGTGCTTCATTTTCTGGGGGGGGAGGAGCTTTAATTAATGTGTTTTTTATCACCTTCTTTATAATGTAGATTAATAATTATTAGCTTCATCATATATATTATAATAAGATCTTATAAAACAAAACATTTTTTTTGTTTGGGAATATATATATATTGTTCTGACCTTTATTTTAATAATGTTTGTTTTATATTATATGTGTTTTTTATCACCTTCTTTATAATGTAGATTATATATGCAA
Organism: Eumetopias jubatus; assembly: GCF_037043125.1. Classification (NCBI taxonomy): domain Eukaryota; kingdom Metazoa; phylum Chordata; class Mammalia; order Carnivora; family Otariidae; genus Eumetopias; species Eumetopias jubatus. The sequence goes on from NW_028274822.1 coordinate 14,921,670, forward strand.
TTGTTATAATATAAAACAAACATTATTAAAATAATATATGTAATTTTTTATGTAATATATATGCAATTGTTATAATATAAAACAAATATATATATGCAATTGTTATAATATAAAACAAATATGTAATATATATGCAATTGTTATATATATGCAATTGTTATAATATAAAACAAACATTATTAAAATAAAGGTCCATATATATGTAATATATATGCAATTGTTATAATATAAAACAAACATTATTAAAATAAAGGTCCAAACCCCCTCACTCAAAACTCAACTACCATAGCACAATAACTATTGCTGTTTTTGCATCCTATCCCCCGTATGTCTTAGTTCACATGTAGGCATAATTTTATGTAACTGCAAGCATGTATGTGTAATTTTTTATACCTCCTTTTTTACTTATAATAACACATCATTTCTTACACCATAAAGTCAGCGTTGTAACTTTTATTAGCTGCATGTTTCAGGTCTTCCTAGAAATTCAATAGATGTGGAAGTAGAATTATTCCAGACTTGTTGAAAAAATTTTTAGGAGTGCTATAGACCATTGCACTGAGTTTCAAAAATCCATGGATGAGAGGATGGAGATGAGAGTCATTATAGGACATTTTTTTTCCCCTGTGGCAGATGTGAATCACTTTTTCTTTTGACTGAGTTAGAAGGGTGAAGATGTGTTGACTTAATCTTTGGTGAAGACAGGATGCTAATACAAGCTTTGATTGTATAAACTAGTCTCTGTGCAGCAAGATGTCATGTTCCAGTTGAGTAAGAGAAGTGAAAGCAAAATCTGCCTGAATTACCAAAGCATGAATCCTTGTGTTATAGATACGCACTTCACAGACTCCTAACTTTCATATTAAAACTATCCTGACCCATTTGCCTTATCACCAGAATCCACAGGACCACAGAATATACTTTGGGGGAAGAAATTAGGACTGTTAGGGGATCTGTTGGGTCACAGGCAGAGAAGAAAGCATCTTACAAAAGCAGGAGCAGAAACAGGACATGGCGTATGCTCTGAGGTATGGAAGGGTGGGCACAGGGTGGGCAGCAGCCCAAAGCATGCATGAATACATGGCCACTCCAAGCAGAGTTCTGGATGTTTCTCAGTTATACCACTTGGAATTTGATCAACCAAATTATTCATTTACATTTAAAAGCATACTTTAAAAAATACACAAATACGTCTTTGCAGATTATAGAACTGTGGTTATTTCAAATTAGTAGAAATTTGTGTCTTCAGATTCCTTTCTTCTCAAAATTGACCTGACATGAGCAACATTATGAAAATGGTGTTTTAATTGAGGGAGGAGATAGTAGGTATTCTAGGTTAACAAAGCATTCTGAGAATAGGGCAGGTAGTCCCTAAACAAGTTACCTGTTGTCAGAAGTTAAGAAAGGGAGATGGGAAGATACAAAAAATAAAGCCTCCCTACTGCAAGTATTTTCAGGTATTAGTGCTAAAAAAGAGTTTTCTGATCTTATGGTCCCTCGCTCCTAGGACCCAGAGCACATATTACTGCAGTTGGTACTATATACAGTTTAGTTACAAGATGGGTAGATAACTTCATGCCAGCCTGTGAATCAAGCTACCATCAAAGCATTGTTGAGATCATAAAATGTAATGGGGACTCAACATGCTTGTCCTAACAAACTGTTGCAACATGATGCATGGAAGTCGGGGACCCTTTCGTGAGATGTTAGTTTCTATATTCTAAATTTCTTTGATGGTAAATTTGGTTATCTGTAGCAGTCATTTCTGTATGTTGGAGGTGAACCAACGTGCACATCTCACAGACTGCCTTACCTGCCCTGCTTTGGCATTTTCACACACAAAAGCTTCATAGAATCTGGGGAATTCTGGAGCATTGTCATTCACATCTAAGACTTTGATTGTGACGGAAACACTTCCAACCTGGGAAGGATTGTCTAAAGAGAACACAGAGAAAACCAAAAGGTGAGGGTTCAGTAGTACGGGAAAGCAGCTCTTTGCTGGAAAAGATATTTACCTTGTCAGTTTGGTTTTTTAAAGGAATGGATAAAGAACTTGGAAATGGCAAGAGAAACATAGGATGCATGTGCTGCCTAGTAAGTGCGGTCAGAACACAAGATGCGTGGGTGGACTGCAGTGTGTGTCTGAGAGAGTGTGTGATAATCAGGAGGATGAAGAGAAGAGTATGACTGAGGTGGGTGGGGGGGGCAGGTGTCATACAATGCAGCTTAAAAAGGTTTGAATCTCTCACTTGGCTCCCGCTTTAGGTTCTGAAGTTAAAGACAGGTCAGTTCCGTATTCTGGGCTTGAAAACAGCCCATTTCTAACTGGATGCATACTGTGTGGCATTGCTTGGCTTTATTCTTGTGGAATAATCAGTTCTTTGAGTTATATTTCAGAAGGTTTCAAGTTATTCCCGGGAATACAGATAACACTGCACATTTATTTCTGCTTAGGGACTAAGGGGTTATTATAGGATCAAACACACACCAAATCTATATCTTTGGCTGGGGCAGGAGAAATTATTCATAGTCACTCATGGGAAAATGTGTCTTTTGGTCTGTCTTTTGCTTGGCATTGCCACACAAGGACAATTTCACAGCCCCAGGAGTGCCCCTCCTGTCCTTTTTTGTTTTGGCCACATCCCAAGAAGATAAAATAGAAATTAAAAGATACAGATTATTCTTAGTAAAAAATTTTATAAAATCTCAGAATGTCTTATTATTCTGATTTATTTTTTCTTTTCTTTCCCCAAAGTATCTATGCTCTCCTATGTTATCCACTTAAATATTTCTGTTGCCTGGTTATCAAAAGTACTGACCTATTTAAATTTTTTTTCCCATTATAACCGTGGTACTAGTTTATAGAAGGAATAATGAAAATCCCCCCAAAATGTCAGGGTACATATGACCTCTAATCCTACCCCCAGAGATATCCATTATATAATATATGTAATATTACATGTGTACAAAAATATGGAGACACACACACATACACTGCAATTAAGCAAAATTAAAAAGTTGGATTTAAAACTTTTAGGGCAATATTATCCTGTGTCATTGAAATATACTTTGAAAACATGTATATTAATATCTGATTGTCTCATTTTATTGTATGGTTGTACCACAGTTTACTTAGGCAGACCCCTATTATTAGACTTTTAGGTAATTCCCATTTTTTCCCCTATGTTAAAATAACACTGCAGTAGACATTTTGGCACATGGATCTTTGTTGATATCTATGATTATTTCCTTAAGATAGTTATTAGAAGTAGAACTCTTGGGAAAAAGACTATGAATATTTTAGAGAATCTTAATACAAAAGCTTAATTGCCTAATTGCCCCCCTCTCCCCGAATGATGGTACATAGTTCTGCCAGTACATTAGGGTCTGCATTTCCCTGAAACTTTACCATCACTAAGTGTTATGAAAAAAAAATTGAATGTAGTAGTAAATAATCTAATTTTTGTAAAGTTTGTAATAAATATGCTAATCTAGTTTTTAGTAGTTTTTCATTCTGTTTTTAAGTTTATGTTCATAAATCTGCTTTTTAGTGTTAGATATCTCAAAATTTTGTATGCATGTTTCTGTGTATGTATGTGTGTGGTAGGGGTGATATGTTATAAATGTTTTCTTTCATCCAGTAATAATATCTTATACTGAAGGGGTTCAGGACAGCTCCCCCCTGCCCCCAAGTGCCACTTTGGCATGTGGATTATTTTGAGCTGAAGGCACTTGAGGCCCTGAGGGTTCAAGAGAAACTTTTGTCACTCCCTTAACCCACACAGAAAAATCTAAATTGAGTTTTTTCCCCCAGAATAAGGGTTATTAACAGATAAATTTTATCTGAGTGACCCATCTGTACAGTAGGGCAAACCTCTGATTACCAAATATCTGCTCTTATCGTCCTATGAAATGCATTCCTTTCCTTTGAAATCCCAAACTCCTACCCCCTTCTTCATAGTTCAGAATGACATATATACCTCATTTGTCTGTCTTTGGAATTTTTATGTCTGTGTGCATTCCCCATATGTATGCATGTTAAATTTGATTTTCTTTTGTTAATCTGTCTCATGTCAATTTGATTCTTAGTCCAGCTAGAAGGACCCTTGAAGGGGAGAGGAATTCTTGGCTCCCTGACAATACTATTCGCATTCCCAAGCTTATTAAAGATTGAAAACCTCTTAGATTTCTCAGGAATTGTCCCTTTCCTCATATAGAAGTCTAGCTTCTTGATTTAAGGGTGCTATTTTTTGTCCTGCTTTTGCATAGTGTTTGTTTGTTTTTTTTAATCTCTAGCACAAAACTAGGTATATAGGAGATAGTAAGTATTTGAACTGAATGCATTCACTTGCATAAACCATAATTTCTTCACATAAAGAATATAACAAGCTCTAGAAGCTTTCACATTCTACAATGCTTATATTTTGTCATGTTATGGAGACCAGTTTATTGTGTTACTTACTCATTTCCATAGCAAGGACAGTGATATTATGCCAAGAAAACTCCTCCCGATCAAGGGGTCTTGCAGTCATTAGGGCACCTGTTGTAATGTCAACATAGAAGAATCTTCCAGGGTCACTGCTTCTGTCAATGGAATATCTGCAAAGACACAGATTAAATACACTGTTTTATTTGAATAAATATACTATAGCATATTATTTGAGAGAACTGAGTGCATTCTATGTGAAATATGGCTCAGCTAGTTCTGAGTTATAGACCCTTGGAAGACTGCATTTGCTGTTTTATCATGTCCAGAAACAGTCCCCCACCAAAACCCCCTAAAAAACATAACCAACAACAACCTATTACTGCTTGAATTTCTACATTCATAAAATGAAATAAAACAGGGTGTCAAAGCCTTAGGGCAGTTTTAGCCAATGAAAGATCAGTTTCAGCTATTTAAAGCTTAATACTGCCCTAAGGCTTTTGGGACATTCTGAGAATCAACCCCTACATGTCTTAGTTCAAAACAAATTTTATTCACATAAGTTTTGAAATGCTAGATTGGAACTGGAAAAGGTATAGTTGAGTAGTTCCAATCCCTGTAATTAATATCACCTATTGAGAAGGAAAGATTTCCATCAGGTCCTTTGTAAACATGCTAATGACTGACCTGTTGGCAAACACAGTAGTAAGTCCTTATCTGTGGACTATTTTTAGCAGGATGAACCAGGTTTGACTAGGTTGCTTAATGTAAATAAACCTGGAATTTATGAATTTATGGGGCACAGCTTGCTGGAAAATATCATGTGAGCTATGTAATTAATGGGGTATAAAAAGCAGATATTCCATAACCAAAATGGCTCCTTTTTTTTTTCAGACAGTGCACTTCATTGCTTATATCTTTCATGTTCAGTATGGACCAACATGGATCCTTACACAGGAAAAGAAGGATATTTACCTGACGGTTTCAGACCTCTCGAAGGACAGACTGCTTGCCTCATATTTTGCTGTTGTCTCTATCCTTCGAGTCATTATTTATTTTGGGTACAGAGCCACAGTTCCTGTTGAACCTGATTTGGCAATCTGACTCTCTGTGTTCTCTCACCTGGTCCCCATTTTGGGAGATTCAGTCAGTGTGGAGGGAGATTCAGGCATCTGTATATTTAAAATCTTCCATGATATATAGCCATGATTGAGAATCACTCTTTTGTTTTTTTTAAGATTTTATTTGTCAGAGAGAGACAGCGTGAGTGTATGCACAAGCAGGGGGAGCACAGGCAGAGGGAGAGGCAGGCTCCCCACTGAGCAGGGAGCCTGATGCGGGACTCAATCCCAGGACCCTGGGATCATGACCTGAGCCGAAGGCGGATGCTTAACTGACTGAGCCACCCACGTGTCCCTTGAGAACCATTCTTGAGAATCTGTGTAGTCCTTGGGAACAGCTGGTAATTATAATAGGTGCCACTTACGGAATACCAGATATTTTATAGCTTCTTTTTAAATTTTTATAAAAATTCTAGAAGGTAGGTGTTACCTCAGCAGAAAAGAAAACCTTACTTTCATACAGTTAAACAGCTAATAATTTGCAGAGGTAATATAAAACTACTGTTCAAAATTCTATTTAAAGTTGCCAGTGATTGCAGCCATATCTTAAAAGTTGTTGAAACTAGGAAACTGCCGTTTTGATGGGAGTAAGAATTTTCTTTAGTGCGTTGTTTTTCAAATTGCAGGTTAGTGAAATCAATAGGCTAGTTATGACTGGTGTTGAAAGAAAATGAAATAGAACATATGCATGCCAGACTGTCCATGCAATAAGGGTAAATATTGATGGTACAACTTTTGTTTCCAATATGTACAGGTGTGTAGGTATATATACATCTATCCATGCACACACACACACACACACACACACATACACACAGTATATGCATGTGTATGTATTATTTGGTAAAATATTTGTTCCAGATCTGTATTTTTTGCCTGTAGGGATTCTAGTTGGCTGTTCAGAGAGGAACTAAAGGAAAAAGTGATCACTAAGGGCTGGAGAAATGGAATCATTTCAGTTATAATTCTCCAAGAGTTGCAAAATTTAAGGAAGTACATTAATGCCTTTCTTTGTGACCCTATTTAATGAATACTTACTGTAGCCAGGCACTGCTTCATACACCTTACATATATTGGTTCATTTATTCCTTGTAGTATCCCTAGGAGGGTAGGTACTGTTATCTTGGTTTTACAGGTGAGGACACTGAGGCCTGGATTGGTTAAGTCACTGTCCCAAGATTGGAATCAAGCCTAAGCAGTTTGGGTTTAGATTCCTGCTTGTGATTGCCACTCCATGCTGCCTTACTGTGCACCGAAGGTATGCAACTGTTTAAGACAAAGCCTTATCTCTTCTTGAAATAGAGGAAGCCATGATGGTACACCATTGACTTCTTAGTAAAGAACAAACACATGCCTACAAAGTTCATTTAAAATTAATTGGAGCATTTCTTTTTCTAGGTATAATTAGTGATTTAGTTTTGAAGTTCACTGGCTATTTTAAGAGTTGAATTTGTCTTTGGGAAAAAATGCGGTCTTTTCTTTCAGCCCCCCATTCAGCCCATGGAACCATAACCCGGATGGCAGCTCTCCAAGCTGGAGGCATAGTGCCGAGGGGAGAGGCAGCCCCCAGCCTCTGTGATGAACCAGCTTTGCACACTCAGACCTACAGCGCCATAGCAAATGTTGCAGATGGTATGGGAGATGGGGTGATAGAAATAACTAGCCGGCAGAGCCCATGACGGTACTGCCTAGTGCCACAGCTAGAGGAAACGCTGCAAGCTTGCCTCCGAGAAGCCGTCCTCAGCAAGTGGAATCCCCTTCTGATTTCCCAAATCAGAAGTTCCTGACTTGAGGCAGTCACGGCATTCACTACTCTGAATGGGACACGGCGCCAGTTTTCAGGAGGCAGGAGAACAAATTAAAGGTGTAGATACAGATGGAAAATGAGGAAATTGGGACACACTATTGAATTATGTAGGTGGTTTTCCTTTCTCTAACCATAATATTCTCACCTATTGGAAGAATAGGCATGATATGCACATACAAAACTGCCTTCAGTGAATGATAGCTAGTGTTTGTTGGGCTCCCTGCTTACTTGCTTGGCTGAGGACATACTCTGAATTTGGGAGTGATTTGAAGGTAGGGCGTCAATGGGCAGGCTTGCTAAATCCACACACATACACTCTAGGAAGGCACAGGAAAGCAGGCTGTTTCCATACCAGCAGAAGCCTATTTCATTTGCCAAATGGTTTAGTTTCCTGCTTGCCAGAAGTGTCTTGGGCATTTATTAAAAATTTAGGAGATCCTAAATTGTTTAGGAGATACTACACATCGTATTTTTCTTGTATATGTAACTAAATCTGGAGATTTAGTTTTGGGATTTACTAGTAAATCATGACCAGCTTATATGCCTGAACATGCCGTAAAGTTTCTAGAAAGGAGATGATGAAAGTCCTTATAATCTTTTTAAAAAGTTAAATGGCCTTTTATCCATAACATTTTAACTTTAGGTGATACATCGATTTTGGGGCAATTTAATATGTGTGTTTTCTTTTTAGGAATATAATCTCATTTATTTCTAATAAAAATGCAGAAGATGAATTCGATAGCCAAGCAGCATATAACTTGCAAATTATTTTAAAAGAAAATAACTTTTATAGGAAAAATAAGGATAAAATGAGCAATTTGGGGAAAGATAACGTTGGACAGTAATTTCCAAATGGGTCTATTAAATGATAGCCAAGGATTTGCCCTTTATGTGCTTTTCCCTGTGAGAATCCAGGACTCCTGATGTTCTACTTGAGTCTAGGGACCATTCTTCATTCCTGTCAGACAGTTCAAAGAGTCAGGAACCTTCTATCTTGGCAACATGAATTCTCCTTTGCAACCAAAAGGCAGAGGGAGAATTATCCCCAGTTCTGATAAGTGGAATTCTTTGCCCCCTCTCTCTGAATGCTTATCTTGTTATCTCCAGGCCTGTGGCTGTCACCCTGTTCTTGTCAGTTTCTCTCTCAGGACCTAGAATTCTGCCCCAGGATAAGCAAGGGGACCTTGCTCTCTGCCTCTGGCCTGTTCACTGGTGGATTCCTCCTGACTGGGGTCTGTTAGAATAGAAAGCCTCTCTATTATGTACCTCCCTGATGCTGGCAACTGATGATTTTCAAAGGCCAGGCATCTGAAGCAGCATTTTCTGTTAGCCAGACAGGATTCTTTAATTTTGTGTATCTCACTTTGCTCCATGGCAAGAGTGGATGTGGGCCTGTTGGTGTTTTGCTTTCATTTCTGCATCTGTTTTGAGATAATTAACGACTTTAGTTTTGAATACTGCACATACACTCTAGGGGCGTGTGTGTGTGTGTGTGTGTGTGTGTGTGTGTGTGTGTGTGTGTTTTCTGACTGCAGTCTCTTTTGCTTGTCATTTAGCAGTGTGACTCCTAACAACTGTATTTCCAGTGCTTACCATGTGGAAGTCCAGATTCAGAATCAGGAAAGATGTAGAAGTATCCACTGGATATTTGATTGACTATTTTAGAAATGGTCTCTAATTTTTTCAGGCTTATGCCTGTTTTATTTCTCTCCCTCCATAAAATTTTCCCCACAGTATCTTTTCCAACATGGACTGATTAACTAATTGATTCAGAAGATACGTATATTTTTTTCTTGGCTTCTGAAAATATGAATTTATAGAATCTGTTTCATTTATGTTATGGTTGTTTTGGGGATAATATAGTTTTGCTTCTTCCCTCCTATTATACATTTGAAAAGCTTAAGGTTGAAATATCATTTCTATAAAGTTGGTATAATTCATACCAGAAAGATTAGTTGACTTCTAAAAATCAAATATCAGAATTCAAACACAATCATTTTAGCCATTTTAATGCCTTCAAATGTAAAATGTTTACTAGTTGGTTAGATGAAGCAGATTTCCCCCAGTATAGTTGTTCTCAGGACAGAAGCATCCTTGTTAAACTGAAAAAGCACATTTTCATTAAATGCAAAATAGCATTAGGTGAGGGAAGTACCCGTTGATAGAAAAGGCATTTGATAAATTGGGGTGCATTTAAAATGTGTTATCTGCACTAAAGCCCCAGATCCATTTTCCCATGTGACTTTCAACAATTAATGTGACAGATGGCCTCAAACAGCCTTGGAATCCTGATCTTTTGTGTCAAGCTTCAGAGGCTTGGCAGTTGCTCTAGAAGGTTGAGGTGTCAACCTGTCCACCAGCTGTTTGCACTTTGGTTCCAGAGTTGAGGGGAGGAAATGGCCATGGCTATAAGAGCAGCTCTCCTCCCTGCCTTGATGGGGAAGCATCTTGATTGGAATCTTTTAAGTTCAAAACACACTTTGGAGAGACTGATATGTAGGCTTGAAATAGAAAGCCATATCAGGCCATTCCACATGGCATCGAAGCCATTGACAGCAGGAGTAGTTCCTATGTTCTTTTGTAGTATATGGAAGTATATATAGTAGAAAAATCCAAGGTTCATAAAAATTGAAAGAATGTGCATTGATCACTTTTGTATTCATCACTGAGATTTGACTTTTTTTTTTTTTAAGTAGGCTTCATGCCCAGCATGGAGCCCATTGTGGGTCTTGAACTCACAACGCTGAGTTCAAGACCTGAGCTGAGACCAAAAGTCAGATGCTTAACTGACTGAGCTACCCAGGTGCCAAGATTTGACAGTTTTTAACTTTTTGGTGTCATGTGTCTGTCTATGCTTTATCTGAATTGGTAGTTGTCAACTGGGGATGATTTTGATCCCCCCATCCCTTCCTCCTCCTGGGACATTTGGCAATATGTGGGACACTTTAAGTTGTTACAACTCGGGGGGTGCTACTGACATTTAGTGGGTAGAGGCCAGAGATGCTGTTAAACATTGTACAATGCACAGGACAGCCTGTTGCAATAAAGAATCCATCCCAAAAATGTCAATAGGGCTATGATTGAAAACTAAGGTTAGTGTGTGTGTTTGTGTGTGTGTGCACGCGCGGCACGCGCATGTGTGTGTTTTTTTGCTAAACAAATTGGCAGTGAGTTGCCGACATAATGATAACTTTACTTCTAAATAACATGGAAAGGCCATCTTATTTAAACAAGAAGAACTGAAGAGGAGAGTCTTCAGAGAGGGAAGAAGCAAAGGGAAAAAGTGCTAGAAAATGAGATACCAGGGAAGGGAAGATTCTAAGGTATAAGAAATGTGAAATCTGTGGAAAAACCTGATTGAATTGTTGGTCACATCTGGGTCCTTGGCAGAAATGATCTGTATGGTTGTTCCGATCGCCACATCCTCAGGAACCTCCACAAAATAAAAGCCCGGCTCAAATATGGGGGGCTCATCCACATCTTCCACACTGATGTGCACTGTTGTTGTGTCCTGAAATGGGCCTAGGTTCAGAAAACGCATCTCTAGGTGAGGATTGGCTCCTTCCACTTTTAAGGTGTAACTTTTCTTGCTTTCAAAACTCAGGGGCTGAAAAGTAATGATAGGAAAATTGATTAGCAGTGAGCATATATGTCAAGGTTCTAAAGGATCCCCAATATTGATGGCTAGGGGGTACACTTCCAACTTCATTAAAATGGTGGAAAAGAGGCAAAGGGAAAAGCAAAGGGAATTTTTCCTTTGTTCGTAGTTCTTGGTCTTAAGGTCATTTTCAACAAATGGGGTAAAGAAAGTAAGGAAGATCTGGACACTTGGAGAGAGGGTGAAGGCAGCCAGTGTGTACTGATCAGGAAATCTGCTGTTACTCTGGGCAGGCTGTACTTTAACCGGCCTACTCTTCAATCAGCCTGGTCCCCTTATCTTTAAAGCTGCTTGTTTATCTGAAAAAATGTCATGAGAACTAGGAGTTTCAGAATATCCATGTAACTAAGGCCTAGTCTTTTACGTTTTCTTTTAAAAAATTTTTTTTAGATTTTGTTTATTCATTTGAGGGAGAGAGAGAGAGAGAAGCAGGGGGAGAGGCAGAAGCCGACTCCCCACTGAGCTGGGATCCTGACATGGGGCTCGATCCCAGGATCTGGAAATCATGACCTAAGCCGAAGGCAGATGCTTAACCATCTGAGCCACCTAGGTGCCCCCCCCCAAATTCTTCAATACAGAGGCAATAGTCTTTTTTTTTTTTTCAAGAAACTACCATAAGCACCTTACAAGGGTTCTCACAGTACTGTGTCAGATCAATGTTTATGTATTAAGTTTACCATAGATGTTCTCCTTTAAAAATCTCTTTTAAAGATCTAATCCAATGCCTCATTTTATAGTTGAAGAGACTGAGACAGAAGGCTCGGAATACTGGGTGAAGCAGACATGGTTACATAGTGTTAAAGTAGAAATGCTCATCTAGATTTTTAAATTCCTCATTCAGAGGTCATCTACAAATCTTTAACTTTTTCTAGTAAAATTCCATGTCATACATAAAATTTTTTGGTTGCTCCTTTTTTTTTTTTTTAAATCTATTCCTACCTGAAAAATGTTTTATGCCAAAATAAATACAACATTTTAGGGTAGAAAGTGAACTTGAATGGTATCTCTTAAGAACAATCCATTTATTTTTTTAAGCTGACAAAATGTCTAAGTGTTTTGAGCAACAGTTACCTCAGAACATCATCGATAATAAAAAAAAAAAATCATGGAAAGTTAGTCCTTTAAGATAATTACAGTGGATAGCAAAGCAGTTACTAAAGCTTAAAAGTCACATATCCGCTTGGTAGTGACTTAAATTTTTCTAACTAAATATTCACTGGTGCTTTTTTTCATAAAATATGCTGGATGTCAGCACATTTTATGTTAGAAAGAGGCATGTTTCCATTTAATTAACTGCTTTGCTTTTGAGAAAAACAGCAGTAGAAGTTGCTTTAAATTAGGTATTTTCAAATCTAACAAAAAGTTTTTTGTGTTATTGCTGTTTGGTTATTACTTGTTTTGCATGGTTAGACCCTACACTGTATTTCTTGTTTTGTGGAGTCAGCCATTCCCATTTAAACTAAGCAGCCATTTTACCAGCTTGACTGTCTCCCTAGTTTTTAGTCAAAAGGCAAGGTTTTAGGGGCACCTAGCTGGCTCAGACGGTAGAGCATGTGACAGTCTCAGGATTGTGAGTTTGAGCCCCACATTGGGTGTAGAGATTACTTACAAAAATAAATTAAAAAATAATTTTAAAAAGTAATTTTTATTAATAGGGAAGTCTGCCACTCAGATTATGATACACTTGAAGGAATAGATTTACCAATTTATTTTATTTATACTTACTCTCTAAATCTAGACATTCACTGTTTCCTGGTAAATTACATAATGTTTTCTTGAAATTTTTCCTTAAATATGGGTAACCCAAAGTGGGCACTGTTGTTTATGTTAGGTTTGAGCTAGGTAAAGTTTGTTTTCCCCTTAATTTTAAGTCGTTTTTCTAATTTGGTGTAAATTTTGTATTTTTTTTAATGTGTATAATTTACATTAAAATTCATCTTTTTTAGTGTAAAGTTTTGAAGGTTTTGACAAATTATATAGTCATGTTTCCACCATGATAAGATATAGAACAGTTCTATCACTGCCATTACCCCTTGCCCTGTGCCCCTTTGTGGTCAAGCCCTCCCCACTGGCAACCTGATCTATGCTCTGCCCTGTTATAAGAATGTCATATAAATGGAACCATTCAGTATATACTTTTACAAATCTGGTTTCTTTTACTTGGCATGATGCATTTGAATTCATCCATGTTGTTTCGTGAATGAATAGTTTGTCCCTTTTTATTGCCAAGTACTATTTATTATATGGGTGTACCACAGTTTATTTATCCATTCTCTACTAGAGATACATTTGGGTTGTTTCCAGTTTCTGATGGTTATGAATAAAGCTGCCATGAACATTTGCATACAGGTTTTTCTGTGAACATAGATTTTCATTTAACTTGGATAAAAACCTAGGAATGGGATTGCAGGATTGTATGGTTAAGTATATTTTTAACTTTATAAGAAACTTCCAAACCAATTTTTGAAGTGGTTATACCACTTTGCATTCCCACCGGGAATGTATGAAAGTTCTAGTTGTTTAACATCCTTGTCATTATTTGATTTCATCAGTTTTTCTGATTTTAGCCGTCCTAGTGGGTATGAAGTAGTATCTCATTGTGGTTTTAATTTGCATTTCCCTAATGCCAAATGATGTTTAGCATTTTTATGTTTCTTCTTGAAGAGTTGATTATGTATTCTATATTCAAGTCCTTTATCAGACATGTGTTTGTAAATATTTATTCCCAATCTGTGATTTGTTTTAACAGTGCTTTTGAAGAGAAGAAACTCTTAATTTTGGTGAAATCTTATTTATCACTTTCTTATTGGGATTTTGGTGTCATATCTAAGAAATCTTTGCCTAGTAACGGTCACAAAGATTTTCTTTCATGTTTTCTTCTAGAAATTTTATGGTTTTAGTTTATTACATTTAGGTAGGTAGATGATCCATTTTGAACTTCTTTTTATAGTGAGGTATGAAGTGGTTTTTTTCACGTATGGATATCCAGTTGTTCCAACACTATCTGTTGGAGAGACTAAAATGAGTTTTTAATTATTAAAATTTTTTAAAAAATAAGTTACCTAGTGATGATTACATTAAGATTATTGTTTCTCTCACTTAAATAATTTTATTATTTAAAATTGAAAGAAAACATTGTCCTTAATACTCTAAGCTTTAAGTTGCTCATAAATGAAATATGAGTTTAACTTTTCTCTCGTGAAAAGTTTTTGTACTTATTTTTTAAAATCAAAGAATTATTTCCATAGTCATAATAGTAAAAGTAAATCCAAGAATAGTAATCTCAAAACCTAAGTTCCAAATTCAAGAAATTTCCTAGAGTTAGAGCACATAATAATGAAGAGGCATTATAGTCTTGAAAATTGAGTCACAAAAATTGTGGCACAAAATAGTAATGCAGCTTTTTTAGGCAGGATTAATTATTCCTTCCTCTGTTCCCATAGCACTTTGTCATACTTACATTGTGGTTCTTTTTTATTCTGTTTTACAAATGTTTCTTTGTTGGTCCCTTTCACAGACTCAAGGGCAAAGGCTATGAATTAGATTTTTATTTCCCAGTGCCTAGCAAGGGTCTAAAACCCAAAAGGCCGCAAAAAAATGTTACATTGTGTAGCGCAAAAAAGCTTTTCAGTGCAAGTATTAACAAGTACTGGTTGGGTGATAATATATACAGATTTTATGTTACAGTATTTCAGTGATTTTTAAGGTGTGCATCTTTTCATATTTTGACGTTTTGGAAATAGGGTTGCTTCTCCAATTGATAGCATCTTACAATTGCTTTACGCCCAATAGGAGACAGGATGCATGCATTTCAGTTGAGTTCTGCACATTGTGGATACTGCATGTGTTGAACTTCATTGCCTTCTAAAATGTCTTCAGAAAGATTGTACTATGATATGACATTGAAACAATTGTTATATGGGCAGAATGGCGTGGAAACAACAGCAGGGAGTAAATCTGGTATTAGTGAAGCACATAATGTCTGTGTCAACAAGAGTTTTTTCAAAAACTATAAACTAAGGAAAAAGAAGGCATTGTATCAATTAAATTGCAAGAGTTTTTTTTTTTTAAGGTAGTATCTAAAACAGTGATGTAATTTACATTTCATGGGCTTCTTAGATTTGATGAAATATAGAAGTGTTGCTCTGTGGACTCTCTAAGAGGAAAGTGGCGTCAAAACAGTTGCTTTTATTGTACCCTGGGAGATGGAAGACATGCTGAAGACTGGAATTTGGCATAACAGCAGGCTCATCTAGAATAAAGAGCAATCTGCAAAGTATGTATTTCAAGTTATCTTTCAAACATTTGACTTAAGAGACTGAAAATCAATTGATTGATTACTTAAAAGCCAAAAAGACTCAAGGTACTGGGTAGTAATCAGTGTGATTTTATGAAGACCCAATTCTATCAATTCAACTTAATTTTTCTTTTTGAGAAAGCATGTGCTTTTTAGACAAATAATAGAGCTTAGGGAAATAAATCAAAAACAGAACTTCTGTTTCAATTTTATATGACATTATTAATGACAAAATAGAAGATGGGTGTGGGTCAGGCATCTGAGTGAATGTTGTTTCCAAAAGTACAGACTGAGCAGTCAATAGCCTCTAAAGTATTTATTATATTTGACTTGTCCATCTACCCAACTTATTGACCTCTTTTTTTTTTTTTTAAAGATTTTATTTATTTATTCATGAGAGACAGAGGGAGAGAGAGAGAGAGAAGCAGAGGGAGAAGCAGGCTCCCAAGGAGCAGGGAGCCCGATGTAGGACTCGATCCCAGGACCCTGGGATCATGACCTGAGCCGAAGGCAGACGCTTAACCATCTGAGCCACCCAGGTGCCCTATTGACCTCTTTTTTAATTCCATTTTCTGTCACCTCCTAAGTTCAGAAGAGAAATCCAGATGACTTTGGCCAAACTGATGTCTGTTTTGGTTAAACATGGGTATAGTTTTAGTAATGACAATGAAAGACAGTGGTGTGTCTTACGAGGTTTAATCTTTTCTCCACGTAAGGGAGCTGGAGAAAACAGCATTTTGAAGTTCCTTTCAGATACAAAGTTGTAATGGTTAATATTTTAAAAAAATGAATGGCTTGTAATAAGGTCTAAGCTATATTCTAATAATTTGACATGAATTGATATTATTTAGCATTATCTTGTATATTAAGATACAGAATAACATTTAAAGTATATTGAGAATCCCAAAAGCTCTTTTTCTGATTGCTTAATTGTTTTAAAGAAGAGTTTTGCATTAAAGAAACAATAATTATCTGAAGCTTTGAGCATTTACCTTGTTTACAGTTAAGGCATACCACATAGTAGGGGAATGTTCTTAATCCTATGTCATATACCAAATTTGTATTATTATTT
The DNA here is from genome assembly GCF_037043125.1 of Eumetopias jubatus. Classification (NCBI taxonomy): domain Eukaryota; kingdom Metazoa; phylum Chordata; class Mammalia; order Carnivora; family Otariidae; genus Eumetopias; species Eumetopias jubatus. The sequence continues at coordinate 14,938,051 of NW_028274822.1, forward strand.
CTAGTCATCTTTTATATTTCTAACATGTTATTAACTCTAAAGGGATGAGAATAAAATAAAAAACTGTAATATTTAAATTATATTCGGATTTATTTGATGATTGTGAAGTTAATATCAGCATTTTACACTGTTTTTGAGGTCATTGGGTGCTGGTTGTAAAGATTTGGGTTGGTGGAATGCTGAATATATCTGTTCTTTTGCTGTATTTGTATATTGCTTAAGTGAATACAGGACAAATATGTGAACTCTTCCCTTCTAAAGTAGTGTTAATTCAACTCTGTGGAACAGCATATAGTAAAGTTGTTATTAAACACATTAACTTGTGCCCCATTCTAAATAGTTATGACCGTTCCTTTCATCCTGGTCATTAATGGTCTCCATATTCCTAAAGTCTGTGGTCAGTTTTCAGTGTTCTTATATGAATTTCAATAGCAGTTGTCTTTCCCTTCTCCTGGAGATGGTTTTTCATGCCTTCCAGAACACCACACTCCCTTGATTTTCTTCCTGTTTCCCTGATCTCTCCTTAGTCTCCTTGCTTGTCTTTGCTCTTCTCTCTGACCTCTTCATGTTGGGGTGCTGCGGGGCTCATGTCACTATCTTCTCCATCTATGCTCAAGCCCTTGGAATGGCATTTTCTTGTATTTGCTTCAAGTGCCATTTATATGCTTGTGACTCCCAAATTTGTATTTCTAGCTCAGAACTCTTCTCCAAACTCCGCACTCCTATAACCAGCAGCTACTACACATCTCTACTTGGGTAACATGTCCAGAACTTAATCCCAGTATTTGCCACCACCTGCCACCTTTTCTACCTGCAGACTCCCCCGTCTCAGAGGCAGCTCTGTTCTTGTTGCTCATTTGACTTTTGTCTTTCATGTCCTCATCCAATCTGTTAGGAAATCTTCCTGACTCTACTTTCAAAATATATCTGTGTTCTGTTTGCTTCTCACTATCGCCATTCCTACTACCCTAGGCCAGGCTACCATCATCTACCTAGATTATTGCAGTAGTCTCTCAGCTGGTGTGCCTGTTCCTATCCTTGCTCCCCTTTTATGGATTTTTCTCAACACAGCCGACAGAGTATTTTATAATTAAAGTCCAGTTATGTCATGTATGTTTTATTTTTTATTTATTTTTTAAAGATTTATTTATTTATTTTATGGAGAGCGTGCAAGAGTGGGGGGAGGGGCAGAGGGAGAGGGAGAGAAACAGACTCCCTGCTGAGCGTGGAGCCCAATATGGGGCTTGATCTCACAACCTTGAGATCATGACCTGAGCCCAGATCAAGAGCTGGATGCTTAACTGACTGAGCCAGCCAGGTGCCCCATATCATACATGTTTTAAAGCCCTCCAGTTGTTCCCTGCTTTATTGAGAGGAAGAAGTACTTATAGCAGCCTGTTAAGTTTAGCTCCTTTAGCAGTTTAGCTCCTTTGTTACTTTTCTGACTTTTTTCATCTATTGGTCTTCCCCTCCAACTCAGCCTTATCAAACCCTTTCCTGCTTTTGAAACAAACTAGGCAGAGACCCGTCTCTGGGCCTTGGCACCGGTTGTCCCTTTGCCTGGAACACTTTCCTGCAGTATCCACATGCCCATTCCCTTGTCTCCAGGGCTGCATGTGCAGTTCTCACTGAAAGTCATTTGTAGGGCACCTCCTGGGGGTGTGCACTGTCAGCCTGCCCAGCTCTGTGGGCATGTTACCCACGTTAAATCTTTGTATAAATGTCACTTCTTTGTGAAGCCAATCCCAAGCACCCAGTTTAAAATTCGAAGTCATGTTGGCTTTTCTGATATCACTTCTGTTCTGTTTTACCCCTCCCCACCATAGCACTTAGCGCTTTCTAGTATATTACTTTGTTGATTTACTTGCTATTTTGATTGTCTTCTTCCCTTTATTAGAAGGTAGGCTCCATGAAGGCAGATATTTTTGGTTATTTTATTTACTCTGTACATTAAATGCCTAGAATAATACCTGGCACATAGGGAGATGCTCAACAAATATTTGTTGAATAAATAATTTAAGATACCTTGGGATTTTAGACGTATTTAAAATGGAGGAGAAAGAAGATTAAATCAGTGAGTTTTTAAATTTCATCACATATATTTACTAGGGTATTAAAACTTCAATTTTTTAAGGTTTTATCTTCCATCCCAATATATCCATATGTGCTTTTGCCACAGAAAAATTTGATAGCTTACATTCAGAAAACTTGGTAATTTATGAAGCAAAGGAGTTGCAAGGGGTAATACCACTCAGCAGCTATGTTTGACAAAGCTTTTCCAAGTCTAATTAGCATCTATGAGATCTTCTAGTAGCAATTAAAAAATCTCTGTGTGTTATTTATTGATTCATAAATAATATCATAGCTTGGTTTATTGTTATTTATGGTACACTATAGTAAAAAATGAACGTTATTCAACTGAAAATATTGATCAACTCATTAACATCATTAGTGAATTAAACTACAATAATTTAAGTGGTTAAGTAGTGAGCTAGGAGAAAGGACATATTTATAATATATTTTTATCATGACATGGTACCCTCTCTGTAAAATGATCACACAGCCAGTGTTTACATGTAAGCAAAAGGGGTAAGAGGTTTTTCTTTTTAAGAAGTGGAAAGAATGTTTATCAAAGGATTTGAAGCAATATGTATTAATAGCCCAACAGCCCTTACTAACATTTCATATATATTCAAAGCCTCTATTAACATGATTTGGAAAGAGGAGTTGGATTACCTTCTTCACAGTTATGATGCCAACTTGGAAATTGGGATCCGTGTTAATGTCAAAGGCATCTGCCCCATCTCCATCCACAATGGTGTATTTCATCTCTGCATTGATTCCTTCGTCCAAGTCCTTGGCAAACACTCTACCCACAGTGGAGCTAACTGGAGCCGATTCCAGCACACTCATCTGATAATGTTCTGTGAAGAAAGGTCAGAACATGCATTCTTGTAATCTGTTGCTATAAAAAATGCCTTGGCAGTATAATCATATCATATCAGGCATGCTGGAAAAGACGTCTTTCTCTTGGTTCAAGAATTAAAACTCGAGTTTTACAGAAGAAAAACTGAGATCCAAAGAGGCTGAGCAGACAGTAGGTCGTCTTAGCTTATACTGGTTAAGGAGGGGCCAAAATAGCTTGACCTAATCCTAAGAATAGGACAGAATAAAAACAAAAATATTTCTTATCTCAGTGAATCCACCTTCAGAGTGGAAGGAATTACCTTGCTTTCCAATCTTTCAGTCCCTCCTCATGAACTATCTCCCCAAATGTTAATTCCTTCTGAGAAAGAAAAAAACATTGTGATTGCAAAGTACATATTTATTCTGTTCAAACTTGAAATGCCCACGTTTTCCTTCGTGGCCAAGCCAGTGTATGGAGTTTCCATCTCTGTGGCCACCTGCCCAAATTGAACGGCCATCAGTGATCTGTAAAGGAAGAATAGCCGCAGAGAACAAAGCTCCCACTAGCTCCATGTGTCCATCAGTGTGTCCTTGCACTTGGTTCTGCCCAGTGGAAATCTCTGTTGTTTCTTGTTCTCTTGTTCCAGAATAGAATACCCCAAAAGTTCTCACAAATGTAAGAATCTCAGAGTTGGTAATGTTCTCCTTCTCAGCTTCACAATTAAATTTAGTTCCTTTCCATCTCCACAGAGTTGTGTCTTCGCTCACTTACGTTCTCTGGGGCTCAACGTTTTGACGTTCTTCATTATTTTGTCAATCAAAATGTGACTGACTAAATAACAAAGAAAATCACACAATCACATTTTCAATATGTTCATAGCCTCTTTTATTCTAATATGTATTGCAAGCTACAGGGAAGCCTGGGATGTGAGGGCTTGAGTTTCATGAAGATTTTGGGAGGTTGACAGCACCCAACCAGCTCACAGTACCCTCCCTTGCACAGGAGAAGAAATAATGCCTGTTCTTTGCAAATATGAGCTAGGAAATTGCTAATGTCTGTAGTCAGCTGGCAGGCACTTGGATTTCATGATCTCTTTCCATTCTCTTCCAAAATTGTTGATGGATTAGACTTTGCTATTGCACAACTTTTAGGAAAAATAAGTATTTTTCCCACACCAAGAAAGCTATGTGTTCTGTGTTTAAAAAAGCATATACATAAAATTTCTACATGTGATGCATTATATTAGAAATAAATAGCCTGAGATCTTGATATTCCATTAAATTTGGTTCAGTTAAAGGTAACTAAGCTTGTTCAATATAAAATAGTAGGAGTGTCATTTTGCCAACATCCCATGATCAGTTATGGTAAGATTTATAAAAAGGAAGGAAAACTGAATTTTTAAAATGAGTAATCATAAGATTAGTGAGGCAGAGAGTTTATCCAAGGTAGGTTTATGGAATAGTGAGATTATTTAAACTTTGTTTTTGCAAACAGATGGGGAGATATTTAATGGTGAGATACAGACAATTTTTTAAAAGTGCAAAAATAATTACGGTTTTAGAGGAAGTAGAGATGATGCACAAAGAATGCTTGCAGGCAGATTACTTTTGTACATTTATATTTCGTCTTCTCTGCAACACAGTCCTCGCTTCTGCTCTATGCTAGATTCCCCATTATCTTGAAGAAGTGGTAACTCGAAATGTTTGCTTTAGATTGGGTGTTGTTTAGAATGTTGGTTTGTGGGGCAGGACTAAAACCCTGGTTATCATTGTGTTGTGTTACGCTGTTGTAAAGTTGTCATGTTTGGGGTGATTTGACTTTCCTGCAGTTTGTCTAAATCCACATACTTATGAGCTATGTAATAACTTGCTGCTTTTGCTCTTTCTGTCTTCATCAGAGATGCTGTCGAGTGTCAAATTTTAAAAAGCCAAATAGGGTAGTTCAAGGATATAGTCTATAATGTGTGCAATGTGAGCCATTCATGAAGTGATAAAGATAGAACCCACACAAAGTACAAAGCCAGTCCATATGGCATTTCACAAACTGTTCCATGATGCACTGCTGTATTGTAGAACTGAACAGCTTAGTAGCCTACTTGGTTGCATCACTTGTGAAATACTTATCTAGTATTCTGCCTTTTTATTTCATGAAATATCATGGGGTCTTTGTGTATACCAGTTGTATGAGAATATTTGAATTCCCTTCCTGTCTTTACGTAGATAAAAGAGATGACTCACTTGGTCTGGCTGACTGAAAATATTAGCTGTTCAGCTGATAATCTGGTTTGACTCTGGGTTTAGTTTCTTTTTCTTTCTTTCTTTTTTTAAAAGATTTTATTTATTTATTTGAGAGAGAGAGAGCACGAGAGGGAAGAGGGTCAGAGGGAGAAGCAGACTCCCTGCTGAGCAGGGAGCCTGATGCGGGACTCGATCCTGGGACTCCAGGATCATGACCTGAGCCGAAGGCAGTCGCTTAACCAACTGAGCCACCCAGGCGCCCTCCTTTTTTTTTTTTTTTTTTTAAACCTGATTTTCCTGGTCAGGTCTTTCACGTGGAATTATGTCTGCTATTCTCATTTCTCCAACTGCTCGTTGTAGGCATCTGATTCTCAAATTCACTTCTCCATTCCTGGGCTCCATTCTACAGGTATAGCTCTGTATTTCCACCTTCCTTAAGGACATTCAGTCAGATTGTCCTGCTGTCACTTCATATTCAAATCTGAATTTGTCTTCCTCCTTCCCTGCCACTGGTTCCATTATGCACCCTCTATTTCTATCAGTACTACAATTCTATCCCTGTCACCCAGACTTAAAACATCATAGTCATCTTTGACTCCACCCTCTGCTGTGGTTCCTTCAGCCAAGAAATCAGGAGGCAGAAATCCATGTTTTCTTATTTGTCCCACTGCACTGTTTCTGCTGTTTCCTTAAGTGCTTATCAGTTCAAATCTCAACCATTCTAAAAGCCTCCCTGATGGATTCCCCAGCTTCTAGTCTCCACTCTTGCCAACCCATCCTGTACATGGCCATCAGATTAGCTTTCCTTTAGGTTTGTGTCTTGCTCAGAAACTTTTCAGTGACTTCCTTTGAAATATAACACATTTAGAATATAGAAATATTTAGAAATAGAACACATTTAAAACACTAAAGAGCAGGTCTCCATTTTTAGGGGGTCTTTGAACATAAAAAAATCACATTTGCTACTTTATTTCCAGGTCTTTATACTGTAGATACATGTTTTCCCCTTACATTCCTGTTCTATGGGAATGAGCTCTAGGAGAGCAGAGATTTTGTTTTGTACACTGCTCTATATGCTATACCTAGATGGTGCCCAAAACAATTTTTTTTTTTTTTTTTTAATGAATGAGAGGCTTCCACCTTCTGGAATGTTTTTCTTTCTTCCTATTTAAATATTTTATATTTTTTAGTCCCCTGTGAAAGTATCATCCTTCGATGAAGCCTTCATTCATCTTAGTTTATTGTGAAAGTTTCATTCTGTACTGCTCAGGTGGTACAGCAAATGCTACTTCTTGGTTAACTTTTGATGAGTGTGGAATATGTGCTCCCCAGCTGGATTTTAAGCTTCGCAGGGGCAGGGACTGGGTTTCAAGAATGTTGTATCCCTCATGCCCAGTGCCATTAGAAAGCAGGTGGTTGGTACTCTTGTGAATTGACTGGTTAAGGTAGTCAGATGGGCCGCTATGTGTTTACCTTCAGTTTGGCTTCTTTTCTATGTGTGCGTTCTCAACAGGGCAGTATTTTATCCTAGGGGGCAAACATCAGTTTGGGGAAGGGGGAAATAGGAACATAAATCTTAGATGCTACGATGGTTTGTGGCTCTCTAAAGTTCAACCGTACCCAACAAAATCTTACTCCTTCGTATTTAATTTTATGGGGTGGGGTGCAGGGCGTGGAGATCAAGGGAAAAAAAAAAAAGTCTACAAGAGCTCCAGAGAGAGGTGATAATGAAGGAAGTGAGAAACACTGGCTAAGTGCTATGGGATGTTGGGACCCAGAAGGGAAATGGTGATGTGAGAATTGCATGATAAATGTAGGAAGGGAACCCATGAATAATTGAACTTAAAGAGGAACCCAGGCCTGCCTTTTTCTTCATCTTCTGTAATAGATGCATCCCTCTGGCCGGAGAGCTATACTCTCATTGGTTAGGTACTCACTCTGGGGAAAGCGGGGTGGGTTATCATTGACATCCAAGAGGGTGATGTTGACTGTTGTGGTCCCAGCTAATCCTCCAAGCTGCCCTCCCATGTCCTTGGCTTGGATAATCACTTCATAGTATTCTTTGGCTTCTCGGTCCATGTTCATGAGCGCTGTCCTAATTACACCTGCAGGATAGAAAAGACTTTTTAAAAACAAATCCACAAATCCAGTGTTTAAGATCGGCTTCTAGGTTTCTCCCTTGTGCATTGTTAATATCTAGAGTCGAGATGCAAATCATTTATGTTTTATTAAACTTGAGGTCAGAATTCTAGTTTCAAAACAGTACTGTGCTTAAACAAATGGTGAGTAAACACTTCCAGCAGGAAGACCTGAGTCCCATTTCCTTTGGCGACATTACTGAGAGAAAACAGGAGGTGGCAGCAGCAGCTCTCCAACAGAGTTAGGGACTAGCAGTCCGGACCAATTTCACGGGTCTCTGTTATACCAAAGAAAACTGGGGCTTCGGGTCCCAGAAAACAAAAGCCTCGTATGTCTGCAAATCTATGATTTTAGATAATTCTCTTTCAGCCCGCTCTTTCTTTAGCCCCTAGGGCCCTTGTAGTGTGAATGACTTTTCTTAAGGCAGCTCACTCCTAGGCTGCTTTTCCCTGCCTCCCCAATACCTGTTAGCAGGGTTGGAATTCTGATTTGATTTTCCTTTTGTTATATATTCATTCAGTTTTGTTATGTTCTGCTTACCTCTGTGCTTCACTGATTTCCGTGAGCTGGGACATGAAAGATGCTCTGTTGAGTTGTTCATTTTTAACATGCATAAGGGATGAACTGCCCCAGACACTAAGTAGCAGCATCACAGTGTGATGATACAGTTTCATTTAAGAAGAGGGGTCTAAATCAAAAGCCAGTGAAATGTGTTGTTTTGATCCTGCCAAGGATGTGCTGTAATGTTTTATCTCCCTTTTAGCCCTGCTATGTAGAAAAGTTGACTTCTCTACACTCTAGGCAAAGATTAAAGGCTTATTTACTGCACGTTTACAGCATGACCCTTGGCTAAATAGACCTTTTGCATGCAAAGAGAAGAGATTGGGAACCACAAACTTGTCTCCAGTTTACTCCTATAGTGTATATATTGCATTATAGTAACAAAGTTCTAGAGTGAAATATGCAGCATTTTCCTTTTTAAATGCACAGCAATAACTATCTTTTCATGTATTTTTGACCTTAACACTAAAGATGCCCCCTGGGAGCTGTCAAAATAATGTAAGGTTCCTCTTAGGATGTAAAGGACACATTACCCTCTTCCTGTCTTCCCTGTGGGCATCCCCTCCGCTTTCCCTCCCCCTCTGTAGAATTGTTAAAGTTACTGTTTTATAGAAGCCCCTCGCTGCAACCTTTTTTCTTTACTCCTACTAATTTACACTCCCTCACTTTCTGCTTTTATGATATAATTTTCTGAATGCCTGGTTCCCCTTAGGACTTTTGGAAAAAAAAATTCTATCAGGTTGCTAATAGAAATGTATTTTTTCTCTTTCAAATGGAGAGGTGACTTTGAGTGTTAACCATTTACTTCACCTCTGTGGCTGTAAGTTTCTTTACTCAAGTTCCTTGTTAATTACTTTTAGGTCTTCAATTTTCCTGTATGGAAAATGGGAATAACAGCCCTCCCATGTATTTCACAGGTTCACAAGAATAATGGGAGGCTCAAATATCGTAATGTCTGTGAAAGTATTTTAAAAGGAAGAAAGCTTGGCACAAGTGCAGGATAATCATGATAAAACATAAGTTCTGTAGTCAAAGCTCTCAGGTAAAACTGAAAGAAACAAAAAAACACAACCAAACTTCTGTTGATTTGTCCTTTTTTGCCACATTCCTTCTTACGCATCCCGTTCTTTATGCTTTCCTCCCTGTGAGAGCTTCCCACTCAGCACCTGCTTTTTGGGGGGCCACATCCCATGCTCTGCACTCTTTCCCCCCTCAACAAAATCTGTGTGTCCCAGCATCCATTTATTCTGGCCGTGTTCTCTATTTAGTACAGGGTGGTTCAGTGGGAAAAACATCAGACCAAAAGTCAGGGGACCCATCTACAAATAGAAGCACTTTATTAGGTCTCAATTCCCAATTTCCTTATTTGTTAAGTGACCAGTAATGGACTGGATGATTCCCTTAAGGCTCTTCATAGTTTCAAAATCCATGATCTTAGTTCTCTAGTGAGCCCAGGTTAATGTGTCAATCCTCTCAGGTCTTCTTGGAGTGATAAAAAACAATCCCTGGGAATAAATTCAACTGTAGGAGTTATTGAAGGCTGGTGAGGATGTCCCTTTGTGTAGGGAGGCCTTTTGGCCTCTCCAGTCAGACTCTGGGCAATGTCTAGACATAGTGCTGCTCTTACCCACCAGGGCAGTGCTGGTTTGCTCTCTTAATCCTAACACCTGTAACAGTCTTCTTTCGTTAATACAGTCCCTAGAGAGTCCTTGAAAAGGAGAGTTGGGTTTGTCATAAGTAGCCGTTATGAATTAGTAGCGAATAAAGCAACCATCTCTGATGACATGCATCACATACCTGTTTTGGAGTCCACAGAAAAATATGGCTGGCCCTGGAGAATGCTGTATACTACCCGGGCACTGTTGCCGTAGGTCGGATCATCAGCATCTGTGGCTGTCACCTGGATGACAGAGGTCCCTGAGAAAGAGAGAGGGTGGAAACCTGTTCAAGTTGAATTGCTAACGGCTTGGAAGCATGCTGAATAGGCAGTCTTAATGCATTTGCAGTTGTTCTGTTTGGGAGAACCCCTTTTGAGGTCAAGCTTCCATAGCTCCTAACTTGTGCCTCTCTAGTGAGACAGGAGTTATTTGTGTTTTAAACTCTTAGTAACCAGTGAGAACAACACAGCCTTTGGGTTCTTCATTGCTTTTTTATAATACCAAAATGCTTCTCCCTTATGAATCATTTATCTATCTGTCTATCCTCTGTCTTTTAAGAATCAAAACTGAATAACAATGCTAGGCTTATTATTACTATTATTTTTTACTACGGCTGATTTCACTGTCTAAGTAGTTTCCTGTCTAGGAACTTGGTTGTCCATTTTCAGTCCAGGTTTATAATTTGTGAGCTGTTCTGCACATTCTCTCTTTGCATATAGAGAGGAGGATCTTCTGTAGAAGAACTGCTGTCTGTGAGAATCAGTGACTCTCCACCTTACCCACTGGTGACATTTCTGGCACAGTGGCGACATAAGGTCCATCCAGGAACTTGGGCTCATTGTCATTGATGTCTTGGATTTTGATGATGAACTCTGACTCTGGCTCCATTGGTCTGCCGGTCCGCCTGTCTAGGGCTTGAGCCCTTAAAGTGTACTGGGCCCTTTCCTCTCGATCAAGCCTCTGAATGGCATGGATGTCTCCAGTGGTGTCGTCAATGGTAAACACGACACCTGCACCTTCTCCTGAGAGGATGTATTTGATGGATCCATCTCCCCTGTCCATGTCTGAATGAAGCTAGGAAAAAAAACAAACCCCGAAATCTCATTATGGATATGAACAGGTGTTGGAAATAAATTGATTTTCACTTTGGTCCAAACTTAAGACCTTCTTTCAAATAGGAAGAATTTTTTTTCACTCAAACGTTTTAAAATGTTGGTCTACAAAGAATTAGTATACATTGAACATGATTGTATCAAAGACCAAATACAGATTGATGAATAAGTAAAATTTTTTCACATCACATTCAGTATCCTGAACTTACTACTGTATTTTTAGGTGCCTTTCCCTGAGAAGTATAGAAAACAGGAGTTCTTGGAAGTGTAGGCCCCCACCCAACATGAGAATAGGAGCAAGTCTAATAAGGAGGAACCTAGCATTTCCACTTAAGAAAAAAAAAATGGACAAACCTAACATTTTAAAATAAGTATTTGATATAAACTGAGTTTTAGAGTTTCAAAAACCTTGTGATGATTCAAGTTGCCTGAAAAACTGATGAACTGATTAATAAATAGGCTATGGCCACTGTCCTGGAAATTGTAAATGACCTCCAGGGACTCCTGCAACTCTCTGATTCTGTGGTCCCAATTCAGTAATTTCATTCAGTAGGACTATGTATGTGTGCCTCTGTTTCGGGTGTCAGAATGGATTTCACGGCCTGTTGTTGGTATTTGCATCAGTGTTTCTCTCTTTGGTGGGACCAGTTCCTGGGCTTGTAATTGAATCACTCAAATCTATATGTGGATGGCTGAGTTAGGGACATGCTTTTATCCACCCATTCAACTATGTTATCTCCTGGATTACTTTGTAATAAATGATACGCACTCTCAAAAGGAGTCCAGGGCACTATTTTCATATTACACACTATTTCATATTACACATTTCAAATACATTTCTACATCTCTAATCACAGATAATGTTCTATGGCAGGAGTCCTGAAATTTTGTGTTATCATAGTGTTATCTGTTACTTAACAGTCTCTCTCTAAAGTGGGTTTTAGCACTTTGCATAGTTCAGAGATTTAGTTTATAAAATGGGCAACCAGTGTTAGCCTTAGGCTAGTGGGGGCAGACGTATCTGGCCTAAAACATGATGTCAGTTGTAAGTTGAGGGCCTTTGACAAAGATTTGAATGGTTATTACTCTCAAATTTTTAATATTATAAATGTGGAGAACACCATTAATACTTACTTTGAAGGGTTGTTGGGATCATTAGAAATTAATGTATGTAAAGCACCTAGCACAGCATCTTTCCCATAATAGGAATGCTATAAATGGGGCCGATTATGATGATGATAATGACGGTGATATGCATAGAGAAAAGGGTATTAACATGCCCAGCTCTTCTCTGCTCTCTGCTTCTCTATTCGGGAGTGTAGCAGAGACTGCACAAACAACCTGTTGGCTTTTTTATTATGCATAATCTAACGGGGAAAGCTGCAGAAGGCTGCCTGAAGCGTTGCTAGGACAGTGTTATTCTGAGGATTAAATGGCACAGACACCAAGAGGACACCTGAAAATGTATTCACAACATCCTCAGACAAGGATGGGTTTGGAGGTTGTGGCTGGCTTTGAGTTGATCTCAGATTGACTCATGGCCAAATCACACAGGCAGCGATTTTGCCGCCTAGAGGAATTCAGCTGTGTCGCACCTAGAGAGGGGAAATAAGGGAATAACATTGACCGAAAAAAATTGCTAGTGGATTTTTTTTTCTACTTAAAGAATTCTATTTAGAATATGAAATTCTCACATTTCCTCATTCCATATACAGTATTATTATTTTTTGCAATCCGAATCTTCTATTTATGGAGTTAAAAAAACCAGAGGTGCCCAGCTCTTGTTGTGTAGAATAGAAAGCCATTTTATTGGGACCCAGTCATAAATGAAAATCCATTCCATCTGGACCTGTGTTTCCAGGCAGAGGAGTGGGATTGGGAGGAGGAGGAGAGGGATCTCAGGATTTTTTTTTTTTCTTTTTGAGATTTATTGATTGATTTGAGAGAGAGAGGTAGTGTGTACACAGTGGGGAGGGGGACAGAGGGAGCTCCTCGCTGAGCTTGGAGCCAGCAGGACTCGATCTCACGACCCATGAGATCACAACCTGAGCCAAAGCCAAGAGTCAGACGCTCAACCGACTGAGCCACCCAGGGCGCCCTAGGGTTTTTTTTTAATATAAAAAGAAATGCTGTGTGTTTATATATGTAAGACATGTAATCCTAAGGCATGTGGCATAGAACTTTTACTTATAATGAAAGGTTCATTTAGGTCACGGGCGGATTATTTAGGGGGAAGAAAACGGAATAGAAGCTGACATAAAGTACCCAGGACTGTTTTGAGGTGTTCTATTTATTATCTAAAAAGTTTTGTCCTCTGGTCCTTAAGAAAACTAAGCGTACTTGCTGTTATCACAGGCCAAACTTAAGTGAGTATTGTGCCTATGGAGAGTGCTTAATAAGTAATAGAAGGCTCAAATTGTTGCTGCTGCAGGGGTCCTGGTTCCTTAGGAGCCATTCAGCTGACCGATGTCAGTAGAGTCTGGGCTGAACATCAGATCTGTTATCTTTTGTTTTTGTCTGTATCAGGAGAAGAATTTGAGAAATTCTCTGGATGGTTAAGTTCCTTGAAGGCAGGAACCATGTGGCTTTCATCTTCATGTGGATTCTCAAATGTAGCAAATGCTCAATGAACTTGTATGGGATGAGTGACGTAGGGTATAGGATTAGGGTTAAAGCTTTTTGGGAAATGTTACCTTTGTTTAAAAAGATCTAGCAGGCATCTTTCAGACAGCTTCTGGGTGTGTGTTTGTGAGCCCGTGTGTAAGAAGGAGAGAAGGGAGGGAGGAGGGGGCGAGAGGGCATCCACAGAGAAGCCTGATGAGCCTTTTGTGCACGGGAACAAATGGGGACCAGCTATGACAGGGACCAGAATCTGCTTACACAGAACTGCTTTCTGAGGACTGTAATTGTATCACTTCAGGGTCCAGTCAGGGAACAAAACCTAAACCAGTTATTTTAGCAGAGCAAATTGAATATGGAGAGTTGGAAAGGCAAAAAGGGAACACTGAAGTTTTGGAGGGTTAGAAACTCCAGGAAACAGCTAGTGTCCCTCTGGCTGGGGGCAGAGGGCAGCAGTTGGGGCTCCTGGAATCTAGATGTTTGGAGGAGGCTGGGTCCGAGGCCTCCGAAGAGGGAGTGCTGTCGCCTGGGGCTGGGGCTTCAGGAGCTTGGAGGAGGTGCCCCCAGCACCCACTTCTCTCAGACTTCAGATCCAGATTTCTGAGAAGGGGCTGCCATCCAATTGTGCTGATCTTTCTGAGGGGGTGTGATGAGGCTGGTGCTGGGAGTGTGGGGAAGATCCAGGAACTGGAACCACCTGTTGGCTAGGTATTAGGAACAAGTCCCTTCTCCCTCCTCCTGCCTCTGGTTCTCTCTTTGGTACATTCTGCTGCCTGAACCCAGTGGGGAGCTGGTCGGAAAAGGAGAAACTGTGGCTCGCAGAGTCCCAGCCCTAACTGATCACTACGGGGAGTATGGGAAGGTGAATACAAAGCTGAGAGACTCTAGCTTAATAACCAGCATGGTAATGTGCATTTAATATTAGGGTTTACCAGCCGTAGAATACACATTTGGTTACGACAATTGCAAATGCGAGGCATTGATAACTTTCCCTGAAGTCACTCAGCAAACTGGCAGTGTAATAAAAATGTATTTTATAATTTATCCATATTTAATTCAGCTAATGCTGACTGAGTACCAGCTCTTCAGAGGAAGGTAAGGAGCTTCTGGAATGGAGCTGGCAGCACATGGTTATGTACATCTTGGGAAAACATTCTTCCTCCCCAAATCTAAACAGAATAAGATAGGTGGATATCCTGCCTATCCTACTAATGCTTTAGTTTATAAGATCTTCAGCTAAAGGAGTAGTGAAAGATGGAAAGTCCAGGTAGTTTATGAAAAATCTTAGTTGATTTAATATTTTAAAAACAAGGGTGATTTTACTCTTTTTATCATCTTTCATAGTGCCTTGTACAACTCCGGGAGCACGGTAGTCCTTATACTTTGTGGTTAGGCAGCTTCCGTGTAGCTGTTAACCTCAGCATGCCTTGGAACCACTGCCTCGTGCCCAAGCACAAGCTCTCTGCATCCCACTCTTTGCGTATGTCAATATAATCTAGCTTTAACTCGACACTGCCTTCTCCCTGGAAAGCCCAGTGTGGATTTTATAAGGCCATACCAATTACAGCTGATAATTGTTGCCATACTCCCCTGAAATAAGCAAATACTCAGGCAGGCTCTCTAAAAAGACACCTTCCAGAGCTCAAGGTGACAAGCTAAATGCCCCTGGGAGAGAGGGAATGAAAGGTGGATGAATTCTCTTTCAAAACAAAGTAAGGGGGGGGGGCAGTGCCTGGGTAAGTGAATATATAACGTGGAGTAACACCCCACTTCACTGGCTGCTCAGCGTTGGCTGGATGAGATGGCTGTCGAGATGCTCAGGGTGTTCTGTGTCCTGGGTTGGGGTGGTTAGGAAAGGGTGGGCACTAATCATGAGTACTAGAGAGAGGGTGCTAGACAGCTAAGTTCCCAATGTTGGGAAGCAGTTGGGCTTGGTTGGATTCCTGGTGCCCTAACACCATTGACTCTTCACTGTATTTTTCAGGGCTAAGTCTCAGGGCAGTGAAAAGGGAAGCCTGTGGCTGCAGTGTCAGATTTTCTGTTACCTTCTTTGTAACTTGGGGCAATAAGCGTCACCTCTCTGAGCCGTGTTCCACAGGCCAATTATCTAAAAGTGGTGAATCACACTTACCTCACAGCACTGTTGTGTTGATGGAATGATCTGCGCTTTGTGACTGTGACTGACACATAGTCCTCTGGTAGCCCAGTACAACGTTAGATACCTTCGCCTTTCTGTAGGGTCGTATGTCCAGCCCTGTGCTGGGTACTCGGTGTTGGGGAAGCGTAGGGAAGGCTAAGGATGGAATCTCAGCTTCTACCCTTGGGAGAAGTGAAGAGGGCTCTAGACTGTACAAGTACACAAAGCCATTACTGAATACAAATAAATGTATTTTCTTAAACTTATTTTAGCAGTAGCCATGTATGTCTAGTTGGAAGAAATATTTTACAAATAATGAGTAGCTAGAAGTCTTTGGAACTCTGAGTAGATAGAAGATGTGTTCATGATGGAAATGGCTTTTAAGCTAAGGCCCTGAGCAACTGGAATGTGATTGAACAGAGAGGCGGTGACAGTGTGTCCTGGGCAGGGCAGGAGCACGAGTACATGTCTGTGGTAGGGACAAACGTGGTATGTGTATCAGGGCCAGTAAGGACACCAGCATGACTGGGATCAGGACTAGATTTGTGAAATCGTAGGGGAGGGCTAGATAAGGGAGGAAGACTCATTTTCTGCAAGTCCTTGAACGGAGCTAAGAGCTCTGATAAGCATTGGAGCTACAATGCTTTCCTAATCAGAGCAGTGACATGATGGAAAGGTTGCTTCAAGGAGATGAATGTCCTGAGTCCTAGGGGAGGACTGGGGAAGATTCTCTACGGGGAGACGGGCAGTGGCTGCTTAGTTAATCTAATCATGAAGAGCAGAGGGACCACAGTAATGACAGAGCCTGGAGAAGATGAGGTGAATCTGAGAGAAATTGGCAAGGAGCTATTGACAGGATGTGGTGACTGGTTGTACATGAGGGAGGGAGAGAAGGAAAGGAAGAAGTCAAAGAGAAGTCACAGATTTTGAGGCTAGGAGATTTGGCGGCTGCATTAGGTTATACACATTACTGAGCTGCTGAGTTATGTAGCAAAATCCCGAACTACCACTATTACCACTACCACACTTACAGAGTAATGATCATTAGGGTCTTACTCTGGACCACGTCCTGTGCTAAGCACTTTACATGTGTTAGCTTATTTAATCCTTATGACACCAGGAAGTATTAAATATCTTTTTTAAAGCACCTTCTATGTGACAGGTACTGTGTTAGGCCTTGGGGATAAAATGGGAGCTTATAGTCAGTCTAGTCCAAGGCTTCAGACAGTACTCATGTAAACAAACAAATGAGTCAGATATTGTAGGGTGTGATGAGAGCTCTGAAAAAAATAATGGCCCTGAGAGAGTCTAACAGAGGGGCCTACCTTAGGAAATGGTCAAGGAAGACGTAGATTCAAAATGAGCCCTAAAGAGTGAGGAGAAGCCAACCACGAAAGAAGCCAGAGGAAGAATATTTTATTTTGGGGGAAAAATCAGGCAAAGCTTGGCAAGTTGGAGGAAATGCCAGAAGGCTATGTCCCTGGAACACGAGAGGAAGGGAAAGAAAGGGTGTCTTGCGATGTGGTGGGAAGACGGGAGGCAGGCTGGGTCAGAGAGGAGTGGCGTGGGGGGCTGTGGGGATTAGTCTGGGTGATTCAAAGTACAGTGGGAGGACATGGAAGGGTGTAAGCAGAGTGCCATGGTCTGACGCTCATGTGTGGAGAATGGATGGGAAGAGAGTGTGGGTAGAAGTGTGGAAACTGGTTGGGAGTTCAGGTGTTTGCCCAGGTGAGAGATATCAGTGGAAGTGGAGGCGGGAGAAATGAAGGATTTGGGATGTATTTTGGCAAAGGACTGACAATTTGCAGGTGGAGAGAATGTGGGGGCAAGAGAAAGGGAAGAATGACCACCTTGTATCTGGTTTTAGAAAGTGAGTGATGGCAGTGCTAATAACATAGGGAAGACTGGGGGCAGACCTGGTTTGGGAGAAAAACCGAGAATTCCTTACCAGATATGCTACATTTGGGAGGGCTTTGAGTCATAAATGTGGAGCTGTCACATATGCGATAGGGTTTATGAGTCTGAAGTCCAGACGAGTGGCCTGAGCCAGAGATGGAGGCTTTGATTTAGAGGTGGTGTTTAAAACCATGGGGATGGCAAATCCATCCAGAGAATGAATGTGGCCTGAGGCAAAGAGACAAGCTGGACCTCTAATGGATGGGGTCATGTGGGCCAGCAAAGAGGCTGAGAAGGAAGGAGGGAAAAACGGACTGTGAAGGTCATGAGGCAGAGAGAAGACAGTGAGTCAAGAAGGAGGGACTGGTCAGCAGGGTCTGAGGTGGTCGGTTCCATAAAATGAAACATCAGGTTTGGTAGTAGGGAGGTCCTTGGGAGCACTGAAAACATGACTTTAATGCAGGGGACAGAAGTCAGATCTGAATTCAGAAGTGGGTAGGAGTTGAGGAAAGAGCTTATGCAGACAACTCTTTGAGAAGTTGTAGTTCTCTCGTTATCCCCGTTTGATGTGTGAAGAAACAAGGCTAACGGGGCTTCATTGTCCTGTTCAGAGTCGTTCTGGAAGCAATTGGCAAAGCTGGGTTTTGAACCCATATGTGTTTGACTCTGAAACCCACATTCTTAGCCTCTGTGCTAAACAAGCGTTTAAGTTATCATTTGAATGAATTATTTATTTTCTAATTAGGTCCTTGTTTCCCATTTTCTTTCACTTGGTTGCTTTCACAAAATGGTCTCTGATTAACATCCAAATAAAGTAAACACCGGAGAAAGCCTGGATTAAAAATGAAATGATGATAGATAAATCAAGGGAATTCGAGTGTAAAGTTTATAAATATATTCATTGATTGTCTCAAACTATTCTAAAGCACATGCTAGGATCTTCTGAAATGAAGAATGTTTTATTCTTTTTTTTTTCCCCATTAAATTTAGGCCCCAGGCAATACCTGTGGAAATGCTTTGCGGGGGGGGGGGGGGGGGGAACCCGAACAGAACAAAGGGGAAAACCCCTCTACTTTCCCCTTTGCATTTTCTGGTTTCTTTCTTCCCCATTCTGTTATTCCCCAAAGCTGTTGCCGCTGCCTCTTTTGGGACTCTAATGGGTCTTGCAGGGTCCCACGCTTTTCCTCTAAAATCTAATACCTTGTTTTCTCCCACTTTAGAACAGAGGCTTGAACAAGGGGAGAAATCTTTCCTTTTCTGACTGGTATCTGACAAAGCCAAAATTAGATTTCAACTAGCTGTTAAGTAACATACCACTAGTTAAAATTGTTCTCAGGACTCCCAAAACAGGTTAGGCGACCTCTCTTCTTCAGTTCATATTTGTACTCCCTTTCAATATTTGATACCCTGGTAATTTGTCTGTGTGGCCATTCTTACCTTGCCAACATACAAAGGGTCAGTTCCAGTATACTCTTCCAGAACAAAAAACTGGTTCCAAACCCAGCTCCTCTTTGTCCGCGAGTGTGACTGTGGCTTGTCTGACAGGAGCGCTTCTAATTTGCCTGGTGGTGTTGGTGTGCCCGAGAGAACAGTGGTCGTAAGGTCCATCAGTCCCCAGAAGTACAAGGACATGCCAAGTCCCAGCCAGCTCTTTGCATTGCTCATTCTACCCGAAGTCCACATGGGATTGCCAGGTTTTCAGAAAGTAAAGTACAGGATGGTAAAGCCACTGGAACTTGAGTATTTTCCAATGCAGTAAAAAAATACCAGTGCAGTTTACCGGACACTTAGGCTTCTCAAAGGAGATCTCGATTCAAGTCAGTCTGCTTGAAGTTGACTTCCTGTCAAGTTAAGGAGAACATACTGTGACGATGTCAGATCCTCTCCTGTGGGCTTATAGCAAGTTCTCAAGAAATGTCAGTAAATATTCAGTTCTCTACTCAACGAATTAAAGAGTCATAACATGTTATTGCTTTAAAAATGTTTGAGTAACAAATAATATTTTAATAAAAAGAAGACAACCTGTCTTGCTATAATCAATCCCAAGCCTTTGGATATGGAGTTCAGTGGGAATAAAACTGGTGAATAAATTTCTTCTCATTGGTAACATGACTGGAGGGTTATGCTGTATTATTGATTGGCTTGGATTAATAGTGTGCTCTTTGAAATATGTATGATCAGACAGCCTCCTAAACTTTTAAAAACAGCATTCATTTCCAAAATTTACAGCTAATAACTAATATTTTCATTAGCCCAACCGCTTTTCTTGGCTCATTAAAAAGCCAAAAGCAAATCCAGCTATCTTTTTTTGTCACCCACAATTATCTTATGTCTACCCCATGTTATTGATAATGTTAGGGATCTCGGGCTTCATTTATAAGCAGCCACAGATCACTTCTGACTTTAATCATTCTCTGAGCTCCTGGTGGAATTTGAGTTTCACACTCTACTGCTTTGGCTCTGAAGCACTGAGAGGGGCTGCTACCGTGACCTTTCTAGGGTTTGAATGGTCAGTTAATCATTATATCACTCACAACAGACTTTAAAGTGCTCTTAGTCACATGCTACTCTGGGCATGTTAAGAGAGGCTAGCCAACACATTTTTTTCCCTCCCGATCTGAAAGACTCATTTAGACAAAGGGATGTTGACTTCTACCCTAGGGACACCTTTTCATCAGTCAGACTTCTTTTGTTGCTTTGAAGGCAGATGAGCTGGTGACCTCACTCCCAGACTGGGACCTCATCCACCTTTTCTTCCTTTACTTTGGCTGGGCACAATGAAATGGCATAGCGTTCCCACCACTCTGTCAAAACAACCAAAATGACTTCTGTGGGGTTAATATTTTCACTGTGAACATGGAGAACTGTCATCGTCTCAGAACAGATGTGTATATTTGGGGATTTCAGACCCATGCAACTAAATAATGCTCCGTTTCTACAAGTGGTTTAAAATGGAACGTATTGATGGCGTCTCAGTTACCACCTTCTACCTGTCACCATCAGAACTCGTTTTAGCGTCTTCGCCAATAGTCACTGTTGAAATAAACAAAAGAATTAAAAAAAGATATAATCATTTCACACAATACGCTGTTTCATTTCTGTGTGAGAAATCACTTCAATGAGAACTGATAAAGAGGACAAGCTGGGGCAGACTAAAGAACTTCTATAACCAAAGGGAAGGCTGTGCCTCAAGTTCTAGCTCTTAAACTCAGATTGTTAAGTAAAAGCAAGCTAGGTGTGCCTTATTTAAGGTGCCATGTTTGTTAATAAAAACAGTGGTGTTCTAGAAGGTCGGTTACCACGTATTGGTGGTTTTCCTCTTTGGACCCAGCTCATGTTTCTCTCATGCTTGTCCAAGAAGAGATGGTCTGAAAGAAGGCGTCTTAACCTTCTTTTTCATTAATCCATGCAACTAAATAATGCTCTGTTTCTGCAAGATTAATGAAAAAGATGGGTAAGAAACAGCTATGCTGTTTTAGGGACTTAGAAGATGGACTAAAGGGCATGACCCCAAAAGCTATCACCAGAATACTGTGATGGATGGTCATAAGGGAATAGTCCATGTGTTGCAAGGCACAAACCTATCTGTAACTTCCCCAAAGAGCACTAGGCTGAGTGTCCCAACAGTTTGTCCCCCTGGTTCTATTTTCATTACCTCTTGTTCATTCTATAAACTTCTGTTCCTCCTGCTAAGTAGGGAATGATAATTCTCCTGCCTACTTCACAGGACTACCTGAGGATCTCTCTGCTAGGATAATGTGGGTGAACGTACTCTGTAAATGACTGAGGTGCTAGCCAAGCAACCGCGGAAGGAGAAATTACTTGGGTTGTGTGTTAAAAATGGTGAAGCTGAGCCTGAACCACATTTCGTGGGCACTTTTTGAACCAACATTCTGAAAGGGCTTAATGAATATATATTATTTCACGGATTTCTACATCTGGAATAAGTACCGTGGGGTATTAGAGTCTGGCCTAGCCTAATTCTGTAATAACCACAATTATTTTTTTCCATATAAGGGAACTTAATGAAGGACTAGCTGTTAGAAAACTCTGTAGAATAGAGAAAAATTCTTTTTTTGGATTGCATTTATCAAAGCTAGAACTCAATATATATACTTTCTTTAATATATTTCCTTTCATGTCAGTGTTTCACATGTGTACATTTTGCCTGAGCATTATTTTTTTTTTTTAAGATTTTATTTTTTTGAGAGAGAGAGAGTAAGAGAGAGAGCACAAGTGAGGGGCAGAAGGAGAAGCACACTCCCTGATGGTGCCTCAATCCTGGGACTCTGGGATCATGACCTGAGCTGAAGGCAGATGCTTAACCGTCTGAGCCACCCAGGTGCCCCGCCTAAGCATTATTTTTGACTGTTTTGTATTTTCTCTGGCTGGTTTCAGCATCTTGCTTTTGGATTCTAAGTGCTCAGGTGCAGGCATGTCTGTGCATGGGGGTATGCAGATGTCCCCTTCCCTGCTTGTACTGGCTAAATTTTCTGGACAGAATGAGATTTGAGGAAACTTTGCGGGATTTTAAATACTGTCCCTTATATTCTCTCATCTCTTACAAACTAGACATGCATTCTTGCCAATTAAAAGCCCCTGTCTTTACCTCGGTGTGATCTGAAAAGCTCAAGAAAAAAAAAGGTGTTCTTTGGAATCTTTGTGATGAATATTTTGTAGGCGGTGAGGCTGCCTGAGCTTTCATCTGTCTCTCCGGCCCACTTTGGCCTCCTACACATGAGTGCAAAGCCCTCATGTTCTTCCCTTTCGCTGAACACGTACGAGAGTGGCTTTTGGATGTTTAGGACCTGTGGAGCCCTTGGTGACCCTGTGAAAGCCCGGGTGGTCCGGGTACCCCTCTCATATTCCCCCTTACACACATCAAATATCAAAGCCCGCAGCGCCTGTAAACTCTTTTTGTGTTAAATAACTTGATAGCTACAGTTGATGGAAAGCACTTTATTCCTGCTTCCTCAGGGCAGAATGCATGAAAAATACTCCCTGCCTAACTTTTCAGAAAGTAAAATCTGGGTTATACAAAAGTTACATTATTCTTTTCACAATTAGAGCTGTTTATACAGTGAAGGGAAGTCAGTTCTATCAGAAATACTAACCAGTTTTCAATTGTTGTAAAAAATACGGTTCTCATGTTCGTGTTTTTCCTGTGGGATAATAGTAGTGATGATCTGTTTGAAGGTAGGTTAATTTCTGTTGTTCTTGTAAAGGAAGAGGCTAATTAATATATGTATGTTTGTATGTATAGATCTGCTTTGGAAGACCACATATGCCACACAAAGAATACATTAGTGGAAATTGACTTCTGTGTTAAATGAGTCTTTTAAAAGTTTTTCCCCCATCCTGCCTGAAGAAAGCAAACAGCTTGGTAATGAACACAGTAGGAAGAAATTAAAGTTGTAGATAAAGTGTGCTCTTGGTGAATTGTTTATTTCATTACTTAAATTTGTTGTGATATTTAAAATGTAGGGGGAAGGGAATGTTACCGCTTTCTCCTTGAAATGAACTGGGCTTTTATGGTCTCCCTCTGATTTCTTTCTTCATTATTCCAGTTTTCCTGAGCTTTTCATGGTTAATGGAAGTACTGCTCAGTAAAGCTCAAATGACGTCTCTGTAGAAGCAGAAAGTCAGTTGCCTCTGCTACTGACTCCCCCTCTGGAGGGAAGGTGTTTTAATTTTCTGATGTGGCCTCATGCCTTTAAGAGGTTAACATAGACAGTGGTGGTGTGGTTTTGGGTAGCTAAACTTCTTAAGTTTTCGCTTTTACTTCTAGAAAGAGCCTTAAAAATGTACTTAAAAAGAAAAAAGAAACCTTGTGAAGATTCTAGATACGGCAGGGAGATGTGACTGCGTACCGGGACACGCGGCAGCATTCAATCAGAATGCATCTCAGGGTCACGATGCTATCCTGCCTCTCAATCAAAGGTCTCACCTGAGAAATATGAGCAAACACATTTTACTTAGGAATCACAATTCTTCAGTATAGAATATAGAACCCATAGAGAACAGAGCAGGTAGTTGTTGTATAAATTGGAGTGAAAAATTCATATGATGGTGATATCTTTGAATATGTACATTTCACAAACAACAAGATACCCATTGTGGAATCCTATAAAGAAAATATTTTCATTGCTCATATGAACAGATTTGCAGCATTCCTGAATCTGGACGTGTATGTCTGTACTACTGACCAGAGTCCACCACTGGGGATGTGTTTCGGGAAGGGTGTTTACTATGGTTTTGTATGCTGGAAGATGAGACACTTCTCTGACCTGAAGTCTTTTCCATTTACTGCAGATGTGCCATCTTCAGTTTCCTCCTGGGCAGTCCGTCATTAAGTGAGTAGAAGCTTCATCTCTCTTTTGTGGCCATCAATGTACCAGCCTATGCAAAGCCACCCATCTGTGGAGGCGACTGACCCTCGGCAGAGCCAGAAGTTGTCCGGGTACTAGATTTCTTGGATGTGGGTTGTGCTCTCCCTTCCTCTCCCCTACTCCATGCCTTAACCTGCCTCATGATACTGTCCCCAACCCCAAAGTTAGCATTTGTGAAGTGGATACGGCTTAGAGTCAGTGTGTACATTTAATGTGGTCATATTTCTTTCCTCTGCCCCTCAAAGAGCCTATTTATAAATTGATGGTGTCTAGAATTGAGGAATTGTGGTACTGCCTTTTTTTTTAAATTGAGAAGAAAAACAAAACATAATTTCCATGAGATTTCTTAGAAAAGGTGGTCATTACTCTTGCTTATTCTAATTTTGCTTGCCTATATTTCTGTGAATTCCCACTTCTCCAGGTTCCTCAAAAACTGGAAATTCTGAGCCTGACGGTTCAGTTGTTAAAATGTTCACTCCTCTCTTGTCGTTTCTGCAATTGTCCTTTTGTCACCACTTATTCTTTCTCCTCTCCTTTTCCTTCCCACAACCAGACTGGTTTATGAGAGGGAGTGCTCTTAAGAAGTTCAAAAATGGAAGCGTGGGGCTGATGTAGCTGAGGGGGAGGTACAGGGTGGTTGAACCAAAGAGTTTAGGAACAGTATCTGGTTTTATATGAGGGTGTGTGCATGTGTGTGTGTGTGTGTGTGTGCGTGTGTGTATGTTTGTGTCTGTCCATCTGTCCGTCCACGTGTGGGTGAGAGGAGTAGAACAAAAAAAATGGGAGCAAGTATGAATTATGTAATTAGGAGCTGGCTTTGAAAAACCTGACCAGGCCCATAATAAAAACCGCCTTGTGCATCCTACATATATGCTGACCCTCTAGCTATAAACTCCCTAGCTCAGGTCATGAATAAAGTCATTTCTACTTTAGAAATCCTTTCACTAGAGTTCATGCCCAATTCCTCCTTACTTTCATTCCCATTATAATTAATTTTTCCATTTGAGGATGCCCGATCTTTCTTTCCATATCTTCCAAGAATGGCAAATATATTCTTATGGATCTTCTCACGCATACTTAGTATCTAGTACATGTTTTAATCCTAAAGGAGTCAGGAAGTTTTTTTTTTTCTAAATTAATTATTTATTTGACAGAGAGAGACACAGTGAGAGAGGGAACACAAGCAGCGGGAGTGGGAGAGGGAGAAGCAGGCTTCCCGCGGAGCAGGGAGCCTGATGGCGGGGCTCGATCCTAGGACCCTGGGACCATGACCTGAGCCAAAGGCAGACGCTTAACCGACTGAGCCACCCAGGTGCCCCAAGGAAGTTTTTGACCTACTTTATGCTTCCTCTAGTTTTCACTTTTAATCAAGCTAATGAAAGTACAGTTCAGTCCATGGGCAGTTTCTTTGATTACAGTTAGACAAGAATGATCAATTTGGATTTTTCAGAGTTGTCTCACATGCTCACTAATTTTTCTAGTCTTATGTGGCATTTATAATTGCACTAAATTTGTGCTTGTTCATTTTAAAAAAGCATGTGTTTTAAATTAGGTAATTCTCTGGCTAAAGTTCTTTGAAAGAAGTTGCAAATAATTACTACTTACTGTTTTCTCTTTAACTTTGCCTTTGCACAGAACGTTAGGAAAGCAGGACAATTCTGTAGTCTTTCCTGGACCATAAAGGTTAATCCATAGGAAGAAGTGTTTTTTTTTTTTTTTAAGATTTTATTTATTTGAGAGATAGAATGAGATAGAGAGAGAGCATGAGGCAGGGAGGGTCAGAGGGAGAAGCAGACTCCCCGCTGAGCAGGGAGCCCGACGTGGGACTCAATCCTGGGACTCCAGGATCATGACCTGAGCTGAAGGCAGTTGCTTAACCAACTGAGCCACCCAGGCACCCCATGGAAGAAGCGTTTTTGGCAAAAGTCAGTTTGCTGTCTAAAATTAAGACTTAACTTATTAATTTGATAAATATTTGAGCATCAAATAGGCTTGATCAATAGCGGTTTGTGAGGCCCAACGAAATGGAGTTTCAGTTTTAGCCCTACCACTTCTTACCCGTGCAGTCTTGAGCAAGTGACTTAAACTCTTTCAGTCTGTTATCGACTCTCACAGGGTGATTGTCAGAATTAAGTGAGAAAATATATATGAAGCTCTTAGCACGGTATTCGGTGGCTGGTTAAAGCTTTGTGTTGGAAAAACAGTAGGTGCTTAATAAATGTTAGTCCTCTCTCCCTCCTTGAAGGAGTTTACAGTTTATTGGGGCAGTGGTAATGGTAGTGGTAATGGGAGTAGGAGTGGGGCATCGCTCGTGGCACTGATGACGGTGTGGTAGCAGCGGGAATCGCAGAAGCAGCGACTGCAGGAGTATCAGCGTGGCGTGTTCACTTCATGCCAGGCTGTGTTAAGTCCTGTACCCCTACTTTGTCATTTAGTCCTTGCAAGAAGTCCATGAAAAGGTATCCTTTCCCCATGTTACACAGAGACAAACCAGTAGTGGGTGGTGTGCTGGGATGGCTCCTAGGCTCCCACCGGCTCGCACGAGCGCTGATTTGCACGTCTCTTTGCAGCTCCTTCACTGGCCCTGGTGTGAGTGTTGACACTGGTGTGAGTGTTGCTCTAGGCAAATGCTGTGGGGAGAGTGAGCGGGTCAACTAGAATTTGAAGGATGGAGAGGAGGGAAAAAAGTGAAAGCAAATGCAAGTGCCAAGGTGCAGAGGCAGGTCGCAGACGCCTGTCAGGAGAATAGTACTTGAATTTGTTTGGAGAATGGGCCTGTTCGGGAGAGTAATGAGAGATGGGGCAGGGGAGACAGGCAAAAAACAGTAGCTAGGAGCTGTGAACATTGCCGACTGAAGTGTTTTGAATCTGAGGTTGTTTAGAGTGAGCGGTTAAAGGTTTTTGAGCATGCAGTCCCATGAGCAGCATAGTCCCATCACTGCTCAGGAGCGTTGCTGGAGAGGGGCGGAGAGCAGGTGGGAGAGTCCGTCTAGAGTCCTGGGGAACCTTTAAGGAGAACTTCAACCAGGAATCCCGGGGTAGGAAAAGGATTGGGGAGGAGTCCGAACCCTTGAAGAGGCAGTCTCCATCACTGGGAAACTGAATCCATGTGAAGGAAGGTGGGTATGGGGGTTGGGGGGCTAATGAAACAATGACAGGAAGGTTCTGTGCTTAGGTTACAGCTGGAAATTGGGAGGAAGCATTCATTAGAGGCAAGGTAATAAATTTGATTTTAGACTTAGGGATAAAAAAATTCATCCTTCTGTGCCTGATTATTTAAAGAGGCAAGAACTTTCCTTCTCTTTTTAGTCCAAAACTTCAAAGCAGCTTTGGACATAAAGAATGTGAGCTCCTTCCTCTCCCTGAGAGTGGTTCTGGCTGGCCGCTTCCAGAGCACACACTGCATGCAGGCCCCCTGCTCCTGACCCAGGACTGGACCTGCTCTAGGTGCCTTCCTGTGGCTGACTTGGTGAGGCTGATCCGGGGCTTCAGCTCAGCTAGGGACCTTTTGACCTGTCAGCTCCCAGATGTTCTTCCCTTTACACAATACCCACTCTCAAGTTGGGAGTCATGCATATTTTATCTTTCATTTTTCTAATGTGTAAGGAATGTGTACATAGAGGACAACTAGATACTCTGTTCAAGGAAAAGAAAAATTCCTGGTAAAACAAAAATCACACTGATGTTTATTATTTCTTCTGTTAAAGGAAGAGAGAAACTTCTAAAATCTGTTTTCAAAAAAAAACACCTCTCTTTTGGAAAATGATGCATAATTTGGACTCAAGACATCTTGGCTTAAGACTTTCTAGCTCTGCCCTTCGATGTGTGATGCTGGGTGTTTGCTTAACCTTGTTGAGGCTCAGATATCTTCTTTCAGTGGCTTAAAGGTTTAAAGGGTTGTCACAGATTATCATGACCTAATATAATACTATAGATCAAGTTCTGTTTTATTTTATTTTTTGACTTCTTCTGTGTTTCCCATCTCATCTCTCTTCTCACAGTGCTTCATGCATTTCCCATTGGCTCTTCCTTATGCGATATTGTAATTATTTGCTTGTCTTTCTCTTCCCCATATTGTAAGCTCCTTGAAGACACAGATAGTGTCTTTTATCCCTGTAGACTTGATACCTAGCGCAGTATTTGACACATCCCCAGGTGTTTAGTAAATATTAACTGAGTGCCGATGTGTTTTTATTTTTTTATTTTATTGTTTTTTAAAGATTGTATTTATTCATTTGAGAGGAGAGTGAGAGAGCGATCACGAGTGGGGTGGGGGAGAAGCAGATTCCCCGCTGAACAGGGAGCCTGATGGGGGACTCGGTGACCTGAGCCGAAGGCAGACATTTAACCGACTGAGCCACCCAGGCGCCCCATGAAATATTTATTTTAGATATTAGCAGTTGACTTCCCAGTAGGATAGTTGAGGATTTAGTTCTCTGTAAACATATTCCCACCCGTTCTCCCTTCCCTCACCCTCTTAACACAGTTCTTTTTCAATTTTCGCTAAAAGAATAGTCAAAATTTACCGTATTAATGAATTTCCTATCAAGCAAAGTTGTACGTTAAGAGTCTAATTCCTGTTTTCTAGAACAGTTTTGTTTTTCTGGATTAACAACTGCCTAGTATTTTCTTTTGTCCTCTTCTTTATGTGTGTGTCACTATTACTTTTTTCAAATGTTCTAAAGATTTGTTTCATGCTTATCGATAATTTTTCCAAATACTGCAAGAATTTCTCAAACCCTCTAATACCAGTTTCATTTCCACCCCCCGGACCCTCCCTCCCCTGGCCTGGCTTCTGTGTCTAGGCCTAGTATATAACTGTTATTCTAGGGCTTCTCTTCGCAAGTCCCCTATGCTGGATCTCCTTTCTCTAGGATCCCATATCTTTTTCTTATTTTCCTCTATCATTTTGCTAAAATACATGAAATTTCTCAACGGTAATACCGAGTTCTAAAAGACAGTAGAGCAATTTTCATCATAGACTTCTATTCATAACCAAACTAGACAGAATAAAAACATTTTAAAAGGAAATGTAAAGGAATGAAGTCTTGCCATTTGCAACGCGTGGATGGAACTGGAGAGTATTATGCTGAGCGAAATAAGTCAATCAGAGAAAGACATGTATCATATGACTTCACTGGTATGAGGAATTCTTAATCTCAGGAAACAAACTGAGGGTTGCTGGAGTGGTGGGGGGTGGGAGGGATGGGGTGGCTGGGTGATAGACATTGGGGAGGGTATGTGCTATGGGGAGCGCTGTGAATTGTGTAAGACTGTTGAATCACAGGCCTGTACCTCTGAAACAAGTAATATATTATATGTTAAAAAAAAAAAAGAAGAAGGAGATAGTAGGAAGGGAAAAATGAAGGGAGGGAAATCAGAGGGGGAGACATACCATGAGAGACTATGGACTCTGAGAAACAAACTGAGGGTTCTAGAGGGGAGGGGGGTGGGGGGATGGGCTAGCCTGGTGATAGGTATTAAAGAGGGCATGTACTGCATGGAGCACTGGGTGTTATACGCAAACAATGAATCATGGAACACTACATCAAAAACTAATGATGTAATGTATGGTGATTAACATAACATAATAAAAAAATATAGTCATATGGTGAAGACTGGGTCTCATAGCAAAATATGACTAATAGAGGGTCTAGATTCAAGAAAGAAGGGCCTGTCAAAGTAATAGGTAGATACACTTTCCCCTGAATTAAAGAGATAAAATGCTAAACTACCAGAGATAACTTCATGGTTATATCCCTTTAACTAGACAACTAAAAAATACCCCAGAATTTTAGACCACTGTAATTTTTCAAACCCCAAATCCCTCATAAGGTTTCCTAGCATCTCTACAAAGGATTCCTTAACTTCATATTACAACAAATGATGCCAAGGTCTAGAGCATTTCTGACATATCAGGGTCTATTTTATTTGCTGTCCAAGAATAAAACTATCATGTGTAAAAACTCGTTGTTTTCTGGACTTTTTTGCCTCTATACTGTCTGATTATACATGCCTCTTAATATGTTGGTGGATATTAAGTATGAGAAAATATTAAATAAAAAGACTGAAGGCAGAAAGAATAATAATATCCAAACTGTTAAATACTTTTTTACAGCTTAAAAACACATGGGCAAGTACTTGGAGAAAGAACTTCTGGGGTTGCCTTGGGGGATTGGGTTTTAGAGTGGGGCAAGGAACTGCTTTTTCTTTTAAGCTTTCCAGTACTGTCTTGTTTTGTTTTCTTTTGACCAATGCATATATTTTACTTTTAATAAAATAAAAACTGATTTAAAATTTAAAAGCATTTTAAAATAAACAAAATAAATATTGAAGAACTAAGTAGAAAAGAAAGCCTCCAAACAGACCTAATGAATATACTTTGTATTTTTTAGGACTTTTAAAAAACTTTTAAATGTTTCTGAGATCAGAATGTATCTTATAACAAAGTTATTAGTATTTACATTATTAGCACTTATGTATTAGTACCTTTCTCCTCCAACCAAAACTTGCAACCATTATATTTTTGGCACCTTTTGATTATGTTTTCCCAGGATCAAGGAAGTGGAAATCCTTAAGTATAGGATTTTTTAGAACTCTGCTCTTCTAGGCACTAGAAGTTCTGAAGCTTTTTCAAGGTGAAATTGCTAGGCTCTGCCTTCCTTTTAGTTCTCCTTTTCTTTATTTCTATATCCTCTTTACTAAGCTCTATCTTAATCTATATTATATATTTGGCAAGGCAGACTTCTTCAGTAAGGTGGTTAACTGTGGTTGGAAAAACTACATCCTGTCCTTCACCATCCACCATCCACTCTTTATTTCATTGGAGAGTCAAATGGGAAAAATCAAACTATGCAGGTTAGTAGAACATATAAAAAAAGTAAAAAAAAACTAAGAGAAGATATAGGTGAATAATGTTTTTACAGTACTGGGTGAAGAAGCCTTCTCAAAGTATCATCCAAGGTAGTGAAGGATAATGTTAATAGATTGAACTAATTACTAGAAATTGTTATATTTTTAGTATAAAAATCAAGCAACATACATGAGAAAACCCTTACCATGTTAAAGAGTCTTTATGCTCATTGTTAAAAAAGGTGATCAAATGACAAGAGAAATTCATAAAAAGGAAATAAAATGACCTATAATATATGATAAACATTTTACTTTTGCAATTAGCTGAAGAAAATGAGTTATTTCTAGCCTCTTAAATTGGAAAACATTACAAAATAAGCTAACCCATGTTGCTGAGAATGTGGGGAACTAGACATTTTCATATAGTTCAGATAGAAGTGTAGGTTGACAAAAGCTTTCTTGAAAGCAATTTTGCAATATGTGTCATGTCTTTAAAATGAATATGTGATCCTAAGGAAATAATTTTGATACATATTTTATTTGAATTTAAATCTATTTATATTTATTATGGTATTCTTATTGTAGCAAAAGACAAGATTAATCCAGATTTCCAACAATAGATGATTTAAAAACTATGGTATACCCATGCAAAGGAATATCATGCAGCTCTGTCTTTGAGGGAAGGTCGAGAATTGGTTTTAAAGCTGTTCTCAAAAAAAGCATTTATTGTCAACTTCTAACACATTTTTGCCACATATGCTTCAATTGGAGAAACAGAGTTTATGCACTTCACAGTTTTATCAGAAAGTGGGAAATCTACTCCAGAAATACCTCAAAATGAATTAATACTGTGAGTTAAGTTATGTTAGAATTAGCTGATCCTAGGCTGGTATTGTCCATTATTTATAGCTCCCAGTTACCTTTATAGAAGGTAATTGTAGAAGGCATTGCCTTTAAGCCTGAGATTCAATATTCTCTACTCCTCCTTGATACCACTGACTCTTAGCTGTCCCCAACAGAGCATGCCCAGCCATGCTCAGACAGCCATGTGCATGTGACAAGAGTGCTTATTTGATCTGCAGGCTGTAGCAGCAGCTTCCTTCTAATTACATCATAGTGATACAATCATGAGGCAGAGTTTGGTTTGATATCCTCACTTTTCTGGGCTGTGTTTATTCCCTGATGGTTCTTCAGTAGTGTTTTCTGGCTCAGTAATGGAACCACCTTTCAAGCAACTGGGTGATGTCTTAATTTGAACCCTGAATGGACTCCCCTTGCTTCCCAAAAATCTAGTCCAGTTTGATGGTTCTAATGATTCTAATAGAATCATTGAACATGTACTTAAGTTTATGTTCTTCTTAAGGACATTTACCATGTTAAAAGGGATATATAAAAAAGGAGATTCCTAAATGGCCCAAGCTAAACAAATTGGGTTAAAACTAGCGAAGTGGAGCCATGATGGGTTCCAGAAGTGACCAGTGGGGTCATGAGGAGTGAGAACTGTTCTCAGTCTAGGATCTTCTAGTTATTTCAGGATTTCAGTGTCATCAGAATCCAGTTTAATATTGGCATCGAGGTCACCAGCTAGCTTCAGGCCTGGATCAAGAGGCACAGATGTAGCCTCACACAATGAGGTAAGGAGAGCTTACCCACTGATCCTCCATATTTGACTTTGTACTGGATCATTTGGCACTAATTCCTGTTTTCTGGCTAGCTGTTGCTATGAAACAGATCAGCTCAAAATGTAGTAGCTTAAAACAGCAATTATTAATTTTTGTGGTGTCTGTAGGTCAGGAATTTGGATGCGTTTTGGCTGGATGATTCTGGCATGGGGTTTCTCAGGCATCTGCAGTCAGATGGTGGCTGGACTGGGACGGCAGGGGTCTGGTGCCGCCGGAGCCTGCTGGGGCATCTCTGTTCCTTCACATAGTCTCATTTAGTACGTTCACATGTGATTTCCACATGGACTAATTTGGGCTTCTTCAGCATGGTGGCTTCTGTGAGAGCATTTGGACTATGTATGTGGTCAGGGCTTCCAGGTGAGCACGTCCATTCTCAAAGCAGACAATGCATTAGCTTTTATGACCCAACCTCAGAATCCTCTCAAGCTTCCCTTCTGCCATATTCTGTTGGTTAAGAGCCACTTCCAAGTCCACACACTCAAGGGAAGGGAATTAGACTCCACCTCTCGAAGGGGAGTGGCAGGGCTCCAGGAGAGCCTGTGGGATGGCACATATTATTATGACCATTGTTAGAAAATACACTTTGTTGCACCTGGCCCATCAGTCAAGCTCTCCAGGGCCACTGAGTTCAGTGTGGAAGAACTTTTGTAATCTTAGATAAGCAAAGGCAAGTTTTTGTATTTGGAAGGGGATTTGGGGAGCGGGGGGAATAGTCATTCTTTGATTAAAAGAAAAAATAGAGGAAGAGCAAGTTCTGTTTAACTGGCCTAATTTCCATGTTTGCTGTGATAGAGATGGGTGTATGTAAAGGATGGGTTTATCTATATAAGTGATACCTGCACAACTTTGATTACTCCTGCTCAGGCATAAGAAATAAAGAAATGTGGTTCTGACTCTTTATTACTGAGTGACTGGAGAATTGTTATCAATGGATCATTTTCAATTTTAGTACAATGACAAGTAGTATTTTTAAAGGAGTAAGTTCTGTATCAAGTGTTTAATATTCATTTTTTAAGGATATCTAAAGTCATGATCACTAAGCATTGAGATTTTACCAAAGTGGAACAAAGTAAAGTGAAATAATGAATAAAATAAAATCTAGTGATATCTGGGAATAAGAGCTCACTGAACAAATACAAGATTGGTGGGTCATAAGTGGATATCATTTCCTCCCAGTTTGACTCCTAACTGTTTTCTCTGTTGGGTTTCTTGCTCTGCTTACTCTAGCCATGGAACAAATGGCACTTCCAGCCATCAAAGTAGGAATCCAGAAGTTAATGTAAGATTCCTTCTGTCTCCAACTGCCCCAGTAACTTCCACACCTTCACCACTGTAGCTGCCTCCTAAGTGGTGTCCCTGTTCTAATCTATTCTCTTGTCAGCCAGAGAGATCCTATCAGGTCACTCTGCTAAAAGGTCTCTTAACGGCTCTTTGGCTCTTCGTTTCTTAACTGATAAAATCTGAACTCCTTGACAAGGTACTCAGGGACCTACATGATCTGGCTCCTGCCTACCAGGCATCTCCTGTCCCTTCTCCTCTCACATTTTTTGGTCCATTACAATAAACTACAGACCCTTTATATTAACACCTTCATGCTTTTGTTCAAACAGGAATGCTTTTTCTAGGCCCTTTGCTTGGCAACCTCTCTTCCAGGAAGCATTTGTTAATTACGAGGCCTGTCTTCTACGCCCCCATGCCACTCTGTCCATCATACTGGCCAGCCCACATGGTCTGCTTTCCCCACTACCTTGTGAATTCTCTGAAGGCAGCGACTCTCACCCTGTGTCTTCAGAATTAGCACAGTGTCAGCAGCAAGCAGGAATTTAATAAAACTTGGAATAGAATAAAATTACACAAAAAGTGAACAACGATTCAGCAATATGACATTCTCATTTCAGTGAGAGTTGTGGTACTTGTATAGCAGCAGTATTGAAAGAGTAGGATCCTGAGGATCTGCCAGGTGGGACTGGGTTCCTCACCAGAGCTTTCTCGGTTTCTGAGAGCTGCAACCCACAGGGGGCTGCGAAGTGAGGATGGAAGCTTGGATCAGGTTCAGAGGAGTCCTCAAGGCTCTAAAGATGAAACCTACAGCATCCAAGGAAAGGAAATTATTTTTTTAAAGATTTATTTATTTATTAGGGAGAAGAGAGCGCATGCACCAGTGAGAGGCAGAGGGAGAAGCAGACCCCACCCCTGAGCAGGAAGCCCGGTGCGGGGCTCGATCTCGGGACCCTGAGATCATGACCTGAGCTGAAGACAGGTGCTTAACCGACTGAGCCACCCAGGTGCCCCTTAAAGATTTTTTTTATTTTTTTATTTTTAAGTAATCTCTACACTCAGCATGGGGCTTGAACTTACAACCCCGAAATCAAGAGGTGCACGCTCTGCCTACTGAGCCAGCCAGGTGCCCAGGAAAGGACATCTTTAAGGCTAGTGAAGAAAAAGTCAAAGTGTAGCTTGATAATGGCATCCAAATTTTAAAAATTAATCTTCACTGAAGATGGGCATCTCCTAGGAATCAGGAGCATGGACCATGGCCTTAATCAGTAGAGGAAGAGATTTAAACAAAGATTTCCTGACAGTGAAGCTTATAAAGTGGGACAGATTGCTTATGGAAAATAAGAAATCTGCCCTTTTTTGAGCAGGGGAAGAGAGGGGCAGGAGACTAAAGGGTGGGAGGAAGCTTCCACAAACTCAAGTAGGTCTCTCAAACGTGGGAATGGAACCAAAGGGCCTTAAGGCTTTTTGCAAATCCCGTAAATCAGTGATTTTTCAAATGCTGACTTTACATCATAGTACAACATTTATAACATTTCACTCATTTTTGCCTAGAAGAAATGCTGAATTTATGAGCATACAGTGAAAAGAACCTTCTCTAAGGTGCAGTCAGTTGGTGATAATACTTGATACTAGCTATTTCTACTTTTACTTGCTGTAAAGGATATGTTAAAGAAAGGAAAAAACTTTTTTTTTTTTTTAAATAACTTGCTGATTGATCTTAGGTAACACTTGTGACAAGATAGGATTGTTAGCTCTGCTGCCTGGAAAAATTGTGTGTCTCTGTTCGTTGCTTTTATGCTGGCACTTTCCTCCTTTCTACTATTTAAATACCATATAGCAGCGCCACAAAGATGTTCAAATGTTACTAGTGGAAACTGTATTACCAGTTAAAATTACTGTATATTTCTTTTCTATGTCAGTAAAAGGTATTGGGTTTCTTTGGAATGGAAAATGCTCTTTTTTTTTTAAGATTTTATTTATTTGTTTGAGAGAGAGAATGAGAGATAGAAAGCACGAGAGGGAAGAGGGTCAGAGGGAGAAGCAGACTCCCCGCTGAGCAGGAAGCCTGATGCGGGACTCGATCCTGGGACTCCAGGATCATGACCTGAGCCGAAGGCAGTCGCTTAACCAACTGAGCCACCCAGGCGCCCCTGGAAAATGCTTTTATGTGTCTTTTGCAAAATTTAATTTATTAGTTCTTTCTCTTATAGTCCTTTTCATTTTTTTTCTTATATAGTAAAGAATCATTAAAAGAAACGCATATAAAGTCTACAAGGTTTTGTTCTTATAGTGTAAGGCTAAGAATAGTTTAAGGGGAACCAATCCACATGCTTTAATCCATATGACGGAAAAGATTTTGTAAATGTTTCTCTTCAAAGTACTAAACGTAAATGAAGGTTAAAGGGGGAGGCTAAAAAGAAAGTCTTATTAGTGGGAAATACATTCTGATGAATCAAACTGATTCCAATCTTAATAGTCAGTTTAAATAATAGAATTGGTTAATAGTATCAAATTAGGATTAAAGAAAGGGATAAAAATCTATTTCCACAAGTTGTTTCAAAACAAGGCATTCACTGGCTGATGCCATATGACACCGATCTGATTATACTATACACAATAAAGCATGCCCTATGATAAAATCCTGCTGGGAGATGTGTTTAATCAGATGCCTTTGATATTATTTGAGCGAAAGCTACTGTGGGCTCAAAAGAATCAAAGAAAAAAATCTTTAGCTTCTGCAATCAATCTTAATCCACTGTGGATGCTAGTGCTCTACACATGCCCTATCCTAATCTACTCTCAAACATAAGCATGAGCTAACTGGTTTGGATTTCAGATTTGTCTTTTCAGAAGCCACAAATGGAAATTTGTTTTGCTTAATAACCATGTTCTACACTGACTGTTCATTCCTAAGCTTCTCACAAATCAAGTCAAGATAAAGATTTTCTTTTGTCAGGAATTTTAGTGGACACTGGTGAGTAAAATTAACAGTTATCCAATAATAATTTAAAATTACTGTCTTAGCTAGCTTTGTTTGGCTCCCACAGGAACTAAATCAACACTTGCACTTCCCAAGACAATTTTTATGTGTCATTGCCCAATTTTAAACCAGATTTTGTGAAGCTATGTCCTGGAAATAACAGACGATATGAAAAGTTTTATAACTTACTTTTCTCTTTCTTCCACGGAGTGCACTATATTTGCATTTTCCTGAACTTGTCACTTTAGTTGTGGAGTTCACTTCAAGCTGCCAGTTTCCAGTGTATGTCAGAACAACTTAAAGTGGTCCTCCCTCTGCCAGTTTGAAATTGGTCCTTAAATTATAATCAGCTCCAAAGGAGGCTGCTGGAGGTAGGGAATTTAGTTCAGTAACTTTGAGGGGAGAAGGCTGCTCTGGCTAAAGCTTTGTTTCCCCCTCTGCCAGTGCCATGGGGTTGGAAGACGTCTCTGGGGGGAGTAAGGCCTAGCCAGCCACCAAGTTGCTGATGCAACCTAAAGCTACTTGGGAAGGGAAGGAGAACAAAAGGCATCACTTATGTTAGGTGATTAGCGGCAAATGATGTATGAGGGTGGGAGGGAGCCTGGCGTACACAGGGGAGGGGGGCTGGCAGTTGCCCTTGTCTGGAAGGGGGAAGGACAAAGAATGCTGTCCCTGAGCATTGGAGGCCCTGGGGGATTTCTTAACAGAATCAAACGGCAGAGGACTATTAGCAGCCTGGTACAGTAAGAGCTCAAGTTCTTTGGACATGTTGGCCTCACAGACAGCTGAAAATACCTAGTGGCAAATACCTATCAGCTACTTAACGTATTTCAGAAACGAAAGATAATGGGAAGGTGAACAAATTGCACGTCTTTTCCACTACCATTGCTCAGGGTTTCCAGTAAGTACAAGCAGTGTCTCAGCTGAGCTGCTCTTTCAAATTATTGTTAATTAAATAATAATCCCTAAGAAATCTGTCATTACCGGCAGCCAGGAATGGGTTTGTTTAGTTTGCTTGAGGCTATTAATGCTCCAGCAAAGGGGCTCTTAATTGCCAGACGAGGTAATTTCGTTGGGGGTTGTAGTTCACTTTTCCCAACAATTTTATGGT
Organism: Eumetopias jubatus; assembly: GCF_037043125.1. Classification (NCBI taxonomy): domain Eukaryota; kingdom Metazoa; phylum Chordata; class Mammalia; order Carnivora; family Otariidae; genus Eumetopias; species Eumetopias jubatus. The sequence continues at coordinate 14,975,613 of NW_028274822.1, forward strand.
ATATTTTATATCTTAAACTTTTCCTTTTTGTTTCTCTGTCTGGAGTTGAGTAAGGCCAGAGGGATCTTTCTCTAATGATTCATCCAATGAATTAGCCATTCTCCGTAATGGAAAAAATGCATGTTATTGAATCTTTAATTTCCCCCCCATTTCCATTATGACTAAAGAGAAGCAACTAATAACGGATTTTAAAATTAACTTAATTTTTCCCTGCTCATTTCATTACTTATCCTTTGAAATAAGTGACTTTTGCTGGGAGAAATGATTTCTGGGATGTCACAGATGCAACTCTGACATTCCTTCTTGTCAGCTGTTTTCCTAGTAGACAGGAGGGTTGGAGGGGTAGAACAATTATCATCAGACATAGTTGAAAGGGGGAAAGATGAGGGCATTCAGCTCCAGAGAAGAGATGTGCCGTGGCCTAGAATTTGAAGTGACCTTATCGTCAAACATTTTCTTTCTGTTCATAAGCAGAGAATAAGGACAAATATGAAGAAAAAGTCACCTTTTTTTCAGTGTTATAAAAGCGTCCATATGCCATTTCAAAAAGAAGTGCTATTTCAGCCTTTTCTTAAATGACCTCTTTTCATCATAATATAATCTATTTTTTTTCACCTTTTGACTGGTACTTTGGTTTTCTAATAAAACCACGTACTTGTTTCAGAGGAATTACACTTTAGAATGCATCTTGGTATTTCATCCAAGTTTCATTTGGTTGAATTAATGTGCAGGAGAGAGAGCTGGGGTGGGGGGAGAGAGAGAGAGAGAGAATAGTAGAAGCGAGAGTCACATAATCCAACCTTCAAGCGTAACTTTCTTCAGTTTCATATTTCAGTATCATTAGAGTAACTTTTATCTGTGATAAAAGCATAATTTAGCTGGATAGTACTAAAACATATATATATCCACATTTTATCAGTGATTTACTGTCCTGTGGTCAAAATAGTTTGCTTTCTTCCTCTTCGCCAAGTTCATGTTTTGTTGTCTGGTGTCACTTGATAATCTTTCATTCTCCTGTTTCCACCCCCCCCCCCCCAGGTTCTTGTCTCTCTCTTTTTCCCATTAAGATGTGAATGGGCAGGCATGTCAGCCAATATGTCTATACATGGCTGAATACACTTGGAGAAAAGCAGGGGTCTCCTTTTGTCTGGACCCTGGATGGCAGCGTGTCATTCCGCACCAACAGGCAGGGCCTCCCTCACAGTAGGAATTTTGTAATAATTGCCAGAACAAATTGAGCTCAGGCTTATCAGTTCCTTTCCTTTTTCAGTTGGAAAATGGAGGGAATGGGAGAACAAGGCCATTTTTGACCAATGACAATACAGCGTAGAAATAGATTGGAGACAGCTAGTGCCCAGTTGTGTTGTAGACAATAGTCATCCCTGTACACAATATATTGTGTACAGAGATGATAAGATGTTACCCCCACAGTCATCAAGCTAACTGAGCCTTGTTTTCCCCCACATGCTCTGGGCATTCTGCTATGTACGATCTGCATTTACCGCAGCAGGCAGGGGGAGTGAGTGGAACTTACATGCAGACAGTTGGCAGAGGCAAGCAAACACAGATGTGACTGGTTGGTCCTTGTGTTCTTTTTGCACGTCGTATAGATCAACAGAGGTAATATAATACTCAAGTTTTTTACAGTAGGGAGCAATGAGAAAAACAGTCTTTGGGAAGAAAGTTGAATATAGGGGAAAAAATTCATTTAAAAGTCGATAATGTATTTTTTCCTATACTTTGTCAGAATCTCTATGAACTATATATGATATGTGATATCTTCACCGTATCTAGATACACTGATGTCTGATACCTGATATCATATATGATATCTGCAATGTATCTAGATCCTTCTCTGTGTTTGCTATGTATTTATGTGTGTGTGTGTTTGTGAGTACATGTTTTTATTCATTAATTCCACATATATGGATGTAGCTGGAAACTATAATGTACATATGGAAATGTAAATGCAAACATGCAATAGCAGAGATGATTTTCATTTTATATATATATGTAAAAATATGTGTATATTCATACTACAAAGCTTGACTCTAAATCTACAAGTTCCACGTGTTCCCTTCTGGAAATCTTTTCACCTTAACAAGAGACTTCGTTGGGCTTGAGGGGATCCTGTGCACCCATGCCTCTGTACGGGGTTGTCACTACAGGTCAGTTGGGAGGCAGGGCCTTCAGTAAACTGGGCAGCCAGCCTGGTGTAGCAGAACTGCTAACTCAGCCAGGCCACCTGGCCATGTGACAGCCCAGCCTATATTTTTAAAAATACTGCTATTTAAATAAATGTGTGTGTGTGTGTGTATGAGAGAGAGAGAGAGAGAATGGAATCCCCATTCAGTGGGGTTAAGCTTTGCTCAGCTGCTTCCAAAGCAACTGGAGGTAGACAAGACAAGGCGCCACAGCCAGCTGAATGGCTTTCCATCTGCCCTCTGCTTTGCTTGGAAATAACCAGCCAGACCAACGGTTTTTGCTTTGTTCGGTTTTTTTTCTCTGGTCTGAAGTGGAGGCTGACATGAAACAAACATGGCATTTCCTTTTGAAAATTGGATTCTGAAGTTGGCTTCATCTTTCCAGAAGCACAGTGCTATTGCAGTTTCTTCCCAGTTTTGTAAATGTCATAAACAGTTTGTATATAAAGCTCCAAATTTGGAGGCAGTTACCACATTAGGTTTTTGCGATTTTTTCTGGGGAGGTGTTTGGTTTTTGGTGGTCATGAAGGGATACGGTGTAACGTGATGCATGGAAGTGGTTTTCCCTGCACAGAGAGATGAAGAAAATGGGGTAACAAATTAATAATAAAGAACACGTTTGCCAGGCTTTTATTAGCAGTTTTAAAGGAGACACATTAAAATGTGAAGTCATGCAAATGTGGCTTCTTGAAGAACTTCATTAGCATCACCCAGAAGCTATAGTTTACAATAAATGGCCACCGGGGCCCCCATAGGTCATGGCTCGTGGCCAGCTCACTGCAGTCGAAGTGATGCTTACTGTAAGGCGAGTCCCCTGGACACGATGTATGAGGTACGGATGACAGTACATTATCTAAACCACTTGCACTGTAGTGATTTGAAATTGGAAGACTTTTAATGGAGCAAGCGGGGAGAAAAAAAACCTGCTAGAGGAATGCTGTTCGTTCATTAAGGTCTCCTGGCAGAGACACCACATATGCTTATCTTTAAAAGGAGAGATAAGGAAAAGAACGTTTTCAGATGAGAGTCACCAATATTCTTTAATGCCGTGCTCTAATCCTCCCCAAACGCACACGCACACGCACCCCTATACACAGAAGTGATTTCCCTCACCCGTAACACCTTTAGCATGTCTTGATGTCTTTAATCTTTAGGGATTATAAGGAAAAAGAGCTGTTTTAGGGTGAAATAAGGATTGGAGAATCCTGGTTACCAAGATTGTCATTTCCGTTCTCCACACACGCAGTGAAAAGGCGAGCTATGCAATTTTAACTCTGTTTTACTTTGAACTTGTGATGGAATCATGGCTGCTCTCACAGACACAGTTAAGGCATATCGACTTAATAATGAGAGCAATCAGTAAGAAGGGCCATGTGCTATCTACAGGATCGGTTTCTCCAGAGGAGGCAACTGAACGTGACGTGCAGCCGGATCACCTGGGTTCTAATCTCAGCTCCGTCATTTACAGGATGTATGCATGTGGGCAAACACTAAACCTTTTTGTGTTTCCCTGTCCACACGTACGAAACAGAGCTGATGGTAGCTAGTTTATAAATCTGCTGCCTAAGTCATTGTAAGTGAAGTAAGGGAAAGGTCTTGGTACACTGTAAGTCCGAAATAAATACTAGTTATTAGTACTAGCGGGAGAAACACCATGGACTGTGGGATCAGGCAGAATCGGGTTTACATTTATCTCTGTGGGTTTTTTTTTCCCAAATTATTTCATCTTTTTGAGGCTCAGAGAGTTTTTCCAATCTATAGAGCTGTAGGGTTGCCCTAAGGATTAAATCATCTCCTGTCTGCAACATGCGAAGCATAGTGTGTGAAACAAAACAGGTGCTCAATGAAAGTTTCTTTCCAGAAGTAGAAAAGACAACACTCCTGTGGTGCCAACTATAAAGCCTTTTCTCATAATTGCTTGCATCTTTTCCTGAGGTTTTTTTTGGGGGGCGGGCAATTAATCTGTCCCAACTTGGGATTTCATATCACTTAGTCAGGAGTGGTGATTTCCCTAAAGGTATTGAAGTTGCAAATCCTATATTTGGTGGATAGCAGAAAATGGACATTTGTAGATGAGATGTAAAGTTCTACCTGGCTTGTCAAAAGGACACTCTATTCTTGACACATTTTTTGGGAAAAACAGACCAAAATACCCCAAACATGCTTCTTCACTGTGACTATGTAGAAATTGTCAGATTCTCACGAGGAGAGGAAGGAAAATTATGCCACAAAAGTCTCTCCAAATATAGAAAAAATATGAAACATATTTTCCAGTGAAATAATTTGCACATAATTCTAACAGTAGAATCTGGAGGGGGTGTCTTAGCAATATGTCTCCCAAATGGCAGATTCACCACTTTGAGTGGAGCCTCTTATTAGAGACTGTCCCAGATGCCTTTTGGGGTCCCTATGTAGCATATGTCTGTCTTGTTTAAGAACTGCTCCTGGGTCCCAAAGCCTGGGACCCTACTACAGCCTTGTTCGTAACAAAAGACTATGTCCCTCTCCCAGGCTGAAACTGTTTAGAACAGGGTGGATATCTTGAGTCACGGTGGGCCATACAGCTTCTCTTTCCTGGGTATGTGGACCTGGGATGTACAGGGATGGATGGGATGCTGTGTCCTGCAGAGGCCGTGCAAAGGAAGAATGGCAGAGAAGAGAAACATAAGGAAGGCACAAGACCTCTCTCTTCCCAGTTCCTGTCCCTTGGGAGGCTGAACTGAACCTCCTGTCTTTGGATTCTGTGAGATACGTCTGTAACCATGCACTCGCTCATTTTCGCCATTTCCTTAAAACTAGCTTGAGGAAACCAGTTTTGGTTCTCTCAGACCAAAACTTTACTAGCAGGAATTATATCTGTCTCATGGAAAACTGTCCTCAAGTTGTGGGAAGAATAGTTCAAGATTTTCATAGAGTTAATCCTCTCTCCCACCCCCTCGATTGTTTTGAGCACCTTTATTACTAAGATGACCTGTGGAAGGTGGAGTCATAACAAGATGGCCTTGATAGAGATGGCCGTGATGCCATGAGCTACATATTCTGTAACTTTGCATGACTGGAACATCATGTCATGGAAAGATTTATGAATACTAATTTTTAAGAAATATACTATGATGCAGCATTTAAATAAAATAGTAAGTTTCTATTAAATGTTAGAAAATAAGTTTGAACATTTGTGAGATAACTAGGGTAGAATTTTTTTTTTTTGTAAAAAGATGGGTAGACAATCACTCTCAGAATTGTTTACATGTTGTAAATCTTGTATTTATTTATTTATTTTTAAAGATTTTATTTATTTATTTATTTGACAGAGAGAGAGAGAGAGAGAGCGAGCGAGAGCAGGAACACAAGTAGGGGGAGTGGGAGAGGGAGAAGCAGGCTTCCCGCCGAGCAGGGAGCCCGATGCGGGGCTCAATCCCAGGACCCTGGGATCATGACCTGAGCCAAAGGCAGGCACCCAACGACTGAGCAGTGATTCATTACTCTTCAAACGGTGAAAAGAACTGCTCGCTCTTCCTAGGGAATATGTCTTTATTCAGCTTTGTATTGTTTAGGTGATGATGAGTACACCTGCTTTTTAGGGCAGATCCTCATGTATGTGGGTGGGTTACTGAGATTTTCTGTAGAATTAGAATGAGGATAGTTTTTATTGACTTTGCACTCACAAACATCACCTTCCATCTGTTTTTTTGGTGCTTTGATCTACTGTGCTGTTCAAACTTCCTGTTTCATTTCAATGTTAATTTTTAAAATGAGCCATTAAAATTTGCCTGAGTTGATGACAAAATTCCAAGCCATTAATTCTCTCTGAACATTAAGAATCGTTTTATTTCCAAAATATGAAAATTTAAAAATGCTTTGGAAATCAAATGTCAATTCAGTCTTGCAAACCTGGTAACTAAACGATCCAGGGTTCTTATTGCCATTTCTGTTTTATTTTCTTCATTATGATGGGAAATAATGTGCGTTACTAGCAAAAGGTCCACACATTTAGAAGGTGGGGATGGTGCCATTCTTTGTAGGAAGATGGCAGTTGTAATTATCAGATGCAAAGTTACGGTTGAGAGAAGCCCAAAGGCTAGAGGATGAGTACGGTTAATAGATTTGGTGCTCTTCTTTGCTTTTTATGCCTTGCTTTTTGGTAGCTATAGGAGTATACATGTGGAGAGTAATGAGTGCCAGAGCCTGTTGACAATGACCCTATTTTCAGTTTCAATTAAAAAAAAAAATACCAGGTGATGTTCTTGGGCAACCAGGCCAGCGAGCATCCTGACAAAATCTTCTCTAGGATTTACTCTGGAATTGATGTTGTCTGCTATGACAAGGCTTGTTTTGAAATGATTGATCCCATTTGTGGATATTATCATTTCCTAAAGTTAGTTACAAATCAGAATTAGTGTGCTACAGTGGTAAATACTGTTGAGGATTTTCTAAATAGGTTCAGTGGTTCCATAGACGTTTTAGTAAGAATAATTCACATCCAGCCCGTGATGGAGGTTCCAGCTGCTTTCCCCTCAACCTCAACTTCAACTTCAGCTCTGTGCCTGGTTCATTAATATCTGCTTGCAAGTTGGAGGGCTCTGGTTATTTTTTACTCTGAGGCTGATGTTTCCTCTTAGTCCCAGATACTGGTAAATGGGTGTGGTGGCTTTCAGCTCCCATGTGGTGTCAAGTGACTGCCCACATTCATTCTCCGCCAGTGTTTTGATCAGGGACCCAAGTGAGGATAGTTTTGACAGGTAACTGTCAGCTCCTGTGGCATGCTGTGCCCTGGCTGGTGTTCCCAAACTGCTAGGGTTGAACAGCGTATGAATCGAAGCATCCAGAACACACATGGAAGGGGATTGCCTGATCTTTGCTGCAGTGTAATGAGGACAGAGGGAGGGGGTGGTGGTGGTGGTGGTGGGGTATCAGGGTTGAGGGGTGCAACTGGGTTAGCACAGGAAGAACAATGAGGAAAGTGATACTTCACACTTCAGGAAGATGTTAGACTTGTTTTTTACCTTGTTAAACCACTAAACTGTTCTTCCTTCAGATGTTCCTTTCCATTTTTTTTTTTTGAAAGTTAGGAATAGTTGACCATGCTGCATAAGCAGAAAACTCTGAGCTTATATAAAGCATATAATGATGTCATCAATAAAATTAAAAAAATGAAATTGCCAGAGTGGTACATATTTAATTACGCACGCTTCTCGCTGTGCTCTATGGTAATAATGGCAAGCAAATCACAGAAACAGTGTAGCTGGTGTTACTTTTAATAGGGAAGGGAACTAATATTTATTGAATTTCTAATATCTGCCGGGCTCCATGCTGGGTGCTTTACATATGTTATCTCATTTAATGTATAGCTAAACAAGGCATTTCCAGGGTCCAGTGTGCTTAGAGGAGGCAGAGGTTACACTTCCAGGCCCTTCGGAAGACCCACAATTCTCTTTCCTTTGGCAGAGGCACTTATTTTCCCAGTGGTCCAGGGTCCTTTTGCCTTCTCCCCGATTTGGGAGTTTGGACTTCCTGGGCCCTGGAATCTTAGCTCCAGGTGGATGCAGTGAGGAAGGACACATCTCCTTCCTTCCAAACCCTGTCTCAGTTTCACTAAGGGCTAGGTGTTGCGCTCCAGCCTCCAGATTGGAATTCTCTGTGAATACAAGGAGGCAGAACCCAAAGCAACTCGTTGCCTGAGTTTGAGGGAACGTGAATAGGAAACTCACTGCATTCCCCAGCTCCGCTGTCTCTTCCTTTCCTGTGAATAGCCTCACAAAGTGAAAGGAAGAAGGCCAAGTTGTGCGCTTCAAGAGGAGGCCCCTCCACCCTTACCCCTCTATTGCCCTTCCAAATAGGTTTATTGACAGTACCTGATATTTTACTACTTAAATATGCTGTTTTACTACTTGAAGTAAAGGGATTAGGGAATTCTTTGAAAGTCTGATAAACAATCTTGACTCCCCTTCCCAGAAAAATGTACCGGTGTTTATACTTCAAGTGAAAACTACTTGATTTAGATATTCACACAAACCAGCCAAGGAAAACCTCTGGGAGGGTGGGGAGGGGAGGGGCGGTAGGGAGAATGCATCATCCATTCATTCTTTAGTAGGATTATTTTATTCATTTGAGTACTTGAGGTGTGCTTAAGGCCAAAGGAGCTGATGAGAGGAGGTGGGTAGTAGTGGTGAGAGATCATTTTGAAGTATGAGCCCTTGAGGGGAGAAGGGAGGCCCAACTGGGGATGGTGGTAGGACTTATAGTGAAGGCCTTGGAGGGCTGTCCATCAGGGTGTACAAGCCTTGCTGTGCGGGTCCATGGGCCAGGGGGTTGGTCATCACCCAGGGGCTTGTTAGGAATGCAGGATGGCAGACCCTTCCCCAGACATACTGAATCAGAATCTGTATTTTAACAAGATCCCACGTTCAAGTTTGAGAAGCATGGGTGTGTATCAAAGATACCAGGATAGGAGTAGGGAGCAGAGGTTGAGATGAGAGGAAGCCAGCAAGCAGGACTGGTGCTGAGAGATTCCTGTGAGGGTGCCTATGAGTACCTATAGGGAAGAGAAAAAGCTCATGCAGGGGAAGAGCCAACGGAAAGAGTCCTTGAAGTAGTACTAGAAGGGGAAGGTGGGAATATTCAAAGTCTGGGGAAGGAAGTCACATATTTAAATAACAACAAAAAGTCATTTACTATAATATGTTACATGATGAATGGTACATCATGACTTAGTGTGAATTATGTTTTCTGAACATTCAACTGGTATCAGAGATTTGTCATGCTAAATTATTTATGGAGTAAGTAACTTTAGGTAGTCTTCTATCTTTTCCCCTTGATGAATCTTTTGAACTTATCATTATCTTGTTTTCTTAAACCCTGTGTCACCCAGGGAGATGAGATCTCAAGGATCTTAAGTCATCATCTCCTATCATTGGCACAGCCATCCCTGACGTGCTTTGGATGCCCTTTTCTCTTTTCTAAGAGAACCTTTATCAAATACTTGTTGGACACATTACGTTAGCAACTGTTGCTTGATTTCTAACCGTTCCTTTGTTTTGTGAAGGCACGTGAAAAGTAGTTATAATTTTTGGAGCAGAGAGAGAGAATAATACTATGATTTTATGATTTAGAGGCTATATTCCATCACTGAGAAAATGCTAGCCACATTTATGGGTTGAATTTTGTCCCCCTCCAAAAAATATGCTGAAGTCCTAACCCCTGGTACCTGTGAATATGGCCTTATTTGGACTTCTAGCTTCCAGAATTGTGAGACAATAAATTTCTGTTGTTTTAAGGCATCCAGTTTGTTATGGCAGCCTAGGAAGCTAATATACCATGCTTAACTATTTTTCTGTAATTAGTAATCATTTTGAATGAGGTCATTAGTTTTGTATACTACTATTTGAGATGGAATAGTCATTAAAGAAACTAAAACATTTTCCCAATTAATAGTAAATTCAAATCCCCTACTTGTATAGGCACTTGTATAATTTTTATATAATTAAATATATATTATAATATAATATATATAATATATATAATAATAATAATATATAATATTATATAATATATAATAACATATATATATATGCTGTGGTTCAAATTTACCTTTTCATGAAATGACAAAATTGTTATTTTTCTTTAAGAATTAAAAAACTCATTTGTGTATCTTAGTGGAAAAAATATAAGTAACAATGTCTTGCATCTTGGTAGCACTTACTACCTGAGATATTTTAAATAATTTTGATTAAAAAATATTGAAAGATGTATTTACTCCTAAATCAATAAATTATTTGAAAAAACTGAAAAACATTTAAATATTGTCTGATGTTAGCAGCTGATGGTATCTAAGATATCATTACTTATTGAAAAGAGTGGCAAAACATGAGAAAAACACAAATGGCTAAGGAAAGAGGAAATTCAGCAAAACAGCTAATGCAATAATAGACTGTATGGTCAAGGGCTGTCAAAAATCTCAAACTTACTTCGAGGCCAGAGGCAGTCTGGCCCTGCAGATTACCTTTCAGGGAAGGCTGGTGTTGCTGCCCACGTCACTCTCATGGATGGCTGTCAAGTGTGAAGGCCAGGACTGTGTCAAACTCAGAGGGCAGCCAATTCTGAGACACCATTAGCTGGGTTAAGCACAGCCTTTGTGGTGGCGGTGGCCTGTTTACGTTATGACCTCCCTGTACTGTAGGAGTTTTCTGCGACCGGCTTCTCTTAAATTAGATGTGGTCCCGATCCTACTACACCTCCCACTTTTGGTCACTTGTCTGAGGGAAACTTAATATAAATCTGTTGTTTTGAACTCAATGCCAGGAAGACTAGTGACAGAGGTACCCCGAGGAGCTTATTCCAAGATGGCTCTGAGATGTGAATATCATTGCAGAATTATATCAAGGTCACTTGTATGTATATTTTTCCTAAACAGTTTGACTTTAAAATGCCTTTGGAATTTCCAACTCAAAATTCTAATCCTTTTCAGTGAGCTCAGTCTCTATGCAAAACTTGCTTCCCGCCTGCCAAATTGAAAGCATCTGGATGGAATACTGAATTTAGGTCATTTTTTTTTTTTTTTCCAATTTGTCCTTCTCTAGAAGAAAGGAAATCAAATCCATTAACATCACACAGAGAGGAGGGTAAGAGTTCCAACAAGAGCTTTTTCTTTCAACAGTTGGTTGGACTTAAGTGTGTGACACTTTCCTGCTTCCCTGTCTCTACCTCTCCCACCACCAGATTTCAATGGCTGATTTGATTTTTAAAGTGTTGCCGCTTTTTACTTTCCATTATCTCTGTAGCACCATTGTCTGCTGAGGGGAATGACTAGAATATTCCTAGTTAATTCCTGAGGCTAATCAGTGTGGACTTTTCCATCGTCTCCCTGGAGGCTCTGGGCCAGGTAGACGAGGCTTCTCAGACTTGCAAGTACATAGGATACGTAGGAGTCCTGCAGGGTCTGGTTAAGGTGTGGATGTTACTAGGGCAGCCTGGGGTGGGGCCTGAGCTTTTATGTTGCTGAAAAGCTTGTAGGTGTAAACATGCTAACTGGTGGACTACATCTAGAGTAGCAAGGGGCTGGCCCCCCTTGGGGAATATCTAGCTTTACATGGCCCTGCCTCTCTAAGAACTTAGATTCTGGGCTTGATATGTAAAATGCATTCGGATTTAGCACATGGATATAATTCCACCATTTCCCCTTTCTCCATTTTATTTCTCTCCCCCATTAAGTGCACAAATTGAGTTCAAAAAAATCAGTGCACACAGAAACTTGCCATTATAGAGAAAACATTTTTAACTGCGTAGAGAGAGGAGAAACAAAGAAAGATGTCTGTCTCCAATGAACTTGTATTCCATCATGAAAGAATTCAGAATATAATTGAATCCGAGGTGATAGAGTTTCATTAGTATTTACTTAGCACTAAGGTAAGTAATAGAATGATAGCAGATTGAGGCATATTTAATTTTTAGCTTTCCAAGTGCTCTAAATAAAAGAGATTATAATAATATGACCAATGCTATTATATCCGCAGCAGCACTTAAGACTGATAGATATAATGTCCCACTTAGGAGCTCCCATGGTACAATTAACTGGATGGTATTAAAAAGAAGTTTCTTAAAATACTTAAAGTTGTAAAGCAATTCCGAAATAGATCTGTGCTTCTCTAGTTTGTATTTACTAGAGGACTGGAGTCATTTTAGTGGATAATAAAAGAAATCAACAAGCCCAATTCTAGCTCCCTGTGGATGAGATTTAAAGCAACAAATCTATGCTACTTTATGCAATTAACATAAAATATACTTAAATTTGGAAGATTTACTCTGCCATCACCTTCCTACACAACAAACACAAATCCCAGGCTAATTTGCCTTCATTAATTCACATACCATTGCAGGGCTGACTTCTGCTCTCAGATGTTTATGCACAATCTACCTTCAAGTTAAGTTACTGCATATGGGCCCTTTAGCTTCTGTTTAGATCCTGAAGGAATCACAGGTTACAGACATCATGAGCCTCTCAGCCTGATTCTCCAAGCCCGAGGGAGGCTCTATTGATGTACGCAGAATTAAAGACGTTTGTAGAGAACAATTTTTTGCCTATCGTCTGGCAGAGTTCAGACCCAGATGCTTTGCTCTGAAAGGGAAGGGGCTTTGGCAGGCCTCATGTGGGAAGAGACATGTCCAAGATATCTCTTTGACAGACTACTTTCCTGGCCCCCCCTTCCCCAAATATTGCAGGAATGGGCCTAATAAATCAGGATCGAGGGCTAAATAACTCATTGACAACCTAAGGTATTTTGGAATTCTTTTTGAAAATGGATATTTAGAATATTTCACTATTCTCCTCAACTAAGGAAAACCCTATTCTGAAATAGAGTAAATAATAGGTAATATGTTGGTTCAGTATTCTAACATAGTAAACTAAGAGCGTGGGGTGGGGGTGGGTACGGACGACAAAGGGAGGAGATTTTAGAGAATGAGAAGGCAACCAGATGGAGAGGGTCTCATACCAACAACAGGGCAGACAGAAGGAAAGAGAAACAGACGTGGAGAGAAGACGCGAAGAGGCAGAGCAGAAAGACATTCTGTTGTGTTTGAACACTTGTGTTATGTTCTCTGTGTGTTTTCTTTAAAAAGTGTTGGAAGGAAGTCTGGTTTCTTGCTCGGGAAAAGAGTTGACTGAGAACCCAGATCATTCATTGGAGGATCTGCATTTTAAAATTAGATCTGTTGTTACACAGAAGAGAGGCATCAGTGTGAGGCCAAGCGGGAAATGGCCGTGGATTGCCATGCAGTGGGAGCTCCGGGCCTGACCGGATGGAAAGGGGGAAGGGGACAAAGGCACTGAAGAGTCCTTAGCTTCCTGTTTTCAGTGTTTGTTTGGCTCTAGAAGGCACTCAGTTTCCACCCAAATAGTCAAGATCTTGCCACATATGTTATATATTCTGTATTCAGTATTTTTCTAACAGCCCCAAAGAAGAAAGAAGAAACCCAAACACATTGCTTTGCCGTCATATTTGATCTTTCCAGCGAGTCTGTGAAGTAGATGGTACAGGCATTAATTCTGAGGCCATCTAGTCAAAAGGCAGATAAGGAAACAGACTGGGAATTTAATTACTTGGGGAAAGTGACCTCACGAGGAAGGGTATGAGTAGTATTCATATTGGCCGAATGTGGGGTAGCCCTTCCACTGTACTATTTTGGGCAAGTAATTTAACCTTTCTGTGCCTAAATTTCCTCTTCTGTAAAAAGGGGGAGGATAATAGGAATATCTGATTTTCAAGATTGTTGTCAAGATTAAAGAAAATAGTACAAGCGCTTTGAACAGTGTCTGACAAAACTCTCTAAGTGCTAGATAAATGCTAGCTATCATTATAATTATCAATGCTAGATAAGCTATTCAGACCAGATTTTCTGGATTCACAGCCACTACTATTTCAATAAGTTATGGTTAGGCAACCACTGAAGCATCGGTGGATAATCAGAGGTCACCACCTCTTTTTAGATTCTGGAAATGCTTCACAGATAAGACTGATGTTCAGTGGAAGCAAGAACAGAGTTTCAGGGAGAGCAAGGATCTGTTTAGGAGAATTTCTAACTGGAAGATGTTCTACCAGAAATGGTTTTATTAATCAAGGGGTCTTTCTTAAATTAAAAAAGATTTTATTTATTTAGAGAGCTCACACTCAAGCAGGGGGAGGGGCAGAGGGAGAGGGGGAGAGAGCATTGCAAGCAGACTCTCCGATGAACACAGAGCCTGACGTAGGGCTCCATCTCACCACCCTGAGATTATGACCTGAGCTGAAATCAAGGGTCAAATGCTTAACTGACTGAGCCACCCAGGCACCCCTCAAAGGGCTCTTTTTTTTTTTTTAAAGATAAACTGTTTCCATTGTAAAATGTCTCCCACCCAAACCTTGTGGCTAAAATTGTCTTGCTCTCAAGACATGTCCTCCCAAACCTTGGTTTTGTTTTTTAAATGTTATGTAATTATATAACTCTGTTTAGACATGAATAGTTTTTATATTTTAAACATAGAAACAGCTCTGTTAAAATAGATTAGAAGTCTTTTAAGCATTGAAAGAGATTTGGTGTGCAAGTCTTAATACCAAACATGAAAAGTACATCATCTAGTGGTATTACCCATGAACAACAAATAAAGACAGTAACAGGTCTGGGAAAACCTCAGAGAGGTAATCCGCAAATCCTATGGAGAACACAGAACACCAAGGCCACGTTATCCTTTGCATTTGATGACCTGAAAGAAGGGAAGAAATAGTTTGAGCCTATTGCCAAAATTTATTATCTTGCAACTACTCAGATTCCACACCCACCTGTGAGCAAATAGGAGGAATGGGGCCACGCAAGGTGTGGGATAGAGGACTGAGGTCAGCAGCATACTGTGGAAAGGGGCCAATCCAACCTGTACGCTTATTAATGATGGGGTCATAAGAGTTCATTTTTTAGAACTCTGGGGGCGTTAATTCTATAATGAAGAGGGGTCCAGCATTTAAACTCGTGTCAGTCTGTTTAAACATTTTTCAGTAATTCATTAAAAGCTCTAAGAGGTGCTCATCCTTGAGATGATGTTAATTGCCCAAATTATGTAACAAATACTAATTTGAGATAAAATTAAAAATAAAATTAAATGGCATCTTTTTGTTGCCATTTAGCACAGAATTATATGATTTTTGTTTTAAAGGTAAAATTATGGGGTTGTTTTGTTTGCTTGTCTAACTCAAGTTCTCATAAACCACATTCCCGCATTTGACAAATAATTGTATACTTGTAGAATCTCCTAGAAGACGACTATGTGGCCAGAAGAATATTAAGAGTATAATGTAACCTTCCATTGATCTTATAATTAGGCATATTGAAGAAACCCAAAACATGGAATAAATTACTCAAAAGCTGTGTCATTTTAAGATTATTTAAATATGCATATTCACATTTAAAAAGAAGGTTGACCTCTTTACGAAAAAATAATTTCATTAATGGCTCCAGAACCTTTATCTTGCAACTGTCCTATTAAAACTTTTACCCATCATACTTTTTAATTAACTACAGACTTTATTTAGGTTTCCCCAATTTTTCCACTAATGTCCATTTTCTATTCCAGGATTTAATCCTGGTTCGTACATTGCATTTAATTATCATGTCTCTTTAGTCTCCTTCAAGCTGTGACAGTTTCCTGAGATTTCTTTGACTTTCATGATACACTTTTTGAAGAGTACTGCTTACATATTTTGTAGAAGGCCCATCAGTTTGGGTTTGCATGATGTTTTCTCAAATCATACCTTTTAAGTGAAATTCTCATACTTTTCTAATGGAAATAATGGAATTAGGACCTGGAAGAAACCTTAGGAGCCATGTTATTGATTAATCCAAATTCCTAATTTCATTGGCATCGAAAGCAAGTCCTCTGTGTTTTAAATGGCTTCCCCCGGATCAGTTACAGGGACAGGACTGGTACTCTCTTCTCTTACCACATACTGATCCTTTTTCAGGGCACCATGAAAATGATGCCTCTCTTTTGCCCAGTCAACACCTTAACACATGGGAACCAACAAACCCTGGTGATGCTGTTTATGCTCCTGGGACAGCGTTCACATAGCATGGAGTTACGCAGTTCTGGTGGTACTGACGTGTCTACCTGGACTATTTATAAGATGTTTTGAGGTGGCTTATAACAAAAGAACAGAAAAAATACAAAATCCTACAAAATGGTTATTTGGATATAATGTGATTGGCAAATGTTCCTGGTGCTCTACCCACATACTGTTTTTAGAAGTTGGTGGCTGAAGGGCAGACATTTTTATTTTTTGAAGGGATGAGGTAGGAAGTGACCCCTTTCGGAAACTTGGGACTTTCTCATTTCAGTGTAGAGTGTATGTTGTTTTTTGCAGTAATCATTTTCTTTCCTACATGTCTAATAAATGAAAATACATTTTTCTTTCCCCACCTCCAGCATCCCCCCCACCCAGTACTGGAAGGCTGACATGAAATTTACTGATTTGCACTAATCTTATAATTCACAACTCTGCATTTTATGTAATAGAACTTTTTGGATTTCCACTTACTGTGGGGTTTTGCTATAGTTACCAAAACAAAAGACAAGCCAACAGGGTGGGAGAATTGATTTTGTAAACCACATCTCTGACAAAGGGCTAGTATCTAGCATACATAAAGAATTCTCAAAACAAGACAGTAAAGAAAGCAAATAGTTAAATTAGAACATGGGTAAAAGACATGAAGAAACATTTCACCAATGTGGCAGATGGCAGATAAGCACTGTCATATGAAAAGATGTTCAACGTCAGTATCCATCAGAGGAATGCAAATTAAAATCACAATACCATAGTACTATATTGCCCCTCAGAATGGCTAAAATAAAAAATTCTGGCAACACCGTATGCTGGTGAAGATGTGGAGAAATTGGATTACTGATGTATTGCTGGTGGGAATGTAAAATGTTACAACCATTCTGGTAAAAAAACAAAACAACAACAACAAAAACTAACCATGCAACTATCATACTAGCCAGGACTTGTACTTCAGGGCATTTCTCCCAGAGAAGTGAAGACTTATGTTCACACAAAAACCTGTACACAAATGTTTATAGCAGCTTTATTCATAATAACCCCCAAATGGAAACAACCCAGATATCCTTAAGTGGGTAAATGGTAACGAACTGGCACGTCTACACCATGGCATACCACTCAGCAATAAGAGAAAACCAATGATATATGCAATACCCTGGATGAATCTCCAGAGAATTATGCTGAGTGAGAAAAGCCAATCCAAAAGGTTACACACTGCATGAACCAATGAATATAACATTCTTGAAATTCCAAAATTATAGACCTGGAGATTGGACTAATGATTGTCAGGGGGTAAGGAATGGGTGGAGGCAGGAGGGAAGTGGATGTGCTGAAAGAGGGCAGCGTAAGGAGTTCTTGTGATGGTGGAAACTGTACTTTGTTTCAATTTCAATACCCTGCTTGGGATCTTGTACTATGGTTGCCAAGAAGTTACCATGGGGGATGATGGTGGAGGAACTGAGTGATACACAAGATCTCTCTGAACTATTTCTTCTTCTTCTTCTTCTTTTTTTTTTTTTACAACTTTATGTGAAACTATATTTATCTCAAAAAGTTTAAAATTGGACATAGCCAGACATTAAAGAAGGAAGGGTAGTGTGTCTGCTTTGTCCCCAAAATATTTTTGTCTGAATTTTTTAATCAGTAGGTATTCATGCATTGCTAGTGCTAGTTAAAAATTACCAAAAGAGGGAGGGAAGGAGAATGTAAAATAGTGTGTGCATCTTAACTAAGAAACTGTTCAGACATAAAATTTGGCTTTGTGCTGCCTTTCAGTCATAGCCAAGAGGGAAACATGTTAAGTAGAAGAAAAATACAAGAAATTCAAGTGCTAGTACATTTATAGGGCTAATATTATTTTCATATTCTACAGTATAGAAAGGGTGAATATTAGAGATGGCATATTTATGCCTATTTGTATATGACCATTCCTGGTGCAGACAAAACATTCATGCTTTAATGGTATTATGAATGTGGTTGGCATTCTAGAACTCCCCTTCTAACAACTCATACTTTTCTTTCTATAAGAAAGGAATTTTAAAGAAATAACCATAACCAGTTTCTAGGTGGAAATTGAGAATTCCTGGAAGGATAGTAAAAATGAACAGTGATCCAGCCATCATCCTGTTGGAATTGGTTTGCGACACTGTTCTTTTAAACTTAGTTTTTTGTGAAGGAGTTTTACAATAATTCTAACTAGTGGTATAACATCTGTGATAAAAATTTTTTTTTTATTTCCATGTAATTTTTATTTCCATGTATGTGTCATTAACATACAGTATTATATTAGTTTCTGGTGTACAATATAGTGATTCAATAATTCTGTACATTACTCCATGCTCATGTGATAAATAATTTCAAAAATATAAAAATCCCATGTATGAAGTACATAAAAACCAAAGATACAAAATATATAGAATTACGAATACTAGAAATGTATAGGGTATATATGAAGCAAATGATAAGATTCTAACAATGAATATGAAGTAAGAGTTGAATGAAAGGAGATACCACTGGTGTATTGTTGGAAGGTGTTGTTGGAAAGAGTGTATTAAAGTTCTTCTGGTACAGAGAAAGTAGGGAGTGGATTTGCCCTTCCAGGTACTTAATGTGTTTTATTTATTTATATTATATTTTTTAATTGAAGTCAGCACGCAATATTGTATTAGTTTCAGGTATACAACATAGTTTAAATGCATTTTAAGTCTAAATGTCTATCATAGTCTAAATGATTTAATCATTACAGTACTAAGACCATAAATACAGAAAGATCAGCTTCTCAGTATATGACCCTAAATAGTAATGTGCCTTTAAATGTTTAACAACCAGCTCTTTGAAAAAAAGTATGTATATATATATATGTACATATGCTTATTATAGATTTTACTAACAAAGGATGCATAGCACACAACTTACAAATAAAAATTTACAATTCTCTTTATTGTAAATAAGTGTAATTCCATATAGTCAACTGTTTTTCTCAGAATGCCTTTCTTGATTTTTTTTTCTAACTTTAAATCTGCATATTCAGCCATGATTTGATAAAGGGAGTTGCATCTCAATCTGCTCTTTTCCCAGTAGATTTATTGCCATTAAATCTGATATGTGGCTTATTGTTAAACTTCTTCTCACCCTCATATAAATTTTTAATTAAACTAAAAACTCTTTCAGCTTCAACACTAAATCAACCCTGATTTATAGCACTTACTGATTTCCAAGGTAAATAACTCCTATCACGACCAATTTTAAGCTACCAACATAAAGTCACTGAACATGGATTTGGAAAGAGATTGGAGTAGTGCACACCACTATATATTATTTGCACCCTCCAGATATTGTGAAACTTGAAGTAAAATGAAGTCACTTATGTCAGGGGGTTTTAAAATGGAGCTGAGGGGAGGTGGGCTTTATGCATGTCTTCACTGGGTGAAAACATGAACTTCTGAACTGGGCCAAACATTCCAAGGACTCTGTAGGAACATCTGCAACTTGCTACAGTAACAGGCTTTTGCTTAGTGATAGTTTTAGCAACCAATTATGTTTAGCCAAGATTAGTTTTCTGCTACCAACACCAATCAGAATTCTTTGTAAACAACATGTACAAGCATTCCCTTTTGTGTTAAAAAAAAAACAAAACCCTGATTTTTGCTCCCAAGTGGGACACAGTTTAGGTTGCCACCTAAACCTGTGCTCCCTCAACTGTAATTCTGAGACCCTAAATGAATGCTTTTGTTTTATTTCAGTTCTGCCTCTTTTCTTGGTTGATAATACGATACGTAAAACTTTGAGAGTGTAGATAATAGTAAAATATAGAAAAATAACTAGGAAGTAGTGCAGTTTGAGTATTTACTACCCTGTTTTATTTTTTTAAATTTTTTAAAAGATTTTATTTATTTATTTGTAAGAGAGAGACTGAGCACAGGCAGGGGGAGCGGCAGGCAGAGGGAGAGGAAGAAACAGACACCCTGCCGAGCAAGGAGCCCGATGTGGGACTTGATCCCAGGACCCTGAGATCATGACCCGAGCTGAAGGCAGGCGCTTAACCGAAGGCTGGTGCTTAACCGACTGAGCCATCCAGGCATCCCACCTCTATTTTAAATATAAATTATTTAATTGTAAGTTTACATAGTTTTAAAATAATGGCTACATTTTATAACTGGTTCTCAAAATTTCTAAAAATTCACCAGTTGGCTTTCACAAGATGTTGGGCTCTCCTACACATCACTGTCCCTAAGACAGAACCACAAAGTAGAAGATTTGAAACTTGCTGAAATATTTAAACCATAAACAAAGTTAAAACAATAAGACATAAATAACAGAAGATGGATTAATTGCCTTTCAAGGAGGTAATTTAGCTATCCATATCAAAATATAAGATTGACCAGTTCTTTGACCAGACTATTTCACTGTTCATTCATCTATTAATTCAACAAATTTATTGAGAACCTATTATGTGCCAGGAACTTCTAAGAATTAATTTTATAAGCACAGAAAGATGTATAGGATAGGAAATTTACCACAATGTTTTTATGGTAAAAAAACATAAATGTTCATCAACAAAGGATTGGTTAAGTAAATGATGGTTCATTGATACCATGGAGTACAATGTAAACATTGAGAATGAAGCTATAGATAAATGTTTATTGAAATGGAAATATGTCCATTGTACATTTAAAGAGCAAAATTAGTAGGTTTTAAGAGTATATGTGGTATGATCCCATCTTGAAAAAAGTAATTGTATCTCTATACATGTATATGTATGAGTAGAGAAAGTCTAGAAGGATTTGCAGAAGCTACTAATAGAGGCAAACTTTTCTATTCTGAATGAATGTCTTTTGTCTTTTTAATCTTTTATTTTTTAAAATTTTGTTGGTAATTAACATACAGTATTATATTAGTTTCAGGTGTACAATATGATTCAACAATTTCATACATTACTTAGGGCTCATCATGATAAGTGTATTTTTGATGCCCCTTATCTGTTTGACACATCCCCCACACACCTCCCCTGTGGCAACCACTAATCTGTTCTCTGTATTAAGAGTCCATTTTTTTGGTCTTTTTTTGTTGTTGTTTGATTTGTTTCTTAAATTCCACATATGAGTGACATCATATGTATTTGCCCTTCTCTCTCTGACTTATTTCACTTATCATTATACCCACCAGATACATCCATGTTATTGCAGATGGCAAGATTTCATTCTTTTTTATGGCTGAGTAATATTCCATTGTGTGTACATACATATAAATAAATATATATATATCTCTCTCACATTTTTTTTATCCATTCATTCATTGATGAACACTTGGCTATTGTAAAATTGACAGTTTTGGCTATTGTAAATAATGCTGTACTAAAAATAGGGGTGCATGTGCCTTTTTGAATTAGTGTTTTTGTATTCTTTGAGTAAATAGTAATGGAACTATTGGATCATGTGATAATTCTATTTTTAATTTTTTGAGGCACCTCCACACTGTTTTCCACAGTTAGCTGTATAGTGTGCATTCCCACCAGCAGTCACAAGGGTTCCTTTTTCTCCACATCTTCACCACTTGTTATTTCATGTCTTTTTCGATGAATGGTTTTATAGTGAACATGTATTACCTTTAAAATTAAAAGTAGCAGTGAAATTATTTCTATTAAAAATTGATGTGATAAATACTTCTATCTCATAGATGAAACATGTTCCAGGAAAAAAAAGGGCTTTAGACTTGGAACTAAAAGTCTCGTTTGGGGCTCATAATACCATTCTCTCTAGTTGAATGTCTATTTCAGTATCCTCATAATAAAAAGTTAAAAAAAAAAGAGGGGTTTGAATTTTAGTTTGATTTCATTTCTGACTTTTGTTGTCTATTCTGAGCCTTATTTTCCTTATCGAGAGGCAGAATCAACTGTCTTCACTGGTGATTTTGAGCCAGTTACTTAGATGTTCTGTTGTTTGGTTTCCCTATCTGAAAAATGGGGATGATGACGATGATGATGATGCTAAAATAAATTTTGAACGTTTGTTGTGGGGATTAAATAAAATACTTGGCACCTAGTAAGTATTCGCCAAATACGAGTTGCATCTGCACTGGAAGTGATACAACAAAAACACAGCCTGAGCTAAATTTTCTTTGAGAGAATAGCCAGTATAATTTGTCTCCTTTCGTATCTAGAAAAGAGATAATGGAGGATTGAATGCAAGGCTCTTGATTTTGACTCATTGAAGAAAATACCTCTTCTGTGTTCAATTATCTAACGTATTGTCCTGTTTTAAAATTTGGGCTGTCATATTAAACAACACAAATATTTCTATATAATTTTATTTCCAGAATCTCTATTGGATTATCGTAATTCTTTATTATTCCATTAACTCAAAACAGTTTGTACTGCCTTGCTTGATATTCTCTGTAAATGGAGGTGATACAGTTATGCTATTTTAAGTAATTTAAAGACCATGTTCCCTACCACCTATCCATTTGTATGGTATATTATTCTGTATGCATGGCTATTGGACGCCAACACACTGCCTGGTCTTTTAATAGCGAGCCATTAACCATGTGAGGATCAGAAGTGATGTATATAATAATGATATGTTTTAATTTAACACATGACAGCA
Source organism: Eumetopias jubatus (assembly GCF_037043125.1). Taxonomy (NCBI): domain Eukaryota; kingdom Metazoa; phylum Chordata; class Mammalia; order Carnivora; family Otariidae; genus Eumetopias; species Eumetopias jubatus. Next base: position 14,997,996 of record NW_028274822.1, read on the forward strand.
AGGGAAGGCTGAATGACAGATCATATTTAGTTACAAATAAGGAAGAACTCATTGCTTAGGAGTGTTCAAGTTACAGGTGAATAGCACAAGGTTTTTATTCCTTCCCTGACAGAATAAATTTATCTCCTTAAAAGTCACCTTTATGCTTTCTACTTATCATCAGGAAGGCTGCATTCTGTATTTCAGTTTTATGTGGACAAGACATTAATTTTAAGTGAAAGACATTGTTCTGTGCTGGAATTAAATGAGGTCGTTATTGGTTTGAGTGGTAAAGGTGGGGGGTTCAGGCTCATATTTGGCTTTAATGAGAGAAGTGCTATGTGAATATGGTCCTCTTGACTTTTTTGGCACTGAAAGCAAAATATAAATGGGGCAGTGGAATTGAAAGCCCATCAGTAGCCTCTCTAAGTACCTGGCGTCAGGGTGCACGTCTGATACCATCAGAAAGGGAGTATAGTGTAAGAATATGTCAGTCCTTTCTCAGTGAAGAGATTGGTAGGGCTACTTAGAATTGATTTTAGATAGAGGAGCTCGAAGAAGAGCATTAACTTTTGCTATTGAGAAGAGGACTTCAGAGGTCACCTAGTTTAAACCAAAGTTTAATCCTTTCAGCAATAACGTCTGTCCATTTCTTAAACACCTCTAGAAAGAGAGAGATTTAGCCACTCCTCCTGATAGAGAAATGTCATCAAATTGGCAGGATAGAGAGAGTTGGTGATTAGAAAAGGATGAATATTTAAAACAACCTTAACTTGTTCCATATCTGAGAGAAAATAAATGAGATTTTGTTCGAATAAGGCCAGGAAGACCAATTCAGCTCTATTTAGGGAAGGTTCAGGTGATTGTAGAGGAGCACAAGCTAATTAAAATTCAGTAGTGCCCAGTTCTCCTGCCTGCCATGGCCACACTTCCTGAAAGGGAAGTTTATATAACTTTCATTTTCTCACTTCCCATTCACTTTGCAACTTACTGATATCTGGCTTTGCCTTCCCTAATCAATTGAAATGGCTTTTGAAACTCACCCAAGGTGTTCTTGCCTAGTTGGCGGACACTTTTCAAGCTTATATGATTTGACCTCTCTCTTGTATTTGAGAGAGGAGGAAGGTTCTCACAAGTGTTCCAAAGTACAGTTTCTTGTTATTCCCTTAAATGTTGTGATGGGAGAGGGCTGGGCTTTCTGTAGCTTCCGCTCCAAATCAAGGGAGGTTGAACTGTGCTAACCACATCTTTAGTCTTCTTTTCCCTTTTTGTTTTGATATTTAATGAGCATTCGGCTAAGCATTGTGTTCTGTGCTTTACAGTACATTATCTGATTTAATGCCCTGTGATATCAGCAGGAGGGAGATAGCATCACTTTCAGTTTACAGATGAGAAAACTGAAGTTCACAGAGGAGGTTAAGTACTTGCTCAGAGTTATGTAGCTAGTGAGCAGTGGAGCCTGGATTTAAACCAGCACGGAGCCCTTGTCAGGTATAGAGTAACAGAAGGTACTCATATGGGCAGGAACCGGCTGCCCAGGACCTATGTTGCGGTGGCAGGTATAAGCTGAGGTGGCAGAATGTTACTGGGATGAACAGGTAGGTACCTGTGAAAGTTGGTGAGCTGGCTTCAGACTGGCTGTGTAGGGAAGCAGAGAACAGGAATAGAGTCCTGATGTGAACTTGGATTTAAACCTCTCTTCCCAAAAGAGAATTGTTGGTTTAGCTCATCACACTCAGAATGACTAATTAAATGTCTGTTCATCCCATAGGTCATGGACTTTGCTCGCCTTTTTTACTGCTGAATCTTCAACCTATAAGACAAAGGCAATTATTGAATATTTACTGAACGTTACAAACCCCTTTCTTTTTGAAATTCTCAGACATCTATGAAAACCACTCTCTGTAGGTTTTCCCCTCAACTTATTGGCTGCTCCTCACCAGTCTCTTTGTGTGTTCTACTTTCTCTTGACCTTCTGTTGTTTCCCAGGAGTCTACTCCTAACATACATGTCAATCTACCATATTTATGTTGTAGGGGTTATGAACTCCACCCAGTGACGTTAGCTAGCCTGTATTTATTGCCTCCAAAATCTCTAATTTAGTTTGAATTTCTTACCTGAGCCTGTAACTCTATGTCCAAGTGTTTCCTAGTAAACTCCACTTTGGAGTCCCACGGGCACTTCAAATTCAATAAATCTAATATGCCCCAGATGAACACACTAAGCCTCCTTACTCAAACATCTGTGTGTCTCTGTCTCTAGATATTTTTAGTCTAAAGGCAAGGTCTAGAGCTTTCATTAGACAATATAAAAGTTCCATGGCTCAAGAAAAGCTTAGAGCCACTGTACATTCCTCCTTAAGATAGAACTCTTTCCTGTGAATCGTGATCTCAGTGGTTGGGGCAGATATTTCTGTGCAGACTTACAAATCTTGGCCATTGCAGTATTTTCATCTCAGTCTCATGCCCTTGTGAGGATAACACAGTCACTCGGTTTACACATATGGCAGCTTGCTTTGCTGTGCTAGCATTCATCATATGCTTATCCTCGTTCTGCTTTTAGGACTGGCCTTCCTGTTAGTGTCTGGGCTCCTCTATTAAACTGAAATGAATTGAGGCAAGGCAAATGTATCGCAGGATAGGAAAAAGGGAAAAACTTAAAGACAGAGTAGACAACCATATCCGGTGATGTAGAATTAGGAAGGAAAATGAGAGAAGAGAGCAGGTAATTAGGGGGATTAGGAGGTAATTGGTAATTTCTGAGCAAATAATTTGAGAGGAATTGTGGGAAAGGAAGACAGATGACAAGGTGATGGAAAGGGTATAGATAATGAAGGAGATGTGAAGAATTATAAGATGCTAGAAGGGGCAGCAGTGAAATTCCTGACTCTGGAGCCCAAATTGAGAGATGAAGCACTTGAAGAACGTGAAGAAAGGGATTAGAGTTCTTGATGAAGGTTGAGTTCAGGAGCAGTAAGTAAGGTAGTGAGAGAGAGAGTTAAGAGTAGGAAACAGTTTGAGAGTGTGAGCCCTAGAGTCAGTCTTGTGTTTGATGCCTTCCTCAGTGATGCTGAGGTGGTTGAAGTGCATTATTTTCATGACTAGTTTAGCAGAACAGAGATGAAATGGGTGAGAGGGTGGGGGGCAGTGTGTGTGGCGATTTTAAAACAGATGTGCATATTCTGTGATATTCTTCTCATAAGAGGCACAGTTGAATACACTTCCCCTTAAATATGGGCTGGTCCCAGGGACTGACTTCTAATGATGCGCTGGAAGTGATGCTGTGTAGCTTGTGTGACAAGGTCGCAAAAGGCAGTGTCACTTCCATCGGGCTCTCTTGAGAGATGCTTCTCTTTGGAACCCAGTGACTGTGCTCTGAGGAAGTCCAGGTCACATGGAAAGATCTATGGGGAGAGGCACTGACAGTGTGAACCAGCTCTCAGCCCGGGCTGAGCTCCCAGCTAAAATCCAGCGGTACTCTGGCAGTCCCGAAAGGAACCCTCTGTGAAGCAGATCCTCAAGCCTTTGGTTGCACCATGTGGAGCAGAAAGGAGCCTCTTCTGCTGGTCCCTGTCCAAATTGTGGATTTGTGAGGAAAATGTGCGATTATTACTGTTTTAAGCCACTAAATCTGGGTGGTTTGTGTGCAGCAACAGAAAACAGGAGCAGGGTTTCAGCAAGGTCAACAGAGTGAAGTTTCTGTATGTCAGTGTGGTCTGTCCAGAGGCAAAAATGTTGGACACAGGGAGATCTGAGTTCAGATCTTGACCACCTGTGTGACTTGGAATGTTTCTGAGCTCCATTTGTCCTGTCTTGAAAGCGGAGATGATACGGACCTCAGGGATTACTGTGAAATTTAGGAATAATTGGTATAAAGTCAGTCGCTGTCCTGTGATAGTCATTAACAAATGGTAGCTCTTCTTCTTATTGTTGGGGAAGCCTGGGAGGAGCTTGGGCTGTGGCATCAGTTATATTTGTGTTTACCTTCTGGTTCCATTGCTAACTAAATGTGTGGCTTTGGGCAAGTTATGGAACTGGTCTGAATCATGCATTCTTCTTGTGTAAACAGAGGATGAAACATACCTTGCAGGGTTGTTGGAGATTAGAATCTGTCTATAAGACAGATTAGCACTAGCATCGTGATTGGCACATGGTAGGTACTCAACAAGTAGAAACATACTAATTATATATGTGATCATTACTGTGATACCCCTGAACTTATTATGGCTACTGGCAGGAGTAGGGCAGACTAGAAAATTCTGAGATAAGCACTGAAACCTTGGATGCAGTTAGAGGAAGGTTCTAGTAGAGATGGTGATGAAGTTTCAGGAAGGATGATATTAATAATAGAAGTTTCAATAGAAGAAACTTTTGAATGATGAGAGTAAGAAAAAGACTTCAAGAAAACATTTAGAGCAACCCCTTTCTTCCACTAGTACTGAGAATAGGAGGAAATAGGCTTAGGAGATTAGAAAAATAATGAGTTTCTAAATATTAGAAAAGGCCACAAAACTCCACCATAATGGATTTGAAGTTGTGAGAGAACAAGGAAGGTAGAGAGACTAAAAGGAAAGTAATATGATTGAAAAGCAGGATTAGTTTTAGGAATTGCACTAAAGAAGGGGGAGATGAAAATCTTTCCATCATTCACATTAGCTGCACCCTTTGGCTTGCATAGACTTGAGGTCCTCCACTGGTCCTCCATCTTTGGGCTGAATCTCTTTCAAATTTCCTTAGATAGGAAATTATTCTTTTCTCAAAAGATTATCAATCAGTAATTTACTAGCTCAATGTCTGGGAACCCGCATCCTGAATTCTTCCCATATCTACCAATGTCAGTCTTTTCAAGGATCTTGCCCTTTGAACATGTCCCATTCCATAGTTAATGGCTACTGAGCATCTCTTTTGGCCTGGACATAATAACAAGGTATATACTTATGTCCAGGCCAAAAGAGATGCTCTCATATACCTGAGAAAGGTATATGTCAGCCTCTGGAAACATTTTTTAAAAAATTGTTTTACCTATCTAATTAGCATGATGTGTTCACCTGCCTTCTGTGCCTTTGCTATAACATCAGTCATTCATTTGATATTTGCTGAGGATCTACTATGTACTAGTCACTGGTCTAGACCCCCTATCTTCCTGGAGCTTATAATCTGTGGTGGGGCCTGGGGAAGGGGTGGCAGTGATGAGGAGATAGACAATAAACAAATAGACAAGTCCCACTGGAAGGAGCATCCATGACATACAATATACCTTGACTAGCTACAAGTGCAAAACTCTTATGTGCCTAAGAGAGTGCAGGTGTTGGGTATGTTAAGAGAGGGAAAGGGGAGCCTGGGAGGCTCAGACAGTTAAGTGTCTGACTCTTGGTTTCGGCTCAGGTCATGATCTCAGGGTCGTGGAATCGAGCCCCACGTCGGGCTCCATGCTTAGGGCAGAGTCAGCTTGAGATTCTCTGCTTCTCCCTCTCTCCCAGCCCCTGCCCCTGCTCCTGCTTGTGCTCTCTCTCTCTCAAATAAATAAAGAAAGAAAATCTAAAAAAAAGGGGGGGAGAGAGAGAGAGAGAAGCATAAGTGGCCTGGGAGGCTGCCCGCCATCCTGCCTGCCCACACTGTACACTCAGCTCCACTGGAGAACAGGCGGGTCCTACTTGCTTGGATTAGTCTTGCACCATCCATATGCAACTTCCCAGACCCTGCTGGAGTTTTGGTCTCCCCTTTCTCCTTTCCATCCCTTACAGGGTACTGGGCTTTAGGGAGCCAAGATATGGGTCCATTCAAGTCTTTGAGACAGCGCTATGATAAAGGTCCCTGAAAGTTTGTCCAGAGAGTAATGCTACCAAAAATGCCACCTGCAATGAGATAAGGGCCTTGTGCCGGAATAGAAATCAGTGCTGTCTGTCCTCTATAAAGAAAATCTCTCTGTGGAAAAGATGTCAACTGATCTATATGGTTTTCTTAGTGATTTACTTGATTTACATTCTAGTGTTGGCTCCCTGTCTTGTCACAGATTGTGAACAAATAGTTTGTGGAGGGGTCTGTGGGTCACACTTTGAGCAGCTTGCTCTAAAGCGTAAATTGCAAATTAGGGAACCATCATCTTACTGTATCCAGCCTGCAGATATGTTTTCTTTGGCCTGCGCACTTTTGTCAACATTTTAAGTGGAAAGATCTTGCATAAATTTCTACATTTCAAATGCCTCTTAATCATGCCTTTGTTTTGTGTTCCTTCAACATCTGATGTCTTGAGGTGCCATATTCCTACACGGCAACACTCAGAGGGAACTGCGAAGTGACTATCCCTTTTATATTGGGCATATACCATTAGGGAACCCAAGGGACCCGCTGGGCCCACTTTATTTATGTTGCCTGCTGGCCCCTAGAGGCATTTGATTTGATATCCCCTTAGAATCATGGGGGTTACTGACCAAGCATGACTGTAGCTCAGTCCTAGGAGGGAGAAGGACTGGTTGGGGTGTGATTAAGAATGCCCCTCCTTTTCTTTCCTTTATTCTTCCATGCATTCATGGAGTCTTCTCTTATATCCTCTCCATCATAAAATCACTAAAAACTTGTTGTGTTGAACCTGCTGAGTGATGAGATTGGGAGAGGAGAGTGGAGGAAAGGTGAATGTGCCTAAGTTCTTTCATGCACAGCAAAGCCACAGTGCCATTCTCTCAGGCACTGTTTTTCCAGGAACCTGGGAGCCATTAAATCTATAGACCTGAGAACAAACCAGCGAGGGGTAGGAGGGTGTCTCAGAGGCCCAGCCCTGTATACTGTATACCACTGCTAACTGCTCAGAGATGAATTACCATTAACCTAATCCTGCTTTAGAAACTGCCTTTTGGTTTTCTAATGGTTCAGTGATCTTCTTGTTACAAAGATTCTCATTTCACTGCTCCCTCTAATCCTTACAAATTTTACAAAATGGTTTTTGATCTGACTTCTTGGAAAGCACACACTAGTCTCCAGTTTTAGTCAGATTTCTTGATGCCAGGTTTTCATTGGTTTAAAGCCTTGAATATATTGTGTCGTATGAAGTACACTAATTGAAATTGGGAATTATAGGAGAGTAGTTGTGATGCATAAGACTTGGTTTTGAGTAAGCCTTCAGTTAGACAGACTTGGGTAAAGTTCTGGAAACCACTGTGATATTCTAAAACAGAAACCCTGCCTGGCAGATTCCCATGACCACACGACCAGCCCTTTGCTTGGTGCTTTCTGAGTTTTGTTTGCATTTTGCTTTGTTTTTATTTATTTACTGAGCATAAAATAGCATAAGAGCTTATGACTCTTGAGCTGAGAGAGATGGGATGCTGGTGTCCTCATTTCTTCAGTCTAAAGCCAGTTGAATTTAGAATTTTAAGCAAGGCATGATGGGAGAATATAAGAAGAACATAAGTGTATAAGTGAAAAAGAAGGCATTTTTACTAAATGTAAAATATTCTACAGTATAAATAGAATATAGGAATGTTGAAGAGACACAAAATAAAGGCAGAATCAAAGCTGGGTACTATTAAATACTTAAAAGACCATGGCTTTACTGAAGGTACTAGGTCCCATTCCTGTCAGCATGGCCATATTTTATGGGCATGAAGACCATTCAATGTTTCTTTGTCTCACCAACTTAAGTGTAATTTATTGAACACGTGTGTGCAGTTTATATTTAGTACTTATTTAGTTCACCTAATAAAAAGGATAGAGTACCTGGATGAGCCCATGCCCTTAATTTGGTTCTTTCTGAAGTTCCACCCTTCCCTGTATCCCTATCTTCTGTAATCTGACTGTAGCTCCGCCCATTAAGAGGTGTAGTTTTCTTCCTCTACTTGGAATCCGGGTGATCTTATGATCTGCTTTGGTCAGTAGAAAGCCGCAGAAGTGAGAATGGCCTCAAGAGAAGCTCAAAGGCTAGGCCTTGTATGCTTTCTCTCTCTCTCTCTCTGAACTCAACTCTACCGTGAGAACAAGCCTGGTCCGTTGGAGGGTGAGAGGCCTTGTGGGGTGGAGCTGAGGAAGCCCATGCGGGCAGCCAAGCTCCCAGATAAGCTGAAGAGTCTAGCCAAGATTAGAAAATGTTCCTAGCTGGCTTGAAGCTGACTACAGATGCATGAGTAAGTGTCATTGAACCCCGCTGAGGCTGGATCCATCCAGCTGATGTTAGTCTTATGAATAATAACAAATGGTTGTTGTTTTCTCTGTTTTGTATTGCTCTGTTATAGAGCACAGTTGTAGCAATGGAAAAGTGATACAGAGGATATATATGTTAGTCAGCTTTGGCTACAGTAAAGCTGTATAACAAACGATTCCCAGCTCTTAGTAGTTTACAATATTTCTTTTTTGTTTTTATTTCCCTCACAGATAGGAGGTTGGCTCCTTCAGGCTGAGGGTAGGATTCAGGACTATTCCAAGTGTCCCTCATTCTAGGGTCAAGGGCTACCCTGGACATGGCTTTCTCACAGCAGATGGCAGAAACGCAAGAGTCAAGCTAAAATATGTGAGCAGATTTAAAGTCTTTGTTCACATCATGTCCACCAATATTCTGTTCTCTAAAGGAAGTTGCACGGCCAAGCCAAAAGTCAGTGTGGTGGTGTGGAGTTGACCTGTACTGCTGGAGGCCCAGCAAAGTTCTAAGGCAAAGGAATAATGTGTAATCCTATTATAGGAAAGAAATGAAGAAATAGGAATAATATTTGACCACAGGGAGAGCTATTCAGAAGGCAAAATGGGGGAAACTCTTTTCTGAAATACTTGATGAAACTCATTAATGCAATAAAGAATTTGTTGCCGAAAAAAGCCAAAACAGCCTATTAAAGACTTGTGGCACTTGATATGCTGGGATGAATATGGAATTACTATTTTTTTCTTGAAACATACATTATTTGGAATAGGCATATGCCAAAAATGTTTTCATTTTTTTGTTCAACTCACCTGTCAGTTCCTCTTTTTGTTCACTACATTTGGGGGTTATGTGATATTTCTCCTTCTCTTAGTTTTATAACTTTATCTACTTCCCTTTTAGTAGGGTTCCCTTAGGTTTACAGTGTTGTAGAAATAGGAAAAGAACATTATAAAAATGGTTTTTAGTTTGAGCTATAAAATGAGTTGAAACAGCTAAAGAAGAGAATAAATTCATTTTATTATAGAAATGCAGGACTCTGCTTGCACATAATAGGCTACACAGAAAAGTGTTTTAAACGCCCTATTATATATGGTATGTCACCTGTATTATATATGTCACACCCTTCTCTGAGAGTTTTAGAATCTAGACATTGTTTTTTTGTGGTTGATTGTTAACATAGCTCCTTTCTTTGATAGGTCTTCCCTTGAACACTGCCACTTTATTATTTAGGAAGTATGACAGTCACAAAATACTTTTTCTTTGTTAAAAATGAATATATACCACTCTCTCAGTATCTACAAGCATTTATCAGAAAAATTGATTTGAAATAACATACTAAAAAAATGTGAAATACGCTGAATATTTTTGATTCTATGGATTTGTCTGTTAAAGGTGACCTCTGCCTGCCTGTCTGTCTTCCTGTGTCAGGTGTGTTGAAGTCCCTCAAGCAGGAGCACACGTGCTTGGGGGAGGGCCAGGGCCCTCTCCAGAATTATTCTCCACCTCCCTGTCTTCTCTGAATCAGCCTCTCTCTCTTTGCTGTCTCCATCTTCACATCTGAGCACATACGATGCCAGGGAATAAATCTGTTGCATCCCTCGGGAGCAGCCAGTGTCAGCAGAGTCCAGGGGAAAGAAAGCAGGAGATCCAGGTGGAAGGCCACTCAAGGATGGAGCCATAGTGCAGAGACCAGCGCCCAAGGGGGACGGAAGCAGGCCTAAGCACGTTTGAATATGGAGGAGCTAGAGACCTGCCAGCTGAGCTGAAATGATCCTGTTGAGATACCACTGATGGGACTCTCTAGCTTCAGAATACTCATTCTTGGTCACCCACCACACCTCACTCTCCTGCCCCGGTCTTCTGTGTTTGGTTGGGGCAGGTGTGCCAAGTGATAGCAATTTAGGCAGTTCTGCCTTGAGATTCTTTGTCTTTAACATTTCATCAACCCTGCCCCAAAACACAGTGTGGATAAAATGAACAGAGAATCCCCTGAAGGGGGAAGAGAGTAGTAGAAGTAAATTCTCCTTTGAGTATCTTCTGTTAAAGAATGCGAGAGCTAAAAGGAACCTAGAAGTGGTACCGTCCAGCCTCTCATTTTAGAGATGAGACTGAGGGCTAGAGCAGTAAAGTGACTTGCTCTAGGTAATGTGAATGCCAGAGCCAGTAGCGAACCCAGGCTCCTGACCCCAGGGCCGGTGCTCCTGACCCTGAACTTCCTTTCTGCCTGGCCCCTTTGAACCAGTTAACCATGATTTCTGTGCAAGGAGAAATCAGGGAAATGTCACAGGTTTACTGTCTGTGGCATCAGCGGGGTTAACGAATCCTTTCACCATGCAGTCATTTTCGTGTGCCTATTCAGTTCTTCATTTAACAATATTTAATAATGTCTATTGTAAGTTCTGTATATTATACAGTAAGCACACAGGGCCACTAATATTTTATGCATTCTCATCAAGAGTGAAATGGTAAGGGCCCTAAATGGCCCGACGGAAGAGGAGGATGGGCATGGCGGCTCACAAATCACGTTTACTTGGCTGAAAGAGCTGAGTGACTGTGGATATGAATTCTTGCTGTCTGACAGGCCCACAGGGAGCCACCTGCCGGCTGGGCAGGACATATAAAGACATCTACCATTCATGTCTTGTTCTGGTCAGAGCATGAGGGTAGCAAAGGAACGGTTGCCCTTGCTGCACATTAATCTTTATTGCTTGCACGTATGGAGATTAATAGTAACTGTTGAATACTTACTAAGTGCAGGACACTGTGCTGAGTACTTTTCATTAATTAACTCAGTCATTCATTCCATTTTATTCACTGATTCCTTCCCTCATTCATGCATTCAACCATTGTTTTTGAAGTGCCTACTATGTGCCAGGTCCTGTTACTTTATTTATTTATTTCATTCCTCACAGTAACCTTAGGATGTAGGTACAGATGTGTATTCCTCATTTCCAGCAGAGGAAACAGTCTTAGAGAGATTAAGTCAAATGTCCCTAAGTCAGGAAGCTATGTAGTGTTTAAGTCAGGATTTAAACCCAACAGGCTGAGCTTTTAACCCCTAGCTGTGCAGCCTTCCCCACCATCAGGAAGTCTCTAAACATAACACAACACAGGAAAAGCCTGATTATAATTTGTTTAGCTGAGGCTAGTCTTGGGTGTGAGTGGAGTTAGTAGTTACCCATTGTGGTACAATTTGTAATTCTTGGGAGAATCCCATGTCCCATATAGTTTCCACTTAATACCATAGTGCTTGAGTCCCACAAATAAAAATGCTTTCTTTTACATTATTACACTGATGACTTCCAAGAGTAAATACAGCATCTGTCCTCAATTCAGACTTTCTCCTGAACTTAAAGCTGCATTTCCAGAAGTTTTCTAGATGTTTCATAGGCATCTCACATTCAAGGTGTCTAAAACCAAACTTCATCATTCATTTGTAAATGCAAATCAAAACAATGAGTTAGCTAGCACTTCAGACCTACCAGGATGTCTAGAATAAAAAAGACAGACGGTAACAAGTGTTGGTGAGGACATGGAGAAATTAGAACCCCTTGTACATTGCTGGGGGGTGAAAAATGCTGCAGCTACTTTGGAAATGAATATGGCATTTCCTCGAAAGGTTAAATGTAGTCTTGTCCTCTACCCCAACAATTCCACTCCTAGGCATAGTCTCAAGAGAATTTAAAACCTATGTCCACGCAAAAACCTGTACATGAATGTTCATGTTCATAACAGTACTATTCATAATAGCCAAAAGGTGGAAACAGCTCAACTGTTGGTCAGCTGATGGTGGGGAAAAAACGTGATATATGCATACAATGGAATGTTACTCAGCAGTAAGATGGTGTGAAGTACTAATACAGGCTACAACATGGGTGAACCTTGAAAACATTATGCTAAGAGACAGACACAAAAGACTGCATATTATATGATTCCATTTATATAAAGTGTCCAGAATATGCAAGTCTTATAGATACAGAAGGTTAGCAGTTGCTTAGGGCTGGTGTAGGAGGTGCGTGGAATGGGGAGTGTTGGCTAATGTGTACGGGATTTCTTTGGGAGGTGTTTAAAATGTCCTAAAATTCACTGTGGTGATGGTTGCACAGCTCTGTTAAGATGCTAAAACCACTGAACTGTGTACTTTAAATGGGTGAATTATATGGTATGAGACTATATCTCAATAAAGCTGTTACATAGGTCTTAAAAAACTGACCTTTTTCCACCTACCTCCCCATGGTAGGATAAGAGCATGCCTGCTGCTTTCCCTGGCTCTGCTGTGGATTCTTTGCAAGGGCTGGTTTCCTATATCTTATTTGTCTACCTGCATCCAGCATCATACCTCAACCATATTTGACTCGCTTTACGTGGTGAATTATCTTGGGGAGGGCAGTAGCATTTTCCCGCCTGCCAAGGAGAACCTGGGCAGAAGGAGACCCCTGGGAACCTGGGAGAAATGGGGATGGTGAAAGGAGGAAAAAGAGCAGGGTTTGGACTAATGGGAGGCACTGAAGGCATCATGCCCACATCACAGTTTTGTTTGTGATTGGCCCAGGTGTGGTATAGTAGCACACGAGAGGCAGTACAGTATCTTGGGCAGAATGACAGCTTTGCTTGAGGTCCCAGAGATAGTAAATGATGAGGCTGGGCTCTGAACCCAGCTGGGGGATTTGAATAATTATCTGTCCTCTGTGGGTCTTTCAATTTCCTGATCTATAGAAAAAAGATAGTAACACTCCTAAGAATTGTGAAGATATAATGAGAATGTATATAAAGTTGTCTAATATGGTTAGAGAGTGCTTTTTTGTTTTTATATTACTATTTGGACTTTTAGTCCTTGTCCTCAGCCCTTGTCTCAGTAAAGGGGTAAACATAGTACCTCAGTTGTGTTTTCTTTCTCAGTCGTTATTGTGGACGCCTAAGAGAAAGTATTAGTGAGAGGACTGTGGAATTACCCAGACACTGGGATGAGTTCACTAACTGTTTACTTTATGGGTCAAAATGGCCTCAGATGTCATGATTTTTATTTGTGTTATATTAATCCTTTTCATCAGTCTTAGCTCGGTAACTAGTGAACTGCAGGAAGAAATGGCGTGACACTGAAGACTGAGAAGGCAGGGTCTGATCCTGGTGCTTGGGCTGCCCAGTGATTGTCCACAGACAGCGCCAGGCCAAGTCCTGCAGCGGAGACAAGTGGCCGAGGGTGGGGCTTTCGGGCCAGGCTGCCACCTGCTGGCTCTGTGGGCCCTTGCTCAGTGATGGAACTTCTCCAGGCCTCAGTTTCCCTGTGTGTGAGACTCAGGTCATCATAATAGCTCCCTCACGGGTGTCTGGGGAATGAAGTGAGGACAGCATGTGAACCACTTTGAACAGTGTCTGGTGCTTAGTAAGCCCTTCATAGATGTGCTTCATGCTGAGGGAGCCTTTGAAGACCCTTTCTCCGCATGACTTGTAACTGAATATAGAGTTTCATACCATATTTTATAGCAATTTACCTTCAAATCCCAGTTCAACAGGTCTTTATCATTGCCTAGAACACCAGGGACTCTGTTAGCTGTCGCTGTTGGGGACTTCTTCTAACAGATGAAATGGACCAGTTAACTGACAGGAGGATTTATATCATCAAGGCTCCTTTAATTGATTCATACACTTTTTTAAATATATAGAGCAATATGAAAAATATATTCAGAAACATACAGACTACTTATGAAATGTATTATATGTCATAGTGCAGAGGGCTGTTACTATTATGTTGGAACCCTGAAAGAATACACATACATATCTGTGTCCCCAAATAATTAGCCTGCCCAGACTTTTCTCTGAGGAAAATCTAGTCAAATACGGAGGAACTCAACACCTTCTCTTGTGTTGTATTGATTCCACTCCTGAATTTGTTTCCAAGGTTCCATTTTCTAAGAGTAACCAGAAATTACATTTCTCTCCTGTTTTCTGGTTTCTTATTTCTCAGTTACGAGTTTCTGGTTTCTTGTTTCTCAATTATGAGAAATAGGCCTAACCCCTGCTCTTGGACAACACAAACAAAAACAGCAAGGGCAACAAAAAAACCACACTCTCCCAGACAGAACAGCAAAAGCAGAAGAGACAGTTGTTCAAATCAAATTACAAAGACCACCTTAAATTCTTACTTCGGTGATTGATACTAGCTCCAGTTGTTCTTTGGAGCTCATTTGGCCTCTAGCTCAGTCCTGGCCCTGAAGGTGCATCTGGTTTGGAGGGGCTGTTGCTCACAAGAGCAAGAGGCTACCAAGGACACCACCGGCCCTGACTTTCTACCCTGTGAAGTGGCACTGTTTTCCTGTGAGACGGAAGTAAGAGAAAGGTGATAATTCATGGGGAAATGATAATCCTCCAGGAGTTTCTAAAGTAGTGGTACTATATCCTGTCCAATCATTATTTTTTGACATACAGTTTTCCTCATTTCATTTATTTATTTGTTTTAGAGAGAGCACACACGCGAGCATGAGCGGGGGGAGGGCTGGAGGGAGAGGGAGAAGGAGAATCTCAAGCAGCCTGTCCACTGAGCTGAGCACAGAGCCCAATGCAGGACTCGATCTCTTGACCCTGAGATCATGACCTGAGCCAAAACCAAGAGTTGGGCACTCAACTGACTGAGCCACCTAGGCATCTCCCTCATATATTTCAAAATAAAAATGCAGCACAAAAAAAATACACAAAATGAGAATGTAGACTATATTTAGTCAAAAATTTCCATATTTTGTTGAGCAAAACACCAGGGTACCAAATTTGGAATGTTGGTATGATCTCATGTTTGACAAAACATGTATTATTAGTAAAACCTACCATTTATTCAGTACCTGTTCTATTTTTGGCACTGTTTCAAGTGATTTATGTATATTGTCTTGTTTTCTCTGACATAAATAATAATATGATGTATTTTAATAATAAGTAATACACCATTTATCCTCATTTTACAGATGTGAAACTGAGGCTTAGGTTTAAGTAAGTTATTCAAGGTTACATGGCCAGTATGTGTGAGAGTCGGGAAGATCTTGACTTCAACAGTGCTTTGAACATTGGTATACTGCCCCTAACAGATACAGACAGAGATACATAAAAATGTTAGTAATTGTTATCTATGGATGTGGAGTTTTGTTTTCTTTTAGCTTATTTGTATTTTCTAATTTTCTTCAGTGAGCTTATTTGCATAACAAGTAAAAGGGGGAAGAAATTGACCCATAAACAACTTTTGTCAAAACACAAGGAGATGGAGAAAGGAAAGAAGGGAAAGTAACAAGAAAGTAAGGTAAAAAAAGAAAGGAAGAAAAATGGAAGGGAGAGGAAGGCAGAAGGGGGAAGGAAGAATGAAAGGGCAGGATGTCTTCCTAAGGTGGCCGGAAGGGGATGGGTGTGCACAGCTCTGTACCATCATGCCTCATTTTGGGCATGGCATTGAACGCAGTCCAGCACAGAGGACAGGAGCAGAGGAAACTGTCCTTCGGAACATAAGAGTGTGGGAAAGGGACCTGCACGCATTTAGAACACTGTTCTTGCCAGTGTGGAAAGTTAGGTATTGCAGTACGAAATGAGTTGTAATTAATATTGAGATCTTACCTTCTATAAAGTGTAGTTGAAGCAGAGACTATTAGCTACCAAAAAACTTGCCCCGTTTAATTGTCAAGGTATATTTTGGGCACCAGCCGTGGAAGGGGGCAGAGTAAAGATTAGCAGCTGGAGTGGTACAGTTCAGTGGGAGAATACAAACAACGTGAGGGCAGCAGTGGGGCCTAGGAGGGTGACCATACAATTTATCTTTCGAAATTAAAAGGGTTCCTATTAATCATTAGCTGGGACAGCAGACATAATTTAGACCTGTCCCTGACAAGCTGGGAAGTTTGATCACCCTAGGGAGGCCAGATAAATCAGAAGAATCAAGAAGCTACAAAACCCAGATAAAGGACATGAATATGAAAAGCAAAGACATACATTTTTGCAAGGCCAGCCTCATTAATAATCAAAGAAATTGAAATGACGACAACAACAAAAATGTTTCCTTTCGCTTTTCAAAATGGCAAAAATCATTTAAAAAAATAATAGAGCTACTATTTATTGAACTCCATGTGCTTTCTACACCTTTTAAAATTTAATAAAGTTTTTTATCTTAAAATAGGTTTATATTTATAGAAAAGTTGCAAGACTATTACAGAAAGTTCTCATATGCCCTATATTCAGTTTCCTTTTACATGACTGTGGAACATTTGTCACAGCTAATGAACCAATATTAATACATTATTTTTAACTGAAGTCCATACTTTATTTGGGTTTCCTTAGTTTATACCTAATGTCCTTTTCCCATTCGTTTCCCATTACGTTTAGTTAGCATGTCTCCTTAGTTTCTCACACTTCGTTGTTTTTGATGACCCTGACAATTTTGAGTCCTGGTCAGGTATTTTGTAGAATGTTCTTCAATTTGGGTTTGTCTGATGTTTTCCTTATGGTTAGACAAGAGTTATGGAGTTTTGGGAAGAAGACCACAGAGGTCAAGTACCATTCTCATTGCATCATATCCAGGATATGTACGATCAACATGGCTCATCACTGTTGATGTCAGCCTTGGTCAGCTGGTAGTATTGTCAGGTTTCTCCATTGTAAATAACTCTTTTCTTCCCCTTTCCATATTCTACTCTTTGGAAGGAAGTCACTATGCAGCCCACACTGAAGGAGTGAGGAGTTCCGTTCCACCTTGTTGAGGGCGGGGTATCTACATAATTATTTGGAATTCTTCTGCACAGAGAGCTGTCTCTTCTCCCTTATTTATTTATTTAATCATTGATTTATATTAGTATGGACTTATGGATATTCATGGTATACTTTGGGTTATAATCCAGTATTTATTTTGTCAGTCAGGTTGTTCCAGCTTTCTTTCAGGTTGGCCCCTATGACTCTCTGGCAGGCTCCCATCATTTGTTTTTTTGAGCACACACTTACTTTTTGGTGCTGTTAAGATGCTCCATGCTTTTCTTGTATATTTAATGCCCCAGTCCCAGAATCAGCCATTTTCTGAAGAAGCCCTGGTTCCTTTTCCTGGAGAATGGTATGAGAAACCAAGATCTGGGCCCTAGGTGTACTTGTTGCTCCTGGGTGTTGTTATTTCTACGCCCTCTTAGGGCACAGTGTTATGAAATATGTATCTGTACTACCACACATGTACCTGTATATTGATATTATTTTTCTGTCTATATCCATGTCTCTAGTAAGCTAAACATGAGCTCATACTTAGGACTGATTCTCACCCAGTACTGCATGGTTCATTCTAGCTTCTCGCTTTGCTTATCTGAAACCTGTCAGTGCAACAACAGTGAGAGACTTCCACCACCCACCATACATTTCCTTATACTCAGTTTAGGTGAGAGTGCCGGAAAATTGGCACTGTTGGTGCTATTGGTGGGAGTGTTGGTACATCCTTTGTGGAAGGCACTAAGGTAGAATATGTCAAAAACCTTAAAAGTGGGCCGCCTGGGTGGCTCATTCGTTAAGCATCTGCCTTCAGCTCAGGTCATGATTCCAGGTCTTGGGATCGAGTCCCGCATTGGGCTCCCTGCTTGGCGGGAAGCCTGCTTCTCCCTCTCTCACTCCCCCTGCTTGTGTTCCTGCTCTCGCTCGCTCGCTGTCTCTCTGTCAAATAAATAAATAAAATCTTAAAAAAAAAAACCACCTTAAAAGTATCAGCTGGTTGAAGGTCAGAGGATCAGTTCAGTCTCTAATCAAGAGGGACAAAGGCAAGGAAAGTAGGAACCCTTTGAACTAAGGCCTGAGTTCTGGACAAGGGAAATGAGGCAAGCACAATGGAAGAATAGTAGAAGTTAGGAGACTTGAGATATTGAGATGGAAAGCATCAGCCTTGATGGTATTCCTCTTTGGTGATGGGAAGTGGAACTCTAGACCCTATAGCAGGACCTCTGTATTAAGTGCAGGAGACTCTAGAGGCCATCGGTTGCTGAACTGTCACTTACTTATATGCAACACACAAGATGTCATCACAGTGAACCAGATCAAGGTAGGAAAAAAAAAAAGGCCCATGATGTGCCATGGTGTCAAGACGATTAGTTATAGGGTACACATAGATATCTGGGGCCTCGCAGACCTCATTGGTAGTAATGTTTAGGAGGGAGAGCCAGAGTTGCTGTAGCATGGAGAAGACTAGAGCCCAACTGATGCTCTTACTTGATTGGAAATTCCATTTTTATACCACCCTGACACCTCCCCATCCTATACTCAGCTGGTGAAAAGGATGACTTGAGAAGGAAAGCTCTCACAGCTTTAAATGTCTTCAGCACTTGGGGTAGTCTTGTATCATCTGGGATGTATTTTTTGTCCTCCCTTCTAGAGTCTGAGTTCACAGAGAAGGCTGCATCTTTATCCTTACATCCTCCACATGTGATAGAACACCAGAACCAAAGCACATGCTCAGCAATTGCTTGTAAATCAATGGAAGATATCTAACCTAAAGCAGGCACTGTGTTAGGTGCTTTATTCAGGTTGAATTTTAACCTCTAGTGAAATCTAGTTTTTGTAGAGAAGGGGGATACCTGGACAGCTTTGCAAAATTTGCCTTTTACAACCACAGAGCTGGAGTTTAGAGACCATCAGTCCAGGACTGCATGGTCGATGGACCGATCCTGTGTCATGGACTGTTCATCGGTTTGCAATAAGTATAGAGATGGAAAGCACTTAGAAACTTTTATGGTATTTGACATTGCAGAAACATCTACTCCTGTGATCATTTATCTAGTACTTCCTATTTGTAACAGTATTTCGATAGTATTGGTTTATGAAGGGTTGGAAATGAAAGAAACAGAACGGTCTGTCTTTTCTCCCCTCTCAAATTATACATTTATAGTTTGGTTCTCTACCTTTTCAGAGAGGCAAGGTGGTATAAACATGGGCCCCAGAGGTAGGCTACCCAGGTGGGAATCTGGTTCTCCTGCTGTCTGGTTGGGTGACTTTGGGCAAATTACTTAATCTCTGTTCCTCAGTTTCCTCTTCTGTAAAAATGGGCTATGATGATGACAGAACTTTTTGTACCTATGTCCTGAGGCGGTTGTGAAGCAGATAGAACAGGGCCTGCCATGTAGTGAATGTTGCACAGTTACCAGCCACTGTTATATTTATAGATGAAAAGGAGACCCAGAGAAGTGGTGAGAGGGGCTTGTGGTTACAAGGCTACTCAAAGAGAGACCTGGATCCCCAGACATACCAATAGACTGTGTGTTCTCATTTTTCTCTTAATCCCAAATCTCTCCCTACCAGCAATGGTCATACTCTCTGAATTCTTGCATGCTCATCTCCCACTCTGCTTTGACCCCTCATTTGCTCTGTGCCCTCTTGTTTACTGTAAAACACATCTCTGTCATTGTGGTCTGAGTCGGGTCCCTGCCTCCCTGACCACGATGGAATCACTGCTTTCCTGTGTTCTGGGGCTTTCGTTTCTCTGCTGGAGTCATCACAGGGATTACCTGGGCTGGCTGATGTCCCGACAGAGCAGCAACTCTGCTGCTTAACAAACAATGAGGACGTGTCACAGAATGACTGCAGCAGAGATGAGTGGTGACTGCAAATGTTTATGAAAATGATGACTGATTTTCCTGCAAAGAAAAACGAATCACACAATATGCTGCTGATGCAGGCCATTAAGTCAGTCCTTGCGGGACAAGCAATATTGACCTGTCATGGAAAGAACAGTGGGCGACAATGGACAAGATGTTTTAATTCTCATCAGACCCTGCCCATATGAAGGAACTGATTTAGTACAAGAGTGGAGTTAGTCTTACTTATGTTTTGTAAAACATAAACAAGCAAATAAAAAAAAATATGCTCCCTTGCCCGTCTGCTAGGCCTCCTAAAAAATTCTTTATTTTGAGAAGATAAAGAACACCATTCTCCTCATATAATGCCTCTCCTCCCTCAAGGCTTTAAAAAACCATTTTCGAACGCTTTCTAAATTTTATGTCCTTGGACTGCTTGTATGCCATACTGTATTTCTTAAAAAATGATTTAGTGAGGATTTATTGTGTGCTGGGCCCTTTTCTAAGAGCTTTATGTATGTTAACTCATTTGATCCTCACAACCACCCTGGGAAATACATTCTCTTTATCCCCTTTCTAAGTTGGGGCACAGAGAGATGCAGGGACTGGCAGGGTGAATGTGCTCCTGGCAGGTGTCTGCTGGGGTCACCCGCTTACCACGGCATGAGGAGCAGTGAGGGAGATGCCGCTCCTGCCTCTGCCTCTCAGCCGCCCCTCACGCACCTTCTCCCTCATTCTGTCTCCTTCCGACCTTTCCCCTTTCCTGAGAGCATAGCATTCTACTTTCTGTCCTGTGGGGCAGTGACTGGGTCATCACTGGAAGTTCCCGCCACTTCCTGTCCATCTTCCTCTGTTTGAGAACAAATCTGAATAATGAAGTTGGGGAAATTGTAAATACAGATCCTACAGTCTGATGTAAGCATCCCTAGGACCTTGGCTTTCTCCTCAGAAATACAATCCTTACATTTGTTTTGTGTTTTCAGTAAGATGTTTTTAGGAGGGAGGGAGAGAGAGAAAGAGAAAGGGACTGTGGAGTAATGGGAGATATTTTAGAAGCTCTGGAATCTAATTGTTAATCCTATCATTGATTAGCTTTTTCATTGCTTGAACAGAAATTGGGGTGAGAATATTGAGGAATTCCCCAAAGTGGTTTGTGACCAAGGACCAGATTCTTTTTTTTTTTTAAATATTTATTTATTTATTTGAGAGAGAGTGAGAGCGAGCAAGCGAGCATGAGCAAGGGGAGTGGGGGGCAGAGGGAAGGGGGGAGAGAGAATCCAAGGCAGACTCCGTGCTGAGTGTTGAGCCTGACATTGGGCTCGATCTCACAACCCTGATATTGTGACCTGAGCTGAAACCAAGAGTCAGATGCTTAATCTACTGTGCCACCCAGACACCCCCAAGGGCCATATTCTTATACCATTTCTTTTACTGTTAGAAAGCAAAAATACTGAAGGAAGAAGAAATATGTGATTTAAAATTACATAAGCAGCAAGTAGGTTCTTATATCAGTATTATATATAATATAATTGGATTCCAGTATTATTCCAGTGTTCTTAACTTAAGGAGGCTACCTCAAAGCAAATGTCAAAAAAAAAAAAGAAATTCAAAGACTAGATTGACTAATTTTAAGCCAATGCTATTTGAATTAAATAAACAGTATATATAAAGTCAGATGGATGAGATCTCAGTAATCTCATCCATAATATTTTACGAGATCCCATAGTGTGACGTATACTGTATTGATTGGGAAGGGCTTCTTCTCTTCCTAGAGCAAACTAATCTGGACACATATAATAATCAGTGCTAATAATCAGTGCTAATACTGCAGTGCTGCCCAATGCCCAAAGAAATAAGATTTTTATGCTTTCAGTTGGCCTCCCATTTAGTAACTGTTGTATAAGATGGCAGGTAAGACTTCTGTGTCTCTAGCACGCTGCTTGTAAACATGAGTTGAAAGACCCTGGCATATATACTCAAGTTTGCATTAGAGAGAGTTCTGGAGCTTGTCTTGCCTGCCATTTTTTGACAATTATGGGAAAACTAGGCTAAAAAGGGTATACTTGCCAGAAAATAAGAGATAAATTGGAAGAAATTACAAACTTTTAGAAATGATTGGAATCTTTGAAAGAAATCGTTATCTTGTACATATGTTACGTTCTTTAATTTTGGTTCTTTAGGAAACAATAAAGCACTGTCAGCTTGAAAGAATTTAATGTTTCATCTAGAAATGAAACACAGACAACCCATTTTCTAGCTTTGGAAGTGAAATATAGGCAATTTATGTTAAGTTTAGAAGAATTTTACAGAACTTCGGATTCATAGAACCAGATTGCAGAGCCTTGAATTTAAGGATTTTTATGGGGAGAAAGGTAGGGAAGAGCAGGGACTGGGAAGTCTAAGACACATCATGATTAAACAGTGGCTCTTACTAGCTAGATCTTATAGTATAGCACAGATCTGTTAAGTTAGAAAGAAAAAGAAGTTTCCAGAGAGAATCAGTATGGACTTAGTAGATCCTCAGACTTGTGATACGTCATATTCAGGGGAGTCAGTATATATAGGGAGGACGGCCTTGGCCCTGGTGGGTAAAGCAGAGATTATATAGATACATACATATATATTATCTCTGGTGGGATTGTACTGTCTGAATATTCACAGAATAGTGAATTCTCCACACCGAGGAGTGAGTCCTCAGACACAGAGAAGCTCAAGATGGAAGATCTGGGTTGTGTCACACAACACCAAGTGCTCTGATGAAGACTGTCTTGGCAGGGCTGACAAGAGGGACATTGAGGAGGCAGGGGACCTCCCAAAACCATTCTCCCTGTGCTCCAGATACCTCCTTCCTCTGTTGCTCTGATGCTGACCCGAGCCTGTTGACCGCATCTTTCGTGGTCCACTCTTCATGTGATGCTTGGCCTGCTCAGGATTTGCCCCTATATACCTACTTCTCTGACTGTAAAAATCCATTGCATATCCTCTGTGCTTGCTGATTCAGTTGGAATAGCTGCCTGACTTATACCAAACATCGGCTTACACATTTTCCAAAGTAAAAACATGATTGTCAATTTCATAATTTTGCTTAAGCTGGATGCTGTGGGTAACCATTGTGTGTAGTAGCTATTGCTGATTGTGATGTTAGATAAAAGGAAATAGCAGGAAGCAATAAAACCAAATGATAATTATACAGTTGTGTCTTTAGCTAGTAAGTAAGCCAGTTATCTACCCATAAGATTTATTCCAAGTTACAAAATTAACCATTGTGTTTTTCCTCTATTTTTCTCCTGCTGCTTCAAGAAAGTTAACTTGCCTAGAAGAAGGTAAAGAGGAGTTGTGACTGTTTAACATTCACAGAAAATATTTCCTCCTTTGCTAATTGTTAACGTTAAAAGCCTCAGGACAATAAATAAGCAAAAGTAATAGAAAAACACATTGCTCTCCGTGCAAAAGAATTCACATCTGAATATAGTCAAAGGCAAAATATTGTAATTGTTGGAACACATTTTCCCTACTGTTTCATAGAGTTATGTTTATGTTAAATAGATGAGTCATGGCCAGTTTTATCTATGAGTTATATGCTCTTTCACATTTACTAGTTATGTCTATAAAATATGGACATTTATATAAATTTTAGAAATATATTCATGTATTTGATATATGCTTATAAATATATAAGTATTTACATATTTACTATATATTTATATAAATATAAGATTTAACAAATAATGTATTTTTGTTCTCATTTATGATGTATGCTACGAATAATTTCTGTTAAATCTCATGTAATCAAAAACTCACAGTGTGATGATCTTTTTTCAGAATCTTGGCTCCCATGCTGGGTAATATTATTTCTCTGAGATGTACAAATAGTTTCAGTTTTTTAAAAATGTAATTTGCAGCTATGTAGTTTTCTTCTAATAACAGCTTCTCTCAAAACCACAGAGCAGGGGTCAACAAAAATTCCTGGCTAACTAAAAAGCAGTTAGAGAAATCCTCATTAATTTGACTATTTAATTTTTGTTTTTACTTGTAGCAACATTATTTTCCCCAGTAAAACACTAATTTCTAATTCAACAAATAATATCAAGACAGAGGAGGATCAGGTGGAGAGACAAAAAGAGAGTTTGAAAAGCCATGAAGTAGCTTATAAAAAACCGATAGTTTTTCTTTTGACTGGCAGCTGCCAACTGCTTTCCCTGCAGCTGTACCAGACATGGTCAAAGAATATTCTTGAAAGAGAAATGAAATATATGTTTAATTATGTCTTTAAGCTTATGTAGGAAATCACTTTTCTGTCCTGCAGAACTAAAGAACTACTCGTGTTAATTTAACATTGTACTTCATGAATTGTTTTTATATTACCATGCTGATTAGGGTCATGAACGCATGGGCCTAAAACCATGTTAATCCCAAATCAATATGCCTCTTTTGTTATTTTAGATATTAGGCATAGTAAGCAAGGTAGTGTATAGATTTTTAAAAAGTGACTTGGAAAATGAACTCATTTTATGATGTGGACTATTGAAAATGGAATTTGTGACTATTCAGATGAAAACTACTTAAAAAAAAAAAAAACTCATTGAAACTAAACAAACCAAACTCAGTTTTTCCAGTGGAATTGTCAGTTCTGCAATACCATGTGCCCTTTTGATGGACTACGTGATTAAACAGTGGCAGACATTTCAGACTGGTTGCCAGAGACTCCTATTTAGATCCAGGGCTTCCCTTTTGGAATATGCAAATGGGATTTATGCCCTGGTGATAATAGTGAATTTGCAAAGATAATAAGAGAGAATAATATGAATTTCATTAAGTAAAATTTAGCTTCACTACTTTTTAATGTTTTGAGTTTGCTGCAGTTTTCCTGTTGGCCTCTCTTTTTCTGCTCTGCTTCCTTTACTAACAAAAAAACTCTTGAGTATTTTCTTAGACACCATTTTGGTAGTCTACACCACTGTTACTGTTGATCAGATAATGCCAAACTTAATTACTAGATAGCTATTTAAGTTTGGAAAGAACAAGTAATACCCCTAACCCTTTGTTTTTTAGAGTCGGGACAGTATTAGAATGGATTATCCAATAGAAGTTTCTGAACACTGGGCAAGGGGTGTGGTGATGACGTGGAGCCAGCATGAGCATTGTGATCCCTTACCAGACTGCAGGCTCTGTGAGGGGGGCATCATTTTGTTGTTTGCACCATTGTAGTTCCTGCCCTAGGACAGCACTTCTCACCTAGAATACGTTCAATAAATCTTTTGAAAGAATGAATAAAACAAATCAGGGCAATGCAAACTAACATAAATTCCTGGTTTGATGTTTGTTACTAATTTGGTAGACTAGAGGATGCTACCCATAAAGTATATGTGGATTTCAGCAAGATATTGATTAATTCATACATGATATCTTTTAGGGAAAGATAAGTATGTGTTCAGTCACAGTTTACTTACTTCAGAGCCTGGCCAGTGGTCACTCAAAAAATACCTGTTGAAAAAAGAAAGAAGCCTTTGGAGAGTAGCTGTATGGCATTCTGTGGTGCTTCTACTTAGATCTTTTTCGTGGAGATGAATGAAGACATTCATAAATTAGGTGACAGCAGACTTCCAGTTCACAACACAATGGGCTAATAGAGTAAGTAGAAAGTAAAAAGATGAAACATCAAAAGAATAATGCAAATGCTTATTAGCACCTAGGTTCAAAATTAAAAAAATATAGGCTGACAAAGATGTAATTTTCCAGTAGTTAAATATATAATGTAAATTACACTTGAGATGTAGTTTGATTGCAAACTCAGCGTGAACCAACAATAATCTTCTATGGTCACTAAAATGTAAATGTGATTTGGGGCTGCGTTAATACATATTTAACCTTGGGTCTGTGGTTCATGAAACCTCTGATACTGTATGCATCTTGTACCTATGTGTACTTTTTTTTTTTTTTAGGAGAAAGTGTTCATACCTTTTATTAAGTTCTTAATGAGAACAGTGACTCACAAAGTATTAAGATCTACCAGTGCAGAGGATTGGTAACAGTCCTATTTGTATACAGGTCAGGTCAAAGTATAGTTGTACCATTGTAATCAGTTCTTGGAAGTACATTTTAAGAGTAACAATGATAAATTGAAGCATCTCCAGGAGGCAAGGTGGCATAGTGAAACGTCTGAAAATCATGACCTATGAGAGTAGGACTGAAGGAACTGGAGGGCAAGGCTTGGAAAGAAAAGATCATAAAGGCTATTGCATGACTTCAAAAAAAATAAATGGTTATTTCCCACTGGGAAAAGCTATAAATACTGAGAGTGTCTAGTACTGCTGAGAATGTGAGGAAATGGAGTCTCATAATGTGTTAGTGGATGTGAAATGCTATGATTGTGTTGCATGGCGATTTGGCATGATTGATTAAATAAATGTTTATTTATAGGTAATTTAGAGAAATTTTGTGCACAAGTGCATATGTGCAAAAGTACATATACAAAGAAATTTACAAGGATATTTAGCAGTTTTATTAATTGCCCCAGTTTGGAAATATTCTAAGGGTTTAATCATAGGTTGTATCCTCGATACAACTGTGGAATACCATGCAGCAGTGAAAATGAAAGAGGCGGATCTATAGGTTCTGATATGCAAAATATCATCAAGATTTATTAAGTGGAAAAAATAGCATGCTGAGTATAATATGTATGTATTATAATTTATGGAAAAGTCCCATAAAAATGATACATTTCCCTATGTGCATAAAGAGATAAAGATCTGGAATAATTCATAACAAGCTGACAATAATGGTTCCCTCTTTGGGATTCAGGGAGGGTCAAGGGGCTCCTTATTTGCATAAATTGTAATTTTTACATAAAAATGTATTCAAGTGGTTTAAAAAATAGGAATGAATAGTAAGTGGAAGTTATAAATGAATAAAAGTGAATAAATAAAATTTTAGAGGATTTATACATGGAAAATGATTAAATTCCTTTTTCTATATAGTTTCAGAGAAGAAACAGGGTCAGTTATATTAGACTTATTTTAATTCTGTATAAGGAAGCATTTTCTAGGATTAGAAATGTTTTAAAATGGAATTGGTTGTCAATTATTGGCTCCATTCTCATTGGAAGGGTTGAAACAGAGCTTAGATAACTATTATTAACTATTCCCAAGATGTTCTAAAAAGAATCATCCTATTCAGTGGGAAAGATTAGTAGAATAATTTTCAATTTTGTGAGTTTATGACTTTGTGGCTACCAAATGTCTAAGTGCCCTTTTGCTTATATATTCTACCATTCTCATTTAGAGTTCCTTGACCTAGCAACCAGTCTTTTATCTCTCCATATCCTCAGTTTACCTCTATGATCTTATTTCCTCTCATGATTTCTTCCATGCCCAACCTTTCCTAAAGTGTGGGATGCATACCAGTGGTTCGAGAGGTGATTTTTAGTGCTTACATAAATATGGCATTAAAGAATACTAAATCACAGAATTATCAAAGTAGTGGGGGAAATAGTTTTCGCCCTTTTCAGTGCTTTTGGTTGGAGTCAAGGAGAAAATTGTTAACATTTTTCTAGTACTTGATACTTTACCTTTTTAACCAAGTGGGAGAAGCTTTTGAGCTTTGAACTTATCAACAAATACATATATGTAGCTAAATAATATTATTTTGTTTTTCTTGAATGTGTTGTGTTTACTATCTGCTTTTGGTGGCTGTAGTGTGAACTGCTCATTACCTACTCAATATACATTACTCCCTTCTTCTTTACTAAAGGAATCTCTTTGTTATTGATAGTGGCAATGTGCCAGCTAAAGGACTAAAACCCCTAGCTTTTCTTACAGCTAAGTGTGGTCATGTGTCTAGTTCTGGCCAGTGAGATAAGCAGAAATGCCATGTGTGATATCCAGGAAGGATGCTTAAAGAGTGCTTATTCATCTGAGAATTGCACACTATCTGCGTAGGCCCATTCTTCCTGCCTGCTTCTCATATAGATGAGATGGCTGGAGGAGCAGCAGCTGAACTGGACCATTAAGCAGTCTTGAGAACAATGGACTCGTACTAAGAAAGGCAAAGCAGAAAAATAGGATCCTGGTCCCTAATTACTAGGATGCTGCCATAGCTAAGACTGGATTTCCTGTCTTGATTACTTTTGAATGAGAGATTTATCTGTTTAAGCTGTTGTTATTGTAGGTGGGTATATGAAGGAACACAACCCAAACTGATACAGCAAATATTATTGGTTTTTCTAATTATGTCAGTGATTCAAAATTTAGTTATACAACAAATTTATTTGACTGATGGGCATTGGAGCCAGTCTAATTTTGGAGTTTATTTTTTGAATAGGTTTAACTGTTTGTAAGGTCTGATACTTCATGATTTTTATTCTTTCTTCAAAGTCTTCCAAAGAACAAAGAGAAATTTGCTATTTCTTTCTTTTTAAAAAAGGTTTATTTATTTATTTTAGAGAGAGGGCATGCACACATGTGCAAGAGAGAGTGAGGGTAGGGGCAGAAGGAGAGAATCTTCAAGAAGACTCCCTGCTGAGCATGGAGCCCTACGCAGGGCTTGATCTCACGATCCGTGAGATCATGACCTGAGCCAAAACCAAGAGTCTGACTGAGCCACCCAGGCGCCCCTGCTATTTCCCTTACTTAGAAAAAACATTCAATCTTGCAGTTACTGTATGGGTCCATCAAACCCTTTGGTAAATCTAAGATACATTGTGAGATCTTAATGACCTTGTTATTATCACTATTTTTTAGATCCTAGAACATGGTGCTAATTCATCATGTGAGGAATTATTTAATTATTATTTATCGGTTATTAACCAGGCCAAACAAGACTGAAATAATAAGAAAATATAAGAATGATAGAATCCCCTAAATTTGAGGCCCTCAAAAGAATGATATAATAAGTAAAATCACCATTCTTCAGCTTTATTATTATGTTGTCTAAAGTATTATGTTGTATTTCTTTTAAAAAATTAAAATTTTTTTATTTTTTAAAAATTGTTTTGTTGAGGTGTAATTGACTTATGACATTATATTAGTTTCAGATGTATAGCATAATGATTTGATATTTTTGTATATATATAGTGAAATGATCACCAAAATAAATCTGAGAATTTAGATTTTTACATTTTCTTTCCAAAATGGTGAAGGGATAAAATAGAGGAAGCTGGTTCAAAATATAAGATGAATCCAAAGATCAATGCAAAGAGGCAAAGGGCAGCATTCTAGTCTTGAGTGATGATGGTGAAATTGATCATATAAGCCAAATTTGAGATTATGAGTTTTCAGATGGAGTTGTCCATCTTGAATTTTTTCAAACTTGAAAAGCTAGTTTGATGAGAGAACAATATATTTCTAAGGATACATTAAAAAATATGGCATTCTCATTCAGTTTGTCGTTCAACCAGGAAGGACTTCGATATACTGATATTTTGTGACAAGACTCACAAAAAGGATGTGTTATGGTACAATTTCAACTTTTACGATGGCTTGTGCACCAAAACTTACTTGTGTTTGCTGTGTTTAAATTTTTATGAAATTTTAAATAAAGTTTTCATTTTCTCTTTATTATTCTCTAAGTTTTTTGTAAAGTGACTTAAAATATTAAAAGGCCTATTCGACTCCGATGATAAATGATGCTATTTTTCCTGGTGTGCCAAGGGTTAAGTAGAAATAGGTAGTTAGATGATAAATACTAAGTTCATAAAAATATGCATTAATAAAAGTTTGATTATAGCAAAAAAATCACAAAAGAGGTTATTACATATATGGTTTGGGAAACATCACATCAGAGCTATTTTCTTTATTCGGACTTTGACTTGCTAAATGATGTTTTTGTACGCTTGTTGATATTTTTCCTTTATTAAAATTTTTATACTGTGGGAAGTTACTGTTTAATGAGTATAGAGTTTCAGTTCGTGAAGATGAAAAAGTTTTGGAGATGGAAGGTGATGATGTTTGCCCAACAATGTGAATGTACCTAATGCTGCTGAGGGGTACATATAGAGATGGTTAAAATGTGTTACTTAGATTTCACCACAGATTTAAAAAACAAAAAATTTAATTAAAAAATTAATTAAAACACAAATTGCCTTCAACAGAATGCTTTCCCTAATGACTGCTTTCATTCTTACTCATGCCTTTATTTTGGGTGTTCTACATGTTTTTGGACAGAATTGCTTTTCTATGGATATGGTACTAGATGGATATGCTCCTAGAAGAAAGCAGATAGAGCATATAGAATCCTAAATCACTCATTTTGACACTTTTATACAATGGAGCCCATATCAATTCGAGCACACTATATTATATTATTTTCAATTAATACCAATCTGTAATTAATATCTAACTAAGCTAGCCAATGATTAAGTACTCTGATTCCCAGAGTTCTTTTGGAGCTACTGTTTTGTATAATATGAGGGTCATACATAGGCTCACAATGTGAGGGTCATATATAGGGCTGCGATGAATTGCTTTTGCGGGGGCCTTCCTTTGTGTTTCTCCAGTTTCTGAGGCAAGCTGCATGTAACAAGATTCTAAATTCTTATACTTGAATGTTCAGTATCCAACACCCACTGGGGTCCAAGCTTTGCATCAGTTCCTTACTTGTCTGGTTTCCCACTGGTTTAATTACTTTCTACACTATCCATATTACCATTCACACCTACATCTGATAATGTTTTATTTTTTAGTTTCCAGAATTTGATGGAGGGACCATGAAGTCCACAAGAAGGCTCATTTATAAGAATTCAAATAAAGGCAGATTTTATTGTCTCATGTTGGGAGGCATGAGAACAACAGAGCACAGGGAGAGATAAAACCATGTCTACATAAAAACTAAGTTTCTCTTGATCTGCTGAGGTTTATTCTGAGCAAGTTTCCTGATAAACCGATTTTCTTAAATATACTGCATTATTATACTAAGATGTATGGAGTTTGCATAATGAACTGTGACACAGGAAAAGTGTTTTATATGTTCCCTTTGAAATTTCTTTCTATTTGTATGCTTAATGTTACTGTCACATTTCTAAGTAGACTCTAGTTTTTCCTAGGAAATTGAGATGCTTTTGTGCTCTATTCATTGCAGGGATTTTCCTGCAATTTTTAAAAAAAACATTTCCACCAATGGGGTCCTTTCAGAACACCTACAGAGGATATAAAAAATATATTGTAGTGCATTGTATTGATGTCAACAGAACTGTGTGTTTTCACCCTGGTGTGATGTCAGAACAATGCAGTGCATCTTTCACTGTGCCAACTCATTGGAATAAAAGACCCATTCAGAGAGAAACCCTTGGATGGTCACAGTTTTTAGGAGTTTTTATGCATGGCCACACAAGCTTATAACTAAATTTTTCTTACAACGCATTATATTCTCTTCCCATTGCAGCTGAGCTTTCATACTGAAAAGTGAATATTTTTATATATAGCAGCTGAAACATGTATTCATTCTTTGGTTAAAAAAGTAAAAAATAAACACTTTTGTGAAATGATTCTATCCCAAGGCCAGCGTTAGCACATTTTATTCATGCTACTTTCTAAAACTCCTGGTGTTAAGACTGACAGCAGAATGTGGAGTTCATAGATCTCACCATGCAAATTCCCAAACCCCCCTGTATAAGGGATTGACAGATGTGAGCATGGATGGTACTATGGATGCTTTGGAGATGAAATTAAAACATTTTGTATTTGGATGGATAGAGCAAACATAAAGCATTTCATTCTAGGTAATTAGGGTTTGGAGAGAAAGAGAAAAATAAAGCACTCTGCCTTAATCCTGGAATTCTTCTGACTCTTCATTTTGTTGTTTTTGTTAAACTTTTATTCCCCCAAATACAAAATTCAGTTGTGAATGGTGAAGAAATTGGAAAGTACAATAAAAAGAATAAGCTACTTTGGAATGCCCTTTCCTGCCACACCCAGAAATGTCCATTGTTGATATGTTGGTGTGTGTCCTTCCTTTAGTGTCTATGTTGCAAGAATGGGTCATAGTAAATTTGTCGTATTGTAACCTCATTCTAAGCAATAGAACCCTTTCCTATTATTGCCTAGTAAATATTCTAAAGCATCATTTTTTAATGACTATAAAGTATTTCATTATAGAGGAACCATTTGTTTTAAAGCAATAGCTTGATTATGACACATTTTTAGTTTTTTTTGTTTATTGCTGTTTAAATTTTTTTTTGATTGTGCTACAAGCTGAGTCACTATGTGCACTTATTCCCCAACTGATGGACTCTTGGGCTATCCCTGTTTGTTTGTTTTCCTATTATAAACAAAAATACTATAATCATCTTGGACACATCTCTCTGTACAGGTGTTGAGTATGTTATATAGCATAGCCTTCTGTAAAAGAAATGTTCTAGTAATAGGATGTGTGGCTTTTAAAATTTTAATATGTATTGCCAAAGTATTATTTAAAAAGTTGTACCAGTTTACAGCCCGAAAAAGTGTCAATTTCCATTTTTCCACATCCTCTTGAGCATTATAAATAACAAAATTTTGCCAGTCTTACGGGCAGAAAATTCATACATAACTTAATTTTTATTGCCTTAATAATTAAAAAACTTTTCAAAATGTGTCGACTGTGTTTCTGTTTCAGTTAATTATTTTCTGTTTGAATCATTTGTGTATATTTCTATTAAATTACGTCTCTTTTCATTGATTTACAGAAACTTTTAACCCCTTTTTAAATATGTCTGGCAGATGTGTTCTTTCAATCTTCATTTATCTTTTTTTAAAAAGATTCACTTATTTATCTTGGGTGGGGCAGAAGGAGAGAGGGCAAGAGAATCTCAAGCAGACTCCACACTGAGCACAGAGCCTGACATGGGGCTCGATCTCACGACCCTGAGATCATGACCTGAGGTGAAACCAAGAGTCAGATGCCCCTGTCTTCATTTATCTTTGAATTTTACTTGTGGTTTTTTTTTTCTATACAAATATTTTTAATTGTCCAAATATTAGTCATTTTATGTATGACTTCTAGGTTGTATGTCTTTGCTAAGAAAGGCCTTCTCCAGGCGCCTGGGTGGCTCAGTTGGTTAAGCGACTGCCTTCAGCTCAGGTCATGATCCTGGAGTCCCGGGATCGAGTCCCACATCGGGCTTCCTGCTCAGCAGGGAGTCTGCTTCTCCCTCTGACCCTCTTCCCTCCCATGCTTTCTATCTCTCATTCTCTCTCTCTCTCAAATAAATAAATAAAATCTTTAAAAAAAAAAAAAAAAGAAAGGCCTTCTCCTCTCAAAGGTTACAAAATAGTTTTCTGTGTTTTCTTCTAGAGCTTTTCTTCTAGAGCTAAACTTCTTCTAGAGTTTAGATATTTAATCCATTTGAAATTTGTTTTTGCTTAATGGTATGAGGAGGGAATCTGACTTTTTGCTTTTCCCAGAAAATATCCAATTGTTTCTAAACCATTTCTTTTCCATACAATGTTTTGTCACTCATTTCAAGTGCCAGCTTAATATAAATTGTCATATCTATTTGAATCTCTTTCTCTGTTCCTTGTTCAAATAATATCTGGTTTTCATTATTGTAGCCTTATAATATGTTTTGCATCTAGAAGGAGGCAAAAACTTTACTTGCTTTGTCAAATGAAATTGTCGGGTATAATTTCTACTCATGGTTTGGGAGAGTCCAGAGAAGCTGTACCAGTTTACACTCTCACTAGCAATATATGCAAATGCTTGTTTTACCTCACCTTACTAATACTTGTACATATGTATTGCATATAGTTTACATATATTTTTTAAGTTGCCAATTTGATAGATGAAAAATAGTATCTGAAAACTTTATTGTATATATCCTTGATTACTAGTAGGGCTGAACTCTTTTCCTATGGTTATTCAGTTTTGTAATTATTTTTTAATACTTTCAGGTTAGTTAAATGTGCTCATGTTTCAGTAACAGCTTGCCTTAACTATAGAGAACACAGTGTTTGATCAGGAGCAGGACAATTCTAGAACCAAGACCTGAGGAGACTTCCTACCACTAGGGGACCAAGGTAATAGTAGCCAACCTTTATTCAGCTCTATTCTGAAAGCTTTATATTCCGTGGCTTATTAAATCCCCTTAGCATCACTGAGAGAGAGGCATTGTGTCAACACCCGCTTTCTAATGAAAAAGGCGGGCTTAGATTGATACACAACTTGTCAAGACCACGTAGCTAATAAGTGGCCGGGCCATGGTGCGAACCCAGGCAGTGTGACTCTGGAGTCCAGATGTTTCCACCAGAGTCTCCTGAGTTGCTGTAATTTCCCAGGACAGCCATGGGCACTTGCTGAAGGAGTCTGCCCCAGAGTCAGGACAGCAAGGACAGAAACCGTTGCCTGTCCCTTTAAAAGTCAGGGTCTTAACGTCTTTGGAAAAGTGGAGGTAGGGAGGCTGCCTCAGATGCACTGTGGGGTCTCACTTTTCTGCAGTGAAAACTCTTAGACTCACATTGTTTTTGGTGACAAAAATCTTGTATAATGATTCCATTTCTAAGTAACCATTTTAAGATATTCAAAATGCTGTGGAGGCATAACATAAGTCTCCTGTGAAAAGTAGTAGCATTCTCAGTCTCTGTGAAAAGGCATCCTCCTCCGGAAGGGGAAGATTGTTAATTACTTATTTATTTAAAAAAAAAAATGCAGGATAAGAATGTGACTGCTTTATCTGATTTAATTGCCTTGACTTTTAAGCTTGTAATGTGGTAGATGAGGAGCTGATACTAGAATTAGAAATGTTAGTCCTGTCATTTTCTTACTAGTATTATCTTTCATCCACATTTACTGATTTTGTGAAGTTTAGTTAAAACTAGTTAAATTTTAACTGATGCAGTATGACTAAGTAAAAAATTGGCAGGTGGCAGTTTTGGCGTCCACAGTTGGCTAAATTAAGAGGAAGAAAGGCTTCAGTTGGGTTCTGGTTACCTCTGTTTTCTTACTAGATTGCTATCTACGGGCTTAGGCGGGGAGTGGAGGGAAAGAAAACGAATCTAAAACCAAGGCCGGTTGTGCCTTGGCCATAGGTCTGAACTAGGGTTGGAAGCATCTGTAGCCACCTGTATGAGTAGTAATATTAGAATCATGTATTGATCATTATAACATTGATCAGTGTCCTCTCCTTGTTCGCAGGGAGCTGGATTTATGAGATGACCTCTTAGAGGAGAGGTTGAAACCACAGATCATCTTGCCGAAACTCTGGGTCTCCCTTAGTTCTATCTGAGCAAATGACATACTCCAATAGTTACTTACACCAAACTCCTAGAAATAAGCCCCGTCCTTCACTTCTCACACTCAGTAGATCTCCAGATACTGTCAATTCTGTCTTAAAAATACACCTTCATTCTTAATTTTCTCCTTCTTTGTTGACATCATCTTCAAACTATGATCTCTTACCTGGACTTTTTTCCATTAGCCTCCTAACTGGGCTCACTACTTCTATCCCCCGCTCCCTCCCCCATCAATTTTTCAGTAGACTAAATGATCTGTTAAATTTTTAAAAAATGTTAATTTTGAAATAATTTTAGACCTATAGAAAAGGTGCAAAAATAGTGCAGAGCATTCCTGTATATCCTTTACCCAGCTTGGAAAGCCAGGAAATTAACATTGATGCAATACTATTAACTAAGCTTACGAACCTTATTCAAATTTTACCAGTTTTCCCATTAATGTTTCTGGTCCAAGGGTCCAGTATGGGACCTCACATTACATTTCATTGTCCTGTCTCTTTAGCCTCCTGCAATTTATGATGGGTCCTCACTCTTTGTCTTTCATGGCCTTGACATTTTTGAAAAGTACTTGTCAGTTCTTTGGTAGAATGTTCCTCAGTTTAGGTTTTCTGTTCTCTTCAATTAGATTGAGGTTATGCATTTTTGGCAAGAATCATCACCAAAGTCATGTTGTGTTCTTCACAGGACATCATGTCAGTGGGGTTAAATGTCTTGTAAGAGATACTAGGTCTTGTCCCAAACTTTCAGTGGGTTTCCATCTCTCCGAGAGGAAATACACACTGTTTTCAGACCCTGCGTAATCTAGTCCCTGTGTACTTTAATTCATGCCTTGTGGAAGGGCGAAAACAAATGAAAAATGAGGGGCTTATTTCTCAGTGTTGAAAATAAGGGAAGAGACTTCCTTCCCTTCCCTAATCTTAGAACACTTACTTTAAAAAACTTGTAAGTTCTTTCACTGTCTGTGTGAAATGTATGTAAATCTTTGTAAGAGCTAAAATAAACTCTTGCCAGCTTTAGGACCCAGGACTGCATTTCTCAAGGCCCTGGGAAGCATCTCTTTGAAATGTCCTCATTAAGGAAGATAGAGCCCCTACCTACCTCCCAGTTTCTGTGGGAGGATAGAACCTAACTGCAGCAGGCACCTCATTCCAAGTTACGAAACTACTTTTTGTCATAAAGAGAAGTTTATTTTTCCTTTGAATAAAGCCAATTAGCTTACACAGATGGTCACCCCACTACTAAGTAAATATAGGAGCAACTGTGTGACAAATGGTGCTGTCAAGTCCTCTTACTTGACTAGTTGTTTATCCTAAGAATATGTATGTAATGGGTTGTGTTGACTTGGCCACGTAAAGGGGTGAGATGTCTTTCAGTCTTTGGAATCACTTAGTGGATTGCTTGTGATGAGTGGCACATTCTGGCTTAATGCTTATTCAATAATAAAACTGTTTTCTTTCTCATCTACATTTGTGGAGAGGTTTCATGGATTGGGAGAAGATTTTGTTTTTTAATTTTGTTTCCCCAACACTTTTCTCCGTTAACTCGCTGTGGCTTTCTTTCATGTCTTGAAAAATCCCAAGCTGTTACTTGCTCTGATCTCTGCCTGAAATCCTCCACCCTCCTCTACCTCCTTATAAAAGTGGTTCTTTCCCTTCTTGACTGAGCTCCTATATTATGTCCCTCAAGAGTCTTTTTTTCAACTACCCGGTCTAAGGAAGCCCCTCCTTACACAGACTACCACATCATCCTGTGTAGATCTTACAGAGTACTTAACACAATCTATACTTACTGTATTTATTGATTTGTTGACTTTTCTGTGGCGTGCTTCCCTTTACTAGAGTACAGGCTCCAGGAGGAAGAGATTCTCCACCCGCAACCAGTCTGTCTTGCTCACAGCTGAATCCCTTATCCCTACCTAGAACAGTGCCTGGCACCTAGTAGGTGCTCGATGGATATTAGTGCAATAGAATGAATAAGGTGGGCAGAATCAGCAGACTAAGTGGTGACACAGTGAAGATGAACATCTGCTTTTATGGTATTTCTTTTTTTTTTTTTTTAAAGATCTTATTTATTTGACAGAGAGAGACACAGTGAGAGAGGGAACACAAGCAGGGGGCGTGGGAGAGGGAGAAGGGAGCCATGTGGGGCTCCATGCGGGGCTCGATCCCAGGACCCTGGGATCATGACCTGAGTGAAGGGCAGATGCTTAACGACTGAGCCACCCAGGCGCCCCAACTTCTTTGGTATTTCTTTTCAACTTGTAGAGAAGTCTTAACAAACTAGTTTTAGCAGTGTTTGTATTTAATGAGCATGTAACATGATTATATAGAGGAAGGAACACATGAACACACACCTTCGTACTTGAATAAAAATAGGCCCAAATCCTTGTTTTTCAAATAGGAAAATCTACAATTTTTTTTTTTTTAAACCCACTCAAATATTTTAGGAGAGCTTCATGTTAATTTTGGCTCCGACTGGGGCTATTTGAATTGTAGCATTGACTAACTGGCCAGTGTGAACATCAATTAGTCCTAAATAAAGAGCAGGAGAGGAATGCCAAGAGGGAGGAAGTGGGGATTCAGATCCTTTAGCAAGTCTACTAGGAATCTTCACATCTTCATAGAGGAAGCCTGAGGGGTTATGCTGACATTTGAAGGAAGGCTTAAAAATAGTGTTTTTCAAACTTGAGCATGCATTGGAGGGCTTTTTTAACACTGGTTGCTGGGCCCCACCCTCCAAGTTTCTCATTTGGTAGGCCTGGAACGGAGCCCAAGAATTTGCATTTCTAACAATTTTTCAAGTGCTGCCGCTGCCACCGGCCCAGGCACTGTATTTTGAGAGTCATTGCTTTAAAGTGTTGTTTGACTAGAAGTTGATGGGGTTTGTTTATAACAATCTTTTGGGGAGTTGATAATGCCTTAAAAAAATTAAACGAACGTTACATTCTTTTTAATTGCCAAGAAAAATGATCTCTTTTTGCATGCTTCTCTTTTTAGGCCCCCATGTCTCTATTTTGGCTCTTTCTTACTGAGTATGTCCTAGTTACGGGCATCTTTTCAGTTAATTCTTATAGTTATGTACCAAGTTAAATATTATTATCTCCATTTTACCCGGGAAGAATTTAAGCTTCAGGATGGTTTGATTGCTGCCCAGCTGTTCAAACCTAGTTAGTGATAAAGCTGGAATTTCAACAGGGCTATCTGACTTGAGGATTAAGCCTCTTCTCACTGTGCTGCTTCTCAGCTGGAAAAATTCAGACTAATTTTAATTTCAGGCTAATTGGTAACACCTTGAGGTGTTATACGACTAAGAAGGAAATTACTCATTTGCTTGAGGTGAGCCTGCTCTAATATAGACGGTTGGTTAAGATTTAAAAAAAAAAAAAAGTCCCAATGCGAAGTATAGCATCTAGGTGTATTACTCAAGAGAGATGGCAGACTCGCTTACCAAGAGGGTTGGAGTATCTTAAAGTTAACTCTATCTAACAAAACGCTCATTTTCTATATGAGTCTGAGTAATTTATCTTAGTTGCAAAAACAAATTGACCTTTTTTGGTCTAATTGCCTACATGAGTCAATGAATTTTTTATCAAGAGACACTGAAACCAAAGAGGTTTTCCTTAATATTCTAGGAGTGCATGGATCACCTTGAAAATCTCTGAAAAACTATAACAAGAAGCAAACGACTGAGTTCATAATTGTTTCCCTTTCTCTAAGCCAAAATTGATGGCCAGTAGGAAGGCATTGAAATCCAGTGCACATTGACACTATTTATAAGGTCTTGATATTTTAGACTTGTAGTGCACCATTCATCCTAGGATCATAAAAGTGGTTGTTAAAATTTATACCATATTAGTCTGATTAACACTCAGATGGGTAAAAATAAAGGATTGAGGAGAAATATTTATTTCACAAGGGTAGGGACTTTAATATACAGAAAGCTGCATAAATCTGCAGATGTTCTAATTAGATTCAGCTGAACTGCTTCAGAATGCAGGATAACATGGATTTACTCTGCCAACAACTAAGAATAACTTTTCTGATGCAAAAAATGTTCAAGTTTCAATATTGAAACATAAAATACCCCAGCCCAGGGGATAGATTCTTTTCACATCAGTTTTTTCATTGGCTCAGATTCCTCGGCACTTAAGTTACTTCTTTATTATAAGTCTTAAACAGAATTCACTAAATGGTACCCTAATAGTACTCTTCCCAGGCCATAGTACCTAGAATCCTATTTTCTGTTAATAGTTAAACATTAACCTGAGATCACTAGAATACTGTCAAGCAAGTTATCCACATGGTGTTTAATTTACAATCAGGGAGTAGTTTAGGCAGTGAGAAAGCTGGCTCTTAAAGAGGATGACATTAAGGAATCAAGGGATGTATTTCGTAGGGTATTTTTGTCAGTCGATTTCCATTTTTTTCTTGAATATATGTCGTTTTTTAATCTCAGGAAGTTATTTCTGTGTGCTGGCAGGGTAAATCTATGTCGTTCTGCATTTAGAAGTAGTTCAGCAAATCTAATCAGAGAATGTGTTGGGGCCCACGTTATAGCCAGGGTGGGGCATGAACCCTTCTGTAGCCTGGGCATCCTCCTGGGTCCCCAGAGGCCTGGAGATCCCTTTGGTGTCTGCCTTCAAAGAGTTCCTTCAGCATCAGAAGGCTTTATACTTCCAGAGAACCTGGCTGTCACATCCAGACGGGCATTTTGATTTAACTGTTTTAGCTCTTGGAAGGCCAAGTAAAGGAGAATGTTCCTTTTCGAAGGATGTCAAGGGGGAACTGGAGAGAGGCTGTGTCTAGAACCTCATGTTCCATCAACTGCCTTTTAGACAAACCAAACTTTGGTCAATATTCTCTCAATTATATTTGATAAGCCAACCTATTCTCCTTAATTAAAATGTTGGCAGGCAGTCTTCATGTGAATTTATGCCAAGGATTTGTATAATCTCCTTGTTTTGCGATTTCTCATTTTTAATAGTGGAAAAATAATTTCATAAACCCTTCTGAAGGAGAGCTTCTGTAAACAACAGTTTTATCTCCTGCATAATCTTTTTGGATCTCTGCATATTTGTGTGGAACAAGAAAAATAACATTGCCCAAGTATGCTGTTTTAATTTATTAATATAAACAATATAGTTGTGAAAGGCATTTGCAAGAAATTGATTTGAAATAGATGGTACCAGGGCAAAAGCATTAGTTTGCAACATTAGAAACAATGAACATAGAAAATCAACATTATTTATAGACTTACCAACTACCTACTACTGTAAAATCTGAGTCAGGAATATTATAAAATGTGGAGACCCATGTCCCACGTTTACATTTAACCCTTGGCTGTCCAGTACTGAAGTGACATGACCTTGTTTCCCTGTTAGTCCTACACATAAACTGATATTAAAAAAACTTACCAGTGATATAAAAAACAACAACAACAAAGCAAACAAACCCAATACTAGTCACTGATGTAAAACAAACAAACAAACAAAAAAACCCCAAACAGTGCCTAGGACATAAAAGGAACTTGATACCTTTGAGTTCCCACAGCCCACTCTGCGTCCCTCTTCTCATTTCTTAGGCATTTCCTCTCTCTCCTCTCTTCCATCAAAGGGTGAGTTGGGAATAAAAAGGATGGAATCGGAATAAGCTTATTAGAATGCTTAGCAGTGCATCATACAGGGAAATATTGGCAGATGAGTTTCAACATGGGTAAAATGAGTACAAGAATGATTAGTGCCTCTTCTCATTCCA
This sequence comes from Eumetopias jubatus, assembly GCF_037043125.1. Classification (NCBI taxonomy): domain Eukaryota; kingdom Metazoa; phylum Chordata; class Mammalia; order Carnivora; family Otariidae; genus Eumetopias; species Eumetopias jubatus. The sequence continues at coordinate 15,038,613 of NW_028274822.1, forward strand.
AGACAGCTTTCTCTATTAGCATGAATACTGGAGATGCAGCTGCACGGGTGGCAGAGTCTGATATGTCAGAGCTAGGAGATATTCCAGGGAGAGCCAGCTCCTCACCACCCATCAGATGTTCTCAGCCCAAGAAGGCCAGTCCCTCAGCTCTGGGGATGCATCTGAATGGCAACCACTTCCTCTTCCCATGACTCAGGCCCTGGTCATCTGGGCTTCCAAGCTATGATAATAATCGTTCAGTCTTTATTTGCTCAGTGTATATGGGATGTCATTGGAACATCAAAGACTGACCTTAGGTCAGTCCAGTCCCTGGACTCTCAATTCTGAGATTTATTCACCAAACTAGGTTTCTGTTGGGACACTGTCCTAGCTGAAAATACACAATTTTGCCTTTATCTGTGTACTCGAAGATAAATAACTTGCTCATTACTCATTATCATTTGATACTTCTAGACAAAAACATCTGGCCCCTGTGACTGGAACTTTAGAAATAAAAGTGTGTTGATATCAGAGTGATGTGTGTACTTGAATCTGGTAGAAGCACTTAAGAAATAGCCAACATCCTTAAGGGAAGAGAGAAGAGTAGAGGTTGTCTTCCTTTTGCCTCTTCTGAATTACAGGCATTACATCACCGTAGCAGGATATTCTTCAAATCTAGGTTCTACACTTACTCCGTCTTCCTTTGTTCATTTTTACTTGCATATAATCTCAGTTATGTGGTACATATCAGAGAAGAGAGTCCAGCTTTTGCCTTGAAATCTTTCACAAGCTAAAGAGAAGAGTGAAGTTTTAGATTATTATCTCACTAACTGTATTTACCCCCATGTTAAACAGTATCTGCTTCACTTGGTACTGTCTAGACCTGACAGTCTAGACAGAGTTAATGCTCATTAGCAGGCTGGAGAGGTCCTGGATCTTCTTTGCTGGACAGTATGATGTCACGGTTTCCCTCTTGTGATAGAATTTGGAAAGACGTTGAGACCAGAGGTCGGGGAGAGGGACATGCAACAGGAAGCAGCCCTATTGTTCCCTCACTTGGTAACAGTCTCACAGTACAGCAACACATTCAGCTCCCGGGATAAAAGCAGGTGTTTTGCTTTAATTAAGACCAACAAAGACTTTTCTGTTCTCAATAGGCTTATATTTTTAGACACTAAGGTAAGGAGGAAGAGAACATTATCCCATTTTGTGCATAAAAATAAAGATTCAGCATGAACTGCATAATTAAGAACTGAAAGGGGGAAAATGCAATTCAATTAAAACTGACAGAATAATACACGGAATCAATGGCTTTATTTGGTGTTTAATGATGATACTGTTTTCATTTCATTATACATGAGTCATAACCAGCTTTGCCTTAGTTTAATTGTATTCCTTACAGAGTAAACTGAAGTATGCAATTTGCAATAGACTCATCAATTAGAAAGAGGCTTATTTAAGATTATCATAAATTGATCCCCAAGACTGAAACCAAATTTTTTCCATTCCAGTATATCACTTTATTGGAATGGTGAGCAATTTTAGGCAGGAATGGAGGGAGCTGTTGGTAGGGGAGATGAGGAACAGTGTGCAAAAGATAAAGCCTGATTTCCATGAAAAAAAAATAATGATAGTATGTTTTCCAGTGGAGAAAATGATATGGCAATATATTTTTGATCCAGTGAGCAGAACAAAACACGATGAGACTTTAGGCTGGAGAGGAAATGCTAGATTGAACTGCCTGTATAAAATGGATCATGGTATTGGCACAAAATCAAGTGTAACAGGGAGATAGCATTTCTATATATGGCCTTATAGCCATAGAGATTTTAAAATTGGGGCATGAGACCCAAGGAAAGAGAAAAGAGATAAGTATTATAAGTTAGGCTACTTGAGTACATCATGGATTTAGTGGTAGAATATAGAGCATTTTGCTGCTGGGCACATCAGTCACAGAAAACGTCTCAGATGTTCCACTCAGTAGAGTTTCATACCACTGCCTTTGGTCTGTGAATACAGCTGGGGACTCAACAGGAATTACAGCGACTACTGAATGATTCTAGGGTCAGAATCTGACAGGTGGGTCATAATGAAATGTGTCTATCTTATGTCTTTATTCCATTAGTTGCGTGGATAAAAGTTGCATGCTTGACTAAATTTCAAATGTACTGTATAAACAAACAGATTAAGGGACTCGCCTTTATCCGTAATAGCTCTGCTCTCAAGAACTGATAATGAATTGGATCTGGGGAAATAGTAATTTTTCTCCTAGTCCGAGAGTCAAGGGGACTATCCTGTTCTCCTTGGATGATGAGTGCCAGCTCCCCAGGACATACTTACGTAGGCTGGATCTTGCCATAGTAAGCTTAGCCTTCTAACTCATTTCTGCTTTCTAATATGAGAATTCTCTTTCTGACTGGGCGGTGCTAGACCAACTCTCACGCTAGTGATTCCTTTCTAATGACCTGGAATGGACAGTGGGAAGGCAAAGGAAAGAGAAAAGTACATATGCAAGAGCCTTCAAGTCCACAAAGCAAATAAAACAGGAACACTTGCACCTTCTGGATGTGTTAGATAATCTTAAATTCATAGTAATGACTCTTCTTTAAGGTTCATTTTTGTGTCTTCTTATATACTTTTGCTTTTCCTTTCCTTTTTTGTTTTGTTTTGGACATTGAAAAAAATGTCAACACGTGGATCAGTAAAAAGGTTTTCAGATACTTGCATGGACTATTCTTTGAGTCAAGTACTTGACTCAAATTTTGATTACACAGCCAGATATAGAGTTAAATATGCACCTGCAGATATATTAACTTTATACATATGTAAATAATCCTAAGGAGACCAGAATTAAATTGCTATTAGTCTTTTCTTTAAAGTTCTAGGATTATTGTCAGTAAAATGACACAGTTTTTTTAGGGTGATTAAACACAAGAGCTGGCGTTTACCAAGCAGGTGAAACGATGAGGCTGCAGTGAATAGGATATGTCCTGGGTATGATTTGTATGCTAACTCTGACAAGCAAACATTGACCCATTCAGACTTTCTTCCTCATTCTAGCTGAAGACAACATTATTCAATTGCTGGACAGCTACACAGGTTTAGAGATGTACTCAGTTGCAGTGGAACAATAAACTTTGCTGCCCTTTTTAGGATTTGAGCAAACGACCTTGATCTTGTTGCACTGTGGTTCAGCTAGCAGAACAAGTAAATTACAGACGATATGTTTGGCTCTGTGGTATTCATTCATTCTTTTCTTTTTTCTTTTATTTCTACATTCAATACACATGTTTTGAGCATCCCATACGGTCTAGGCATTATACCAAGTGCTAGGTACTTGGTCTAATAAACACTTGATAGCACTTACTGTGTGCCAGGTATTGATTCATTTAATTGTCATAACAACTTTATAAGGTATTACATTTTACAAAAGAGGAAACTGAGTCACAGAGAGGTTGAGTGACTTGTCCAAGGTCACACAGCTAGTAAGTACAGAACTGAGATTAGGACTGAGGCAGGCTGGCTCCAAAGCCCATGCTCATGCTCCTAACCCCAAGTCTCTTCTCTCCTGGAACTTACAGTCCAGAGGGGACACAGACAACAAACAGGTAAACAAAAGAGAAACAAAAATTAAAGAGTTATGATAGGTCTATGGGAAACAAATGGTAATGGAGAATAATGGGTAGCTGCTTAGGGTGATCAGGGGAGATTTCACTGAATGGGGGACATTTAAAATGAGGCAGGAAGAGTGAGAAGGAGGCAGCCAAGTGGAGGATTGAGAGAGTTTCCGGGCCAAGAGAAGGTTGAGTGTTCAAGGAACTCAACAAGGGCCAACGGGGCTAGAGCAGCCAGATGGGTGTTTGTTGCCTCAGGCGTAGAGTGAGCCAGAAAGGGATTTGAGACAAAATGCCTGGAAGAAACTATATGAGACAGAGAAAACTATTTGCTTAGATGAGAAAAATATTTCTTGGAATATGGGGAGTTTGGATGGGGATGGTGAAACATATGGAGGGGAAGTAAGGAGGACAAAAATGTAGGTGGGTCCCAGAGAAAGTCTTACGGGTTTGGCCAACCACCAAGAAACTCAAAGATGCTGAGATCAGGGCAATCTGTTCCTATGTCCTGGGTTGATGCCCATGGAAGCAACAGTCCCTTTCCCAACCAGAGGAACTGTCCGTATCTTAGAGCCAGGCATATGGGGTCATGAATAGCATCAGAGAGGCTCTGGTGTCCCAGCATGGCACCAGAGCTAAAACAGTTCCCAAGTCCCCAGGAACACAGATAGTGGAGAGAACAGCTGGGGTTGAAGGAATCACGCAGACAGCCATCAGGGATGTCTTGGGAGACTTTGTGTAAGTGAATGGCAAATGCCCTCAACAATGTCTTGCTACCATGAAAGCCCTCCCTTCTTCCCAGAAAGTTAGGCTGATCCCAGGAGAAGGGGGTTTCCTGAATGCCAGGGATGAATTCCCAGCTACCCCTGCAGAATGGAGATTCAGAACAGAAGTGGAATAATGGAAAAATAAAGCTGATCTCTTGTGCATCTGAGTTTGTGGAGTTAGGCTCTTACTTGCTTCACATGGAGGCATCTTCCAGGTTTGGTAGGAATTCACCTGCAGCAAATATTCACACCGCAGGTTGATTACAAACCCTAGAATTAATGCCAAGTTGCTTGGAGACAACATGTGTAAACTGTGGGAGAACTGTCAAACAGAGAGGAGGTCGACTCTTAGAAATCACTGCAGATTTTGGAAGTAACTGTGGTGTATGATGAGGTGGAGCTTGAAAAAGCACAAGAGAATGTTTTAAACCCTCTGGGCAGATTAAAGGGGATCTTCAGACGAAAGAGAGAATTTTTTTTTAACTTTTAGTAAATTAAATTATTGGTTTTAAGAATACTTAAAAAAGGTGCATTCTGAAAATGATTTTTATGGCTTCTAACTTGGACTGTGGTTTTTCTAAATGAACTAATAGTTATTTTTTTAGCAGTACCAGCTGAAGTGAGAATACTGTTCTTTAGTCTAAGAAATGGCCATCAAGGTAAAAGTGAATCGAATACCCCCTCAGTGGTGTTTGCTCCTCATTTGCCAGTGATGCCTGCACCTGTGTACACATGCACACAGCACACACACACACACACACACACACATATGCACAGGCATGATAGAGATACTCTGCCTGGGGAGAGAGTTGGGAACCAGGTTTCACCGCAGGGCTGGTGCACAGTCTCAGAGGGAGATGGATGGTCTCTAGGACTATTGGAAAAGTACCTGTTCTTCTTTTGAAAAAAAAGTCTTGCTTTGCTTTTATAAAAAGAAATTAACACTTTTTCATAGAATATCCCCATAACTAGATCCCACATCTAGCAGTAAAGACATAAATATGTTGTTTGGGGGAAGTGGGAGTCTCAGGAAAGAAACTGGGAGTAGAGGTTAGGCTTGGAGGGTTCCCATTTGCCTCTTGAAATGGCCATCCATTATTAATGACTATGACTAGGGTTGAACTGGGAACCAGCAACCAGAGATAGCTGCTCATGCATCCAATTGTGTGAGAGTCAACAGAGTCATGCCTATCAGCATATTTAAAAGGAGCAGCCTTACTGTTGTATGGATAACTAATGGAAGGGAGGGAAATATTTTAAAGTGCCAAACCCACTGTATCCGTTTAAATGATTTTATAATTTTCTTTATCAATATTTACCTGGTTGAGTATCAGCATGGAGAAGAAGAATGTAGAGGCAAATGAAGATGGAGGAGACTGATGAATACTGAGAATGGTATCTCTGGGTTGTCATGGGAGGTGGTAGATTTTTCTTATAGTTGAGAGCACTTGCGCAAGTAAGCAGACAGATTGGAGGTTGTGATCAGAGAATGGGGTCTTTTTAATTTCAGAAGTTTGTGATGGTACAGATTTTGGAGTTGATGAGGCTGGAATGTGATCAGGGTCATCAGTGGCTCAGATAATGTGAAGGAGAAGGTCACAGGAAGTAAGGAGATCAAGGGATTGAAAGCCAGAGTTGGGAAAGCTCATCCCCATGAATGTGGAAGGAACCAAGAAAGAAGATAAGGTAGAGATAAAGAGGACAATTCAGATCTAGAAACTGATATAATAGTAGCTCATATTTATTCAGTGCTTACCAGGTGCCATGCACTGTTCTAAGAGCTTTATATATTATCATTACCCCATTTTATAGATGAGCAAAGTGAGGCTCACAAAAGTTGACAGACTTGCGCAAGTGACATTGCTAGCAAGTGTCAGAACTGGTTCTCAGATAAGGGCAGTCTGGCTCCAGCAACCTACATTCTTAACCACCTTGCTCTGCTGTATCAGTGAATGTTAAGGTAACATGGCAGGTAACAGGGAGCCAGTGGGTATAGCGTGAGACTTAAAGAAGCAGGAGGGTATGCAAAGGGAAGAGGGAGGAAGTAGTAGTTTCGGGCATCGCAAACTCTTGGCTTGGAGTTATAAGAGGCACGAATGACAAACCAGCCTCCACTTAAGAAAGTGGCAGCTTCCAGACAGCAGTTCCTCCTGGGGGAGCACACGTATTGTTACGGCAAGGAAGTGGAAGGAGCATTCTGTGGAAGGGTAAAGCATATTGGAAGTCTCCCAGGCCCAGTGGGAGGGTGGATAGATGGGCAGGGTAAGGGGGCTCAGATGTACAGACTGCGTGGAGATGAGGATTTGGTGAGACTGGCCAAGTGGGCTTGGATTTCTAGCAGCAGCTGCAGCTGTTCACCAGTGGAGGCCCCAAGGGTTCATTTTTGTAACTGCCAGTGAGGCAGCTATTGGTAATGCAGTGGGTGTCCTCTTTGCTAGGGCTGACATAACAAAGAACCACAAACTGGGTGGCTGAAGCAACAGAAATTTATTGTCTCGTAGTTCTGGATGCTGGAAGTTCAAGTTCATGGTGTTGGCAAAGTTGGTTCCTTCTGGGGACTCTGAGGGAGAATCTGTTCCATGCCTCCCTCCTAACTTCTGGTGGTTTACCAATAATCTTTGGGGTTTCTTGACTTGTAAAAACAACACTGAGATCTCTGCCTTCATCTTTGCATGCTGTTCTTTGTGTTTGTGTCTATGTCCAAATTTCCCCTTTTTATAAGGATACCAGTCATATTGGATTGGGGCCCATCGTATTCATGTTAACTGATTCTATCTGCAACAACTCTATTTCCAAATACGGTCATATTCTGAGGTACCGGGGATTAGGACTTCAACATACGAATTCTGGGTGGGAGGGGGGACACAGTTCAACCCAGAACGGTGGGCGTCAGGGGCATTGCTCACTTCTGACCTCTCCCATTCATTCAATATCCATTCTGAGCACCTGAGCATTTGAGACACTTTACTAGGTATAGTAGGGAATATACTGATAGAATGAAACAAAATCCCTGGCTTCAGGGACCTGGAGTTGGTAGTGGCAGAAGGAGAGGGTAGAGTATGAAAAACTCAGATAACTAAAAAAAGTAGAATCTGATAAATGCCATGCATGAGATATGAGTAGACTGTTACATAAATTAAAAGATTATTTGAGGGGCGCCTGGGTGGCTCAGTCGGTTAAGCGTCTGCCTTCAGCTCAGGTCATGATCTCAGGGTCCTGGGATTGAGCCCCATATCAGGCTCCCTGCTCAGTGGGGAGCCTGCTTCTCCCTCTGCCTGCCACTCCCCCTGTTTGTACTCTCTCCCTCTCTCTTTCAAATAAATAAATAAAAAATCTTAAAAAAATACAGGATTATTTGAGAAGGTAAGTGAAGTCTTGCAACTGATTTGGCTAATTTTTTATTATACAGGTAAGGAATCTCATTTCCAGAAATGTCAAATGACCTCCTGAAGGTCTGCCTACCATAATTCCGCTCTTTTAATTACACCATGGATATAAACACAGTTGCAGACCCATTTTCTAGTATGTCAAATTGTATTGTAAATGTATTATTTAAAAATTATTTTTATATAACTGGTTAGGAAAAAGATTACGTGAGCTTGTAAACACAAGGGGAAAATAATGTTTGGAAGAAGTCATAGACATTTATATCCAGAGCAAAGTGACTGAGCTGTTGACTAAATATTGACTGTAAATCTTCAGCCACCTACTATCCACAGGTGACAATCTGCCTACCGTTATACACAATTTATATCATATGTATTTGATGCCAAAATGCACAGTTTCTTGAATCCTTTAAAAATAAAATCATTAACCACCTTGAACCATTATGGTCTTCTGCTCCGTTAATAGCTTTCATCTTCCTAAGTGAGATCAGAATGACCTAACTGGGAGAAATGGGCTGGGCTCTATACTTAGGCCTGGATTCTGTATTGCTCTGACAGATAAACAGATTATCATCAATGCAATTCCAAAATTTAAAGATACAATGTTGAGCTGGGATCCATGGACTAGCTAGAACTTGATAACCATAGGAGCAAAATGTTTGCCCTGAGTTTCATACGTGGTTAGGGGTGGATTTGGTGGGTATTGTGGCTTATGGTGTGGAAAGCGTAGGAAAAGAGAGAAGATGAAGAAGAAATTGGTCTTATCCTTTTGGGTTTATAGTGAAATATCCCTAAGAAAGTGGAATTATCTTAGGAACTATCTTAGGGCAAGAGGGAGTGAGAAGTGGAAATCTGGAATCATTGATTCAACATAGAATTTCTGATTTATTGTATGCAAATGGAAAATAGAATTGGTTTTGTTATTGACAACAGTTAGGCCATTAGGGCTCTGGGTTACAGATGGGTCTGTTTCTTGGCGTCAGAATTCCTAAAGTTCTGTAAACTTGACCCGACAATGATCCTGCCACTGGAGATGAATTTGCCATCTTGTTTGTGGCAATGAGGAACAATAACCAGAAAATGCATCATTGAGCCTCGGATTTGGGAAGGATAAATAGTAGGAAAAAGCAGCCCTTTAGTACTTTTTTTAAAGAGACTATTTTTAGGGCAGTTTTAGATTGATAGCAAAAGTGAGTGCAAAGTAGGGAGTTCCCATATCACCCCTCCCCCACACATGCACAGCTTCCCCCCATTATTGGCATCCCCCGCTGGAGTGCTCCATCTTGTCACAAGTGATGAACCTGCAACTGATACATCACTGTGATCCAAAGTTCATAGTTTACTTACTGTTCACTTTTGGTGTTGTATGGACAAATGAATAATGACATGTATCCACAATTATAGTATCATACAGAGTATTTTCACTGCTCTAAAAATCTCTGTGCTCTGCCTCTTCATCCATCCCTCCCCTCAACTCTTGACAACTGCTGATATTTTTACTGTCTCCATAGTTTTAGCTTTTTCCAGAATGTCATTTGGTTGGAGTCATACAGTGTGTAGCCTTTTCAGATTGGCTTCTTTCACTTAGTAACATGCATTTAAAGTTTCCTTCATATCTTTTCATGACTTGATAGCTCATTTCTTTTTAGCACTGGATAATATTCCATTGTCTGGAAGTACCACAGTTTATCTGTTGACCTACTGAAGGACCACTGTGGTGGCTTCCAAGTTCTGACAATTATGAATAAAGCTGCTGTAAACGTCTGTGTGCAGGTTTTTGTGAAGACCTAGCCTCTTTTGGGTAAATACCAAGGGGTGCAATTGCTCAACTGTATGATAGGAGTATACTTAGTTTTGTAAGAAACCACCAGACTGACCTTCAGAGTAGCCGTACCGCTTTGCGTTCTCGTCAGCAACGAATGAGAGTTCCTAGTCTTCACGTCTTCGTCAGCATTTGGTATTGTCAGTATCGTGGATTTGGGCCATTCTAATAGGTTTGTAGTGGTGGTATCTCATTGTTTTAATTTTTATGTCCCGGATGACATATGCTATGGAACATCTTTTCATAAACTTATTTGCCATCTGTGTATCTTCTTTGCGGAGGTGTCTGTTTACTACTTTCATGGTTCAAAATCTATGATGGACATTTTTAATCGCAATCATCAAGAAGTGGAGTTAGCTTTGGTTTTAGCTCTGTTGATTTTCAAGTAACAGCGCTGAACCCTCATTCTTTCCTCTCCTCTCGCCCTCCTTTCCTTTCATCAGTCATAAGAGATTTTGGTGCCTGATACATGGCAGTCTCTAAATTGTGTTTAATACGTGTCAGTGATATATAATGATGAAGAAAATGGACATGGTCTCTGTCCTTGGCCTTTGGAGGGAGATGGATAGTAATGATCTAATCTTCGAATAAAAAATGGCCAACTGTGATAAGGTGAACAAGGAAAAGGTGAGAGAGCTATGAGAGTGTATAAAGGGAGCGCTGACCCACAGTATCTGGAAAGGGAAGCCTTTCCTGAGATGCTGGCATCTGTGCTGAGCGCTCAAAAGGCAGGGGCATCCACAGGCATAATGTGGAGATGGGAGGTGTAGGGTGGGTGAGAAGGTTCCAGAACAAGTGCAAGGGACCAAGATCGGAGTAGGCCAGGGGTAATAGAAGAGCTGAAAGAAGGCCATGGAAGCTGGCGCAGGCTGGAGGAGGAGGCCAAGGGGTGGGACGAGTTTCCAGCGAGCAGCAAGATAAGCAGGTATTAGCTTGTAAAACTGCCCCCTAGTGCCTTTGGAAATGCCACAGAAAGCAGGCTGGGGCAGGAAAGGGAAGAGAAAGTTGGCTTGCGCCCGAGTAGTGATGGAGATAAAAGAAGAGGATTGATTTCGAGAAATACTTCACAGGTAGAATAGTTCTGTAATCTGCTTTTTCCACTTGACATATTGTGGATATCTTTCTACATTTCAAAAATGTCGGTTCACATAATTAGGTTTCTGTAGTAGTTCTTTGTACAGATCAATAATGACATATTCAATAATCTATTGATAGACTTTTTTTTTCAGTTATAAATGACTCCACAAATTATACCCTTTATGTATTAATTGTCTGGTTATTCCCTTAATGGGTATTTTACATTAGATGCCAAACTAACTCCCAGAAGTTTTATGTCAGTTTATTCTCTCCTAATAAGTGTGTAAGAATTCTGTTTTCCATCCCCTTGCTAACCCAGTGTAGTGTCAATATTTTTAATTTTAGCTGGCTAAGATAACAGTTAAAGGAAATTTAATATCTTAACTTGCATCCTTTTGATTACTGATGATACTGGCTATCTTTTCACATGTTTACTGACCATTTATATTTATTCTTTTGTGAGTTATTTCCTTTCCCCATTTATCTTTCAGGATGTCCTTCTTTCTGTGGATTTAGCATCCCTCTTCTGTAACGTTTTTCATATATGTATGATGCGGAAATGTTTGCTGGGTTTTGTTTGCCTTTTAAGCTCACTCAGGGTTTCCTAGTTTATTTTGTTTTGTTTTTACCACATATATTTTTTTACTTTTAAGTACTTGAGTCTGTCATCAGTGTTTTTCTTTATGGCGCTAGCTTTGTTGATATGCCCAAAAGCCATTCCTCACTCCAAGGCTATACAATTATTTTCCAATCCTTATTTTCTATTATGAATTTGGTTGGAATTTGGTATGAGGAGTAAGGAAGGGTTACTTATTTAGCAAGTAGCTAGGCAGTTGTCCCAAGACCTTTTATTGAATAACCACCATTTCCCTCCCTGATTTGAAGTGCTATCTTTTTTATTTACAAAATCCTCAGATATATTTGAGCTCAATTCTGAACTCTGTGTTCTGTTTCTGCTCCCTTCCCCTGTGCCAGATTCACACTGTTTTAATTACTATTATTTTGTAACACAATTTTTCTATGTGGTAGTGCAGTTTTGCCTGCTTGCTTCTTTGTCGAAATTTCCTAGTTATTTAAAAATATTTATTCTTTTAAAATGGATTTTAGAATTATTTTGCCAAGTTACAAAAATATCCTATTGCAGTTTTGGTAGGGATTGAATTACATTTGTAGATTACTTTTACTCTAGCATTATGGGTCATTACAAATTTTTTTCAAATAGTGATTGGAGTGTTTTAATTTTGGAGCAAGAAAAACTTAGCGTATATTTGTGACCCATCCTTCAGAAATCTATGAGAAATTGGCAAGCTATATGTTATATAATTCACTAACTCACTGTATGGTTCTACATGATTTATTCATACAACAAATATTTACTGAATTTGGCATATGATAGATGCTGTTCCAGTGCTGGCGATAAAATAGTGAGCAGACAAGATCTCCTTTCTCACCTTCCGGAGGAGAGCAGCAGGGGAGTTTGCTTTCTACCAGAGATGTGGGCCGAGGGACAGGGGTAAGCTTGGGAAGGCTGTAGTAGCTGCAGGTAACTCTTTCCAAAAACAATTGCTTTGGAACTAAGAAAGGAAACTGAGTTGCAGCTGGTCATGAGGGCAAAAGTTTTTGTTTTGTTTTTAATATGGGAGATACTAGAAGATATTTATCCGCCGCAGAATGATCTCTAGATAGGGAGAAAATAAATACACAGAGGAGAAAGGCAGTGCCTGCAGGTTCTGATTCCTTGAAGGTGAGAATCCAGGAAATGTACTTCTCAGGTGGAGTGTTAGCTTTTGATAAAAGGAAAGACATTAATAAGAGGAAATTCAGGGAGGGTGGCCCCCAAAACAAGTAGATTAGTGTTTATTTTATTACTGGAATTAGAGGTGCTTTTGGATAGGCAATAATTAAATTTATATACTACTTTGCCTGTCTTTCATCAGTTTCAGGCAAAATGGAATGTTTTATTCCAGTGTTAGGCCGGGGTGTCATAACTTCTTTCTTTGAAGCGGAATTGCTTTCAGCGTTTAAACCAGTGCTTAGAACAATGTCTGGCACATATCTGACATTTAATATTTATTGAATAAATATGCACATTAGTGAATGAACTACAGTTTTGTATTGCAGAACAGAATTTTCATAGTGTACAGGTGATGTCCTATCTCCCATATACGCTTGTACTTGTGTGTCAGTACGTCATGTTTATTTCACTCTTCCATGTGGCTAGCAGAAAAGGCATTGAGCTTGGGGATGGATGGCTCAATTGTATTTTCTTTTTTTTTTTAAAGATTTTATTTATTTATTCATGAGAGACAGAGAGAGAGAGAGAGGCAGAGGGAGAAGCAGGCTCCCAAGGAGCAGGGAGCCCGATGTGGGACCCGATCCCAGGACTCTGGGATCATGACCTGAGCCGAAGGCAGACACTTAACCATCTGAGTCACCCAGGTGCCCCTCAATTGTATTTTCTTATTTGCCCAGCCACTTTATAGTTAGTTACTTAAGGTTGGAGAAGTTATTCAGCTTCTCTGGGTTTTACTTTTGTCATTGTAATATGAGACAATTGGAATGAATCTGTGGTTTTCAATCCTTTTAAACCATTGGGCATTTTCTTCAAATGGAAGCTTTTCTGGAGCCCAAAATGTAAAGCAGATAATCTCAGACTCCTCAGCTGAAAATGGGGATGTGAGAGAGTGGACCCCATCCATTCGCAGCAGTGTCCTTCATCCTGTTTCCACTCTTCCTGTATCTTGTAGGGGCCCCCGAATAGAGCAAAATCTAGAAACTTAATAAGGTTATCTCTAAGGTCTTTAACAATTGCATAAGTGATGAATATACATTCTTATGTGATTTTTAATAATCCTGTGAAGTAATGAATACTCAGGATTATTATATCTTTTATGGATTTGGGAACTGAGGTTCAGAGTTTATCATTTGCTGTTATCTCATGACTGATAAATGAAGGAACTAGGACCAGAGCCCCAGGCCTCTCTTCTTTGTTCAGTCAGTCTTTCTGTCACTATCAAATGATTTCCTCCACTGGCTTTATGTTGATTCAGTGGAGTCTCTGGTTAAACTATCTGAAAGGATTTCTGCCGGAAACTATTACTGTATATTTATATTACAGTTCACATCCTCGCATATTTCATAAAACCACTTAAATATGTTTTCCTAAATGTTGTTCTACACCTGAATTAGCTAAGTTACAGAACCTTTAATCAAATAGCTCAGAAATAATGAGCTGTGAGGAACCATTATAATTTCTCAACAGAAATCTCTAAAATGCAAATTAAATGAATTGACTAAACACTGAAATCTGTTTAATTTTGAAATCAGTTTCATTTTAAAATAATTTTCACATCGAGACAGATGAAGCACATAGTTTTATTTAATGTGAAACACGTAAAAATAAGATCAATTTTAACCCGAATGCATATTGAAGACTTAAAAGTTAATTAAGATTAGTTATTGGGTTGGAATAGGGTCACGGTTTGGGTGGCCACATCAGATAAGGACTATCATTCCGGGTTAACTTCCCTAGCGTGTTCTGGACTTTCATGTCTGAGCTTTCTCATGCTGACCTTTCCCTTGGAATGCTGTTTCCAGTCAGATAAAAATATTTCTCATCCTTCAAGGCCTCAGAAGCTGCTTTTTCTCTGAAGCTCCCTCAACATCATGGCTCCTCTTTCTTCTTGGACAGAATTAATCTTCTCCTTTCCCTGGGGGCTCCCCAAAACTTTGCACTGTGTGAGTAGTACTCTTTATACTGTCATATAGCCAGTTGTAAAACTCTGTCCTCCTTGCCAGGTGTTAATTTCTGCAAGAGCAGAGACATTAAGCACTTTGAAGTTGTCCCCCTCCCTCCCCCCAACTGTAAAGGTACTGTATACTCAAGGAGAGAAAATTTGGAAAAATTACAAAAAGTTAAAACAAAAAAGAATAATTTCTTTGATCCATTGCCCTAGTATAACCAATGTCTAGAATCTGAAATAATTTTTTCTAATGCTTTCTCCACCACGGACAAATAGATGTTGACTTTAGTTGGGTAGGCATTGTTGATGCTAGAATGTAGTAGAAGACTATAAAGCTATCTTGTCTGACTCTTGATGTCCAGTGTAGTCACCTGGCAGACATATATTTATGTCTGTTCTATGTCTATACACATTATTCTGTGTATATTTAGAATAGAGAGGGGCATTTCCTCAGAGGATGGACAAGCTTGTCTAGAAAGCACTCTAGGGATGCCTTGGTGGCTCAGTCGGTTAAGCATCTGCCGTCGGCTTGGGTCATGATCCCAGGGCCTGGGATGAGGTCCCTCATCCAGCTCCTTGCTCAGCGGGGAGCCTGCTTCTCCCTCTTCCACTTCCCCTGCTTGTGCTCTCTCTTGCGCTGTCTCTCTCTCTCTGACGAATACATACATACATACATACATAAAATCTTTAAAAACCCAAAAATGAAAGAACTCTAGAAAGTCTAGAAAGTACTGTGTGAAGGCACTTGACTCTGGAAATCTCAAGAAATTTAGCAGAGTTTTATGAGTTCCAACCTTTGTGCCAAATGAGAACTGCTCTCCATTGAACTGAGCGAATGGACATGTATCCCAAAGGGGGAATACATGCTCCTGTAGGTGCGCACAGTTAATGGTCTGATGGTGACTGGGGATAAGAGCCATGACTTGGTGGCTTACACTTTGAGCACAGACCCTGGCACTTGCTTACCTCAGGCCCCCACTCCTCCTTCCTCCCACTTCTTTTGGCAGAACTCATAGTCTGCTGAGGTTAAGAAAGCCAGGCTCGGGAACAGTGAGAGAGCCGTGCTTGCCATAGGGACCACCCTGATGGTCATCAGTGTTCGTTTATTCTAACGAACATCAACAATGTGTTGAGGGCTGTCTTATTCGTGAAAGCTGAGTGCAAGTATGGATGAAGCTAGATCACTACTACTGGAGCTCCTTGCTGACAAAAATTGAGATAGTCTCACACTTTCCACCTTTAGGATACCAATAATTGAGACCCTCTTGTTTTTTATAACATTTTTAAAGAATATAACATTTATCCAAGTTCCTTGTAGAGATTTTGTAAAAGGCAGAAATGTATGAAGATATAAATCAAAATCAACCATACATCTACCACACATCTACTGCCAACACTGTCATGTATTTACTTCCAATTTTTTTTCTGTTAATACATAGGTACACAATTAGGACAGTATTGTATATAAATATGCTATCCTGTTTTTCATTTAACTTTAGCTACTATGTTTTGACACAGATTATTTTTAAGTATGTGAATATTCAGACATTTAGAAGTTGGCTTAATATTTTGTCATCAGGATGAACTAAAATTAACCATTCCTCTATTGTTCCAGTTTTTTCCATGTTAGATAGAAGATTTCAAAGAATGTCTTTTTATATAAATTGTATAAATTTCTAATTAATTCCTTATGGTAAATATGTAATGTAGGGATTATTGGAACAAAAGGTATGAATTGTCCAAGAGTCTTTATATTTATAGATAAATTTCTGGCTGGAGAATTATACACATTTGCCCTTCTACCAGTAATTGTTCTAGTACATCCTTAAAAAAGTTGAGTGTTATATTTGAAATATTTGCTATTTTTGATAAACATAAAGGATATCTCATTTCACCTTTTAAAAATTATACTCTTTAGATTATTTTTTTCATATATTTGTCTACTTTTGTCTTCTATGTTAATTGTTAACATTTTTATGTGGGGTCTTAATGTTCTTGGATGTTGATTTCTTGTTTGCCATAAATATGATATTGGTTGTTGGTTTAAGGTAGATATAGTTCATCACATTAAGGCAATAGTTCTTTTTTCTTTCTTTTTTTTTTTTTACTAAGTGTATAAGTAGTATATTATGATGGGTTAAAGCCTAGGTTTGGAAATAAGATGTTAGACAAATTCTTCCACGTCTCTAAGCCTTAATTTTTACATGAAGTTCTGTGATGCCATCTTCTGAATATGGTGATGAGATGGTGAAATATTTAATGTATCTAAATTTTTTTAAAAGATTTATTTATTTCCTTGAGAGAGAGAGAGAGAGTGAGAGAGAAAGAAAGAGAGAGAGAGAGAGAGAAAGAGCAGGGGGGGAGGAGCAGAAGGAGAAGGAGAGAGAGAAACCCAAGCAGACGCTGTGCTAAGCATGGAGCCCAATGCAGAGCTCAGTCTCACAACCCATGAGATCATGACCTGAGCCAAAACCAAGAGTCGGACGCTCAACTGAGTGTGTCACCCAGGCGCCCCTGAAACTTCTTTTTTGTATCTATTGAGCAAATCCTATCAGATTTATCTCTTGTCTACTAACAGATTCTTACATTGATGTGGTAAAGTACTTGGCTGCAGTGGGATGTTATCTTTATTATGTTCTCAAATTTGATTTGCTTCAAATTATTTTTTTAAGGGTAAATATTAATGTGGGGCTTTTAATAATCCTTTAGCTAGAAGTTAGCAACTTAAACAATTGAGTTCTTGGAGTTAATCCCTAAATGCTAAGAGAATCCTGAAGATTCTATAAGAAAATAAAATCAATCTTACTGATTTATGTGTCAGATATTTATTTAGTGCTCACAACTGCAGTTGAAAAATATTGTCAGGCAGTCTTCTTGCCCAAATGGCCTAGCCACACTTTTGTTTAGATTTTCTAACTTATTGGGAGTAATTAAATGAGAAAAGACGGCACACTGTGAGGGGCGCTCAGACTCTTTATGTTTTCATGGCAGAGGGCAGGCATTTCTCTCTACCTTCAGAAGATTTGTTCCAAAGATTGAAATATTGAAGACTATATGAACTTATTATCAAAATTAGACTGCATTAGGACTTCTGTTTTCTTTCTCCTGATGAGATACGATGAACAAGTTCTGAATGATGATGATAAATGACTTTAATCTGCTTTTGGACTGAAAATTGAGTATAGCATTTTCTGAATGGTCTACTATTTAAAAAAATCTCTAAAGTGAACATACCTACAAGCCTGACAAAACATACTGGCAAAAATCTGGTAAGTGATTTTCACCCATTCTTTATAAAATGTAAGAACCATTGCTCCCAGCTTCTCTGTTAGGAGAATAAGAATAAGTAAATTTCTTTTGTGGTTTCTTTTCAGAAAAGAGAAGACATGCCTCTGTGACAGATTTGTGTGTGAGGTAGGGAGGCCTTGTTCCGAGATCTAGCAGTCTTACAAGCCACAAGGCTGGGATTTTTATATCAATTAGAAACTTGTGGATGGAGTCCAGCTCTTTCCCACTGGGGAACATCCACTGAGGCCGGGCCCTCCCATGGCCATGCTCGGGAACTCCACTCAGAAGAGCCTGTCTTTCCCTGTCTCTCTTTTTAGTTCCGCAGGCATGGGGGAAAGAAATGACTGCTTTTAATGTACTGAAAATAATATCCACTGAAAAATTCTGCATCTCAGTGTAATATCTCATTTTTCTGGTAGTCTTCGTGGAATTCCGGACATGTAAATATTTCAGATACCTAAAATTTCCTACCATAAGCACCAGACTATTTTTAGAATGTGACATTTTTGATTGAACTAATTATCAAAGGTATTGCTACTTCTCTTTAAAAGCAGAGGATACAGGACACAATATATGATGATTCAGTCTTTCTAATAAGCACTACTGATGATACCATGTTGTAACAATAAAAACAATAAAACAATAAAAGCACTAGAGTGCTTCTCTGGTCACTCACTATGGGTCAGGCATTGTTCAAGGTTCCCTACAGCTTCAAGTGATTTACTTCCACATGTATTTCCATATAACCGTATGACATAAGGACAGTGATAATCTTCATTTCAGAGAGGAAACTGAGGCACAGGGAAGTTGAGAAACCTGTCCGAGACTGTAAGGTAGCTAGCAGAAGAGCTGGGGTTCAGACCCCTGCAGCGGGGGTTCCAAATCTGTGTCCTTAACCACCACATGGTGCTCTTCTCTGGGCCCTTCCTGGTGGGTCCCTTTGGGCTGGTGAAGGCTGTTTGCTCTACCCTTGTGCATTTTGAGAAGGTGTCTCCTTAAGCTTCCCTCCTGTCATCTACTGTTTCGCTCCATTTTCACCCTCTCTGCCTTTCAATTTGCTGCTATTCGTTGGATTTGGACTTGGGAAATCAGCCTAAGAAAGCTTATTAGAATTGCATATTGTCACTGCTTGCTGCTCTCTTAGGAGAAAATTGTATGAGCAATAGTACACGAATCTGTGGATTTTGTTTTTTAATCTCTGGAAGTCTTGCTTCTGGATAAGGAAGAAAATCCAGTATTTTTTAAGTGCCTAGTAATAAGGACAACACTAATAGTTATTTGTTGAGTATCTACTGTCATTCTGCACTAGATACTTAACCTCTGTTTCCTTATTTCAAACCCTTGTCAGCTCCTAAAGTGGGGATCATGCTCCCCATATTCATAGAAGAAGGAAGGAGGTCTCTGAGAGGTTAAGAGACTTAACCAGTTTTCACCCAGCTAATAAGCTAAAACTCAGGTGCAGGACTTGCTGACTCCAAAGCCCTTGCTTTCTCATTCTACCCTTTTGCCCTAAGTATTACTCTGTTTTCTTTAGCAAACATTATTTCGATTTAAACGACCTTGCTTATTGTTAGCTTAATTACCGTGGTGCATTTAGACACATGCTTTGAAGTGTGGACTGAGGGAACAAAGTGGTCTGAGGCTTTATATTAGACACAGTATAAGACATTTTTGAAGGGTTGTTTTAAACATCATTCAATCATGTTTGTGATCCCAAGAGATATGAAATGATGGAGTTTAGTGTGTCTACACTCTGGAAGTCCAACTAGGTATTGTTGCTCTGGGGCATGGGTCATGGATTAGGGTGAGGAAATGGGAACAAACTGCAAAAGATGAACCAAGAGACATTTTGGATATGGAATGAACAGAAGTTTTGGCCTTATTGGGAGGTGGTGATGAAGGAAAGGTCAGGAATGATTTTCAGGTTTCTAGTTTATTTGAACTGGTGAAAGAGATCTTATGCCCTGAGATGTGGAATATAATAGATGGATGACTTTTGAAGGGGGAAGGTGAGTTTTATTTTAAAGGTTTAAGTGTGATGAACTAGTGGGACACCCAGGAAGAAGTGCTCAGCTGAAATCTGACAAAGAGGGTCTATTTTCTGATTGTCTTCATAATTAACGGGGATTCTGTAGGTTCCTGATGAGAAACTTGGTGTTTTTGATAAAGGTGGATTGTCATATGTATCAAACATTTTTGGATTGCTTCTCCAGCATTCATTCTCCCTTTTGCCTTTCTTGAAATCACTCAGATCTACTTCTAGAGAACTCTTTTTCATTCTCAGCCAAGCTATTTGAATGGGACTAACCTACCCATTGGGTAGGCCTTCATGATTTAAGCTCACCACCACATCTTCTCCTGACCCCTCAGGATTGGTTTTATCAATTGAGATGCTTTGAGCTGCAAATAACAGGATATCTGAGTTACAAGTGTCATAAGAACCAGGAGGTAATCCCCCCAACAAGATTTCTGGAAGAAGGTGCTCCAAGGTTTCTTCCATGGTTCAACAAAGTCGGTTTCTAGATCAGCCTAAGATTCTCATGGTCACAAGATAGCTGCCACAACTTCAAATATCTCTTCCTTTTATAACAATATCCAAAGAAGAGTAGAGGGAGTAGAAGTCTACTTAAATTTCTCTCTATTATTAAAGAGGAAAGTCTTTTCCAGAGGCCTCAAGTAGACTTCTCTAAAGGTTCTGTTGACCAGAATTGCTCAGGCCCTAAACCAGTCACTGGAAAAAGTAGTGTTATTATTATGATCGACTTAGTCCAATTATGGTCTACCCCTTAAGATGAGGGAGTGGCCCACTTCCCTGAGCCCACTGCTGCTCCATACTTGAACAAAATCAAGGTTCTGCTATCAAGAAGGACGGGGGTAACAGCTATTGAATAGGCAACATGTAGTCCGTTGCACTGGACCTCTGGTTCAGTAGACACAAGTAGATCTTTGCAGGGGTATCCTTCTGGCAAGAACTTCCTAGCTCTTCCAAGAGACCTATAAACACGTTTTTTCTGTGAACCATGTGATAATGTGGCTCTGAGATCTAAAACTGCTGCAGCCACTATCATTGCTCTGAAGGGAGTAC
Source organism: Eumetopias jubatus (assembly GCF_037043125.1). NCBI lineage: Eukaryota > Metazoa > Chordata > Mammalia > Carnivora > Otariidae > Eumetopias > Eumetopias jubatus. The sequence goes on from NW_028274822.1 coordinate 15,059,374, forward strand.
ACCTGAGGACTAAGACAATACACAGATTAGGGCATAGCTGGGGGAATCACAGCAGCACATAGTGGGAGCCTTGCATATATGGTGGACTTCTGGATCATACTGTAACTGAAGCTGGTTATACCTCCAGGTGTCCAGTTACAGAAGAAAAGCCATTCTTTATTTTTACTTAAGCCGTGTTAGGCTAGATTTTCTGGTACATGGAGTATGAACAATTTTTATAGTAAAATGGTTGGGGAGAAAAGAAGGGTTGGGAATTTGAGCAGCGAGGCCTCCTGTTTCTTTCTGTCCTAATGAGGAGTCCTGACCTCATTTTCAGTTAAACAGTTTTGAACATGATGAGTAAAATTCTAATATGCCTTTTATCTTTGTAGCAAGGAACTTTTATTTACTGCAGACAACTAGAGGGATACCTCTCTATTTGAAGAAGGCAATGAGGACAAGATAGCTATATTGCCCTAGGGACGCGTAACTTCAAAGTTCTGTGAGAAATATAAATACATAGACCCCCTCCAAAATCCTCTGATTTAGTGAATAGAGCAACACTATTGTTCATTTTCCCTGCCCAAATGATTCTTCCGAACCCTTCCAGATTCAAAGTAAGCTGCCCTATCAGAGATTAAATGAGGCATTCATAACACATACCCTTAAATCCACGATCTGCTCTTATTAGGCCTAAAAAGTGGTGCCTTACTTATGAACACAAATGTCAGTGTGTCTTATAACCTCTTATGTCAGCTCTCAGCATCTTTGTCCTCTTCGAATAGCTGGCAACTTGGTCATATTTAATTGTTGTCTGTCTTTTAAGAGTGATTTAGTTTAAAATAAGCAAATAGGTAAGCAAAAAGTGCTTTAAGCCGGCTTCTTCAAAATGAGCAATGCCCCTGTCCTCAGGGGCTGTCAGATTTACGTCCTTAGATGAACAATAATTATATTAATAACTTTAAGGGCTAATTAGCATTTTACAGTAAACACATTGTTCACCACACTAAGGGGAAGGATGGCTATATCCTTTCTGTAGAATAATTGCTTTTCAGAATCAGGGCCCATTTATCTTACTTCAGCAACATGCGCTGACCAAGAAGTACGCCACCAGCTGACCAAGAAGTACCTCTGTGCCGATTCTTCCTGAGCCCCAGTCTGATTAATTCTTACAACGACCATTGCAGAAATTCAAACAGGAAAATAGGAATTAATTTCCCTTTCTACTGTGTGACCCCAAAAAAAAGCAGCCGGTACCTTGTCATCTCTTCTTCACATCACCTTTTCCAATGCTTTTCACCCTTCGTTTTGCTGAAGTATTTATAGGACACGTTCAGTCTGAGACCACACTCCCCCTCTGCCTTCCCTGGGCTCCCTGTGGTGCAGGAAAGTGCTATGGTACTTCTTTCTTGCAGCAAGTCCTGGGAGCACACTTTGATTTCACTTTCGATTTTGCAAGCTCAAAGCTAACTGTGGATAAATTTAAGAAGACTTTTCATCGGGATATTGCCGCTCCTCCCCAGAAGCCCCCTTTTGGAGGTTTTCTCTGCCTGCAGCCACTTTTAGTACTTCCCCTAACTCATGGTTGCAGCAACTCCAAATCGACAATCTTGTCAGAACGAATGATCTAAAATAAACATACTCTTGTCTGCCTGCATTACTAACCCTGACAAGGATGCTTGGCCCATATCGCCATGAGCCGAAAATCCTTAGACGCACACTGCGCATGATTCAGCAGCAGGTGGAGGGCAGATAGAAAGCCTGCGAAGGGCTCATGACATTACAATCCAAATGAAATCCTCAGAGGACACCCACCTGCTTTCTCCCTCCTGGCAGCCTTCTTGGTGGTCAACAAATCACATTAGAACAACCCCGCAATGACCATTTCATGTACAAAGACATGAGATGAGGGAGAACATGTAAATCTCAAACCCATAGTTTCACAGTCGAGGCTCCCCTCTGATGTTTTCTTTGCTACTCAGAGTGCTCTATAACTTTGGTATCTCTGGGATTCATACTGGGAACTATCTAATGTACCGACAACTATCCGTTAATAATAGACATTCTGTCTCTTTGGTCCTCAGGAATATTTTGTAGGTTTTTCTTCCCTCTTATTAAGCTTTATACTGTGAGCCTGAAGAATAGAAAGAGAACAGTTGCTAAGTTTGTGTATTCTAGATCTCAAAACCAGGGAAACCAATGCAATGCTATGAAGGGATTTTTCTCTTAATGTTTTAAGGTTTGGTGTCCTATTCTATAAAGCCATTAAAATTCGACGTTACGGTTTTCCAAAGAGCCTTAACAAAAATTTTCAGGGAGCATAATGATGCTTCAAAGCTGCTGAAATTATATGTGCCTAGCACAAATTAAGTAGAAATTGCTTGATTATTAGGCTTATCTGATCAATTAAAATAGCCAATTGGAATAAGAGAAATCCACTTTTGTGCTGTAATTATCTGAACTGATTGTGTGTGTCACCCTGTCTGAGTCATTATCATTTTTATACATCATTTCAAGAGATACAGACAGCCTAAAAGCTTGCAAATTAGGTTTTTTATAAAGAAAAAAACTATTTGTGGATGTTATTCTTAAATTTTCATTTTATATCATATTTATCTAGGCATCCAAGAAAGTCCTTAATACTATAGGAAAACTACTGAGGGGGAGAAAAAAAGGCCACCTTCCAAATTTATCACAAGATTTTCTTAAATTGCTACATGTTCTCTTTTAGACTATTTGCAGTATATATTCTATTCCTGGTAAGTAGCCCTGAATGTCTCATATTAATTCTGCCCGGAGTGTGGTTGTTTCCTTAAAATACATCCCAAGTCACACCTAAGCTCAAGTGCCAAATGCCAGGCCTTTAGAAATTAAAACAACAACAACACAGAACTGTTTTCCTCACCAGCCACCTGATTATTTTGGTATACTTGATCTAATTCAGAGCTTTTACTAAAGAGAATAAGGACATTCATCAGCCTTGATGGTTAACCTGATGTGTTTACTTGACTGGGCTACAAGGTGTCCAGATATGTGGTTAAATAGTGTTCTGGGTGTGTCTATGAAGGTGTTTCTGGATGAGATTAACATTTGAATCAGTAGACTGAGTAAAGCAAATCACTCCTCCCAGTGTGGGTTGGCATCCAGTCCACCAAGGGCCTGAACACAACAAAAAAGGCTGAGTAAAGAAGAGTTCACTCTCTTTGCCTGACTGCCTCTGAGCTGGAACATTGGTTTTCTTCTGCCTTCAGGAACTTGGACTAGAATTTATACCATTGGTTTTCCTGGGTTTCCAGTTTGCCAGGTGCAGATCTTGGGACTTATACAGCCTCCATAATCACATAAGCCAACTTCTTACAATATATACACATACCCTGTTGGTTCGTTTTCTCTGGAGTACTGTGTCTACTATATCAGCTAACCAAAGTCAACATAATTTTGAAAATGAAGCTCTTTCATCATCCTATTGTGTTAAGATTTAATTTTTAATACTCATAGAAATACTTAATCTGATCTTGGTAGAATGAACCAATAGTGAGCAAACTGCTGTTTAGCATTTTAGTGTTTTCTGATATAATATAGCCCTGTTGGCCCTTGGGGATCTGCAAGGAAGGCAGGGACATCAGATATGTGCAGGTTTCTGAGGTGAAGAGTAGCATAGATCCAATATATAATTTCATCCCCTAAGATTTAGACCCGTAGTCTAAAACCAGATAAATGGCAATACTGGGGAATCCGAAGTAAAGGGCTTAAATAAGCACCTGCTGGTTATCTCTCAGTGTTGTTCTTCCCTTGTTTCATTGTAATAGAGTTTATCTTCGTACGTAATTGCCCTGTTAGAGACTGCATTTCCCAGACTCCCTTGCAGCTGGATGTGGCTATGAGACTCCGTTCTCTCCAGTGAAATGAAAATAAGGGTGCCAAGTGCAACTTCTGCAAGTGATTGTCTAGAAGGAAATTACTTGTTCCTGACTTCCTTTTCCCACTTTTCCCTGTGAGAGCCATAGACTGGAAAAGGGATGTGGGGGTGAACTCAACTTTGACTATGTCAAGTCTAAGAGTTCCAAGTTGGAAGGAATGCCGGTCTATGAATGGCCTCATGGAGCAGTGCTGCCTCGTATTCTTTATAGAAGAGAATTAAACTTCTAGCCTGTATTTCTGTTGTTGTTATATCAGCTTAGCTTTTACTCAGCCTTGCTAATACAGCTTACTGTCCTTCTTAATGAAACCTTAACAGAATCTCTAGGTTTACCTGATACTTCTCCTCTATAAATAACTTAACTCTATGCTGCATTCACAGCTATTCCTCACCACTGTTGCCCTGATTGCTGATCTTTTGGGGGCTGTTAATACCCTGAAGTAGCTCATGTATTATACAGAAAACCTTGTGAGTAAGCAAAAGCTACACCCCCAAAGAGACATGTATATATACTAAACTTATTTTACTCATAAAGAAACTGTCTGCAAAATGTGAAGTTGAAGGCTTAAGGTTTTTAGCATATTTATTTTCTCATTCTCTGTCTCTGTCTCTTACACACACACACACACACACACACACACACACACACACACAGTATGTATTTTACTAATGAATTAGAATAGCTAATCACAAATTCAATAAGAGGCAACATCTTTTTTTAAAGGAAAGGTCAGATTGGAAAACTTCAGTTTTCAAGAGAATCAACATCTAAGAAGCTGTGCATTTGTGTTTCATATTAATACTAGAAATCTCTCTCTTAGATAATGATAAAATTACGACTTTCTGATGGAAAAATAATAGACGGATGAGGGTAGTTTATATCCAGATGTACACCAGAACCCATACAAATGTATATGTAAAAATTCAGCTTAGCTATACAGCCTTGATTCTTTTTCTTTAGAAAGTAATTGGTTGGTTTTTGTAAAAATGCTGCCTGTAGAGAGTTGAGTACTCTTGCCTTGTATCTTTTATACATTTGATAGGAAAATCAGGGTAAGGAACCAACTGCTGCGTGTAGATCTGTGCATTCCTTTAACCTGTGAACAGGGTCTGCTGCAGTTGACTTGGAGGTAAGTTGATTTCACACCTCATGATTGGCCCACACAGAATCTTGGCGGCCCAACTCTATTTTAGGGATAGAAAGCACATGTCATTGTGCTATTATTTTTTTTTTTAAAGATTATTTATTTATTTATTTATTTATTTATTTATTTATTTATTTAACAGAGAGAGAGAGAGAGAGAGAGCGCACAAGTAGGCAGAGCGGCAGACAGAGGGAGAGGGAGAAGCAGGCTCTCCGCTGAGCAGGGAGCCCGATGCGGGGCTCAATCCCAGGACCCCGGGATCATGACCTGAGCCGAAGGCAGCTGCTTAACCGACTGAGCCACCCAGGCGCCCCTGTCATTGTGCTATTATTAAGCTTCTTTTAAAAATATTTGCAAGCCAGAACTGTATTCAGAAACTTCATTATATTAAAAATATATTCTGTCAATGGGGTAACAGTTGGTATCCGATCAAAATATGTTTATGTGCATTCTGTGGTCAAATGAATCATATTTTCAGCAGATACTTTTCTTAAGTCAATAGGTAACTCTTTCCTATTTCCTCTGGATCTGATTTAAGACTAGACTGCTTCCCCGTTGAAAAAAGAGATGTTACAGAATTACAGAAAGTATTTATTGGTTTATGACCAATTTATATATTACTTGATTTATATATATATTTATAAATATTTGTTAATAAATTATGCAATATATATCCTACACTATGGGTTTAGTCATTCTCAACTAATCTAATGTTTTTGTTGTCCTTATAAAGGCTTACATTAAGATAACGTCTTTTTTTAAGATTTATTTATTTGAGAGAGAGAGAGACACAGCGAGAGAGGGAACACAAGCAGGGGGAGTGGGAGAGGGAGAAGCAGGTTTCCTGCCGAACAGGGAGCCTGATGTGGGGCTCTATCCCAGGACCCTGGGATCATGACCTGAGCCGAAGGCAGATGCTTAATGACTGAGCCACCCAGGCGCCCCAAGATAACCTCTTTATTATTGCCGAAGACACCAAAAATTGAGTGGACAAAACTGATAAATAGTAAAATAAGAAGGATTATTTTATTAATAATAATAACAATAAGACCAGAGTGGATAAATCAAGAAAGGAAAACCCTCTACAAAATGCATAAAACCCATGTCTTTCACCTGTGTTTGCTTGGTGTAGACAGGTCCCTACTGACCTACCCCTGAAACTGGGAGGGCATAGTTAAACCTTCAGTAGATAACTGGAAGCCCCAGTCTTCAAGTCCAGGAGAATCTCAAAACTCTGCAAGTATTTAGAAATGGTTTAAACAGAAAATTTTTCATGAGTTTAAAAAAGGGTGGGTAGATAATTTTGTGTAAAATGCTAATTGATCTCTTAGTGTTTTGAAAAACAGACGCAAGCAGAATATAAAAATATTCCTCTTCAAAAGAGGTGTTCAATTTTTTGAAATTCTAATATATACCAGTGTGCTTCTATATACCTTTTTGAAAAGAGTAATATTTTTGGTTACAGTTTCAAACTAAAACCTAAAGTTTTATGGTTTTGTTTTTTGGATTGAAAAATTTCCTTTTAAGGAGTTATGGGAATTTCTCCCCATTTGGAACAGACCATCCTCTTATTCTTGGAGGAATATATAATATACAGTTGTAGAATATTCCACTATGGTGGATATTATTAGTTATGCAGATATAAAGCAAAATCCAACCCTTTACTCTCAGGATGTGTTGACAGTGAGGCAATTCAATAAAAATGCTTTACACTGAATTGTTAAGAGTTGTGTTAAATAGTGGAGGTTTGCTGTATTATTTAGGCTTTTATGGAGTATAGTTGGTGAACAACCCCCCTCCCAACACACATATTCTAAATTTAAATGCAGATGCTCTATGCTTGAAAATTATGATTTGATCTAGGTAGGATTTCAAGTTACGATAGGACTCAGAGAGAAAGACACATCTGATTTTCTTGTCACTTCATCTTAGAGAAAAGATTATAGCTGAGAGCAGAAGACAATTCAGAATTTTTGGGAAAACTGTACTGACAGACTTGGACTTTTATTGTCTGGGCCTTGGTGCCAAATCAGTCCCCAGTCTTTGATGACGTGGTTTCCCTTGAGAAGAAGGGATGTCTGGGCGAAAGGTTAATGTCCGCAGACTTGGAATAAGACAGGAAGTGGACCTTGGATTGTGAAGGGCAACTTCCTTCACATCTGATGGGGGCTCATTTGGTCCCAGATACCAAGGCGAGGAGGTGGATGATGACTTCTTAGAAATGGGTGGTTCTCGTCCTAGCAGGTTTGGGGTCCTAGGCTTTAAAAGCAGCCACTTTAGTAGAGTTGTCAATTATATTTTGTGTTATACTTTCTTCCATCATCCCTAAGCCTTTATTAAAGGCTTGGTTTCATACGTACTGCAGGGAATCAGGGTCTGTCCCACGCTTTGGAAAGAGCAGCGAAGAGAAGAGCAGTCAACAGCTCAGTCATGGTGGTGACAGTTGCCATGGAGGGCACATCTGGTCAGCAGGATGGCTCTCCTTGGGGTGGAACAGAAGTCCCCATGGAATGTACTAGGGAGCTCTGAAATTAAGGCAGCAGCCTGAGAAATGGTAGGAGAATCTGATGGGGGCAGATTTCTGGCAGTTGGGTAAAGGAAACTCATGCAGTAGTAATTAGATCTAAAGTAAATATGATCTGCTGGAGTCAGGGATAGGTGGGTTTTATGTACAATAAAAGTCATTCCTATTAGAGGGAATTAAAATAACAAAACAAAAATACCCAAAAAACCCCCCAAAGCAGAAGAGTTAGACAAACTGAGTTGGGGCAGGACAAGAGAAGAAAAGACGAAGTAAAATCCTGCCTCTGAATGACATTGTGTCAATGAAGAGGGATGGACGTAGATTTGCTCATGGGATCATCACGGACAGGGTTGAGAATGTGTAATTTGATGTATTGGGGGATGCTGCAGTGTAAACCAAGGGTTGGCCCACTTTTTCTATAAAAGGTCAGATATTTGGGAACTTCAGCTTTGCAGGCTGGCCAGGGTACCACGGCTACTCAGCTCTGCGGTCATGGCATAGAAGCAGCCCTAGACGAGCCATCAATGAATGAATGTAGCCGTGTGCCCATCAAACTCTATTTATGGACACTGAAATTCGAATTTCCTATAATTTTTAATGTCGCAGATGTAGTCCTTTGATTTTTTTCCCAACCCTTTAAAAATGTAAAAATAATTCTTAAGCTGCAGGCTGTATAAAAAATAAGCAGTGGAAATCAGTCAGAGAAAGACAAATACCATATGATTTCCCTCATGTGGAATTTAAGAAACAAAACAGATGAGCAAAAGGAAAAACAGAGAGAAAGAGACAAACCAAGAAACAGACTTATAACTACAGAGAACACAGTGATGGTCACCAGAGGGGAGATGGATGGGGGATGGGGGAAATAGGGAAGGGGGATTCAGGAGGGCATTTGTCATGATGAGCACCAGGTGATGTATGGAAGTGTTGAATCACTATATCGTACACTTGAAACTAATATAACACTCTTAACTATACTGGAATTAAAATTTAAAAAATGATAAAATAAAAACCATAAAATTACTATAATTTTATGTATGTTTGCTGATGGACAAACGTTTAATCTTCAAACCTTAGATGAGAAGACTTAGAGTAAAACTTTGATTTTAATGAGGGGCACGTGAGTGGCTCAGTCATTAAGCATCTGCCTTCGGCTCAGGTCATGATCCCAGGGTCCTGGGATCAAGCCCCGCATCGGGCTCCCTGCTCCTCAGGAAACCTGCTTCTCCCTCTCCCACTCCCCCTGCTTGTGTCCCCTCTCTCACTGTGTCTCTCTCTGTCAAATAAATAAATAAAATCTTAAAAAAACACTTTGATTTTAATGAAATAAAGTATTATATACAAGTATAAAAAAATAGGCAGTGGGCCATAGTTTGCTAATTTCTGGCCCCAATTAGAGGTGCTTGATGGGGCAGATACTGTCCCTGAGGGAACATTTGGGAAACTTTGGGAGGCATTGTTTTCTAGTTGAAGTCTTTCTAGAGCATTTACATATTTAAATATATGCTATTTTCTTATAAAATATTTTCTTTTACTAATAAGGCATTAGAGATGAGTTGAACATTTGAATGGATCAAAACATGCAGAAAATGTTTTAGCATGAGTATTCTGTGCAACAAAGCAAAACAAAACCTAGGACACTGAAGTTATGGGGAAAAGAGATCCTGAGAAATTTCTGGGGAGCTAGGAGAGACAATTGAAAATTAATAGTATAGTACCCATTATTTTAAATTTTAAAACGAGTGAAAAAATCTTTGTTAATTATCTTTATTTAGTGTGCACTGTACACACATATTCAGACACACACATATAAATATCCAGTGAATGAAAGCATAAGGACTTCTGTAGATTCTTTCCTGACTTCCAGCCTCATCTTTTCTACAGTGATAGTTTTTCAACTTGCAATTTTACTCCCACAGGATTTTTAAGAACATGACCTTCAAGTAAAGAGGGAATGACTGGGATTGAAATATTGTTCTTGAAGTCAGTACATTTCTGAGTAACCAAGCTGTTTACAGGTAGCATTCCTCTACTGGAATCATCTAGAAGACATGCTGACTTGCAGTAGTGTGTATTTCTGTACTGTAATGAAAGAAGGGAGACCATTTGGAAAATGTAAGGCCAATAATCATGTTTGTCACAAATTTAGCTGTAGGATATAAAAAGTCATTGCTTTCTAGCTCCTAATGAGCTATTTTCTTTTGGTCATTTATTAGCCTTTCCTGAGACTAAGCCCTCTGGGCAGCTGTCAATCATTATTGTGTAATGACACATAGGGCATGGGTATTTTTGGAAAGAAAATACCTCATTTTTCTCTTTAGTTCTGTTGAAAAGAAGTTTTTTCTCCTTATATCCAAGCAAATGTATATTTTATATCCGTGCATATAAATGGATTACAAAATATGTGTGACCTCATTTCCTTGAGTCTGGCCTCCTCGATTTAGTAATGTCATGTTCCAATAATATGGATAGCACTCCCGAAGAAGGTGTAGTGATTCACTATACAACACCTGTAACAAGACAGACACCATTTCATTATCACCAGTTAATTTTTTTTCAGTAGGAAACAAAAACCAAAAACAAGCCAACCAGCACTAATGAAGAAATATTGCCCCACTGCTCCTTCTCACTGGTTACAATGGAAAGCATTTTGATTAATGAGAAGTGCACAAATACAACAGGTTAATTGCAGGTTACTAATTCCCATATTTTTTCAAACTTAGGAAACACAAAACAAGGAAATATGATTTCTCTCTCTCTTTTTTTTGGATCTCTCTTTTTAATGAATATTTCTTGCTCTTAAAATTCATTCTTAATTCAGAAGATCATTTTGGAGGTCATGACTCTGTCAATAAAGAGTTGTATTAAAAGGATACTTTTTTCAGTAGATTTTGCTATCCATCAATAATTATTGCTGCAGCTACCTGCTTCATCTAATTTTTTTCTGGAGAAAAATTCCACTGTTATTTTAAAAGAATGTCCTGATTATTGTTTTCAAGTTAAAAATTGCTCTTTTGTTTGAATCCAAACCCCAAAGTAGATACTATTATTAATATTATTATTATTATTAAGTAGATACACTATTGGGGCAGCCAGTATTGCAAAGAAAAAATTAATACTGGAAAAGTACTATTGTGATCATATAACATCAGTTATGAAAACTATCCTACATTCAGTAGGTATTTGACTTACCTGGACCCAAAGCATAGATGTACCTACTCTTAAACGATTAGAATTACTACATCAGTGACACCTGAAATCTCATTTAGAAGAGGATATGCCAGGCAGCAAGCATCCCATCAACCTTAGAGCATCCTTGTGACAACAATGCTGTGCTCAGGATGAGAGACCTTGTGTAATTTTATTGCCTTAACACAAAGGGCTTACTAAAGAAATCAAATGGACAGAACAACAGAATGAGCACCCCATAAAGTTCTAATTGTCCTGATGAGAGCAGAAATCCTTAGTTATAAAAATTCACAATTAAGTGTCAACTCTTGGAAATGAAAATTTAAACATAGGATTTATGTCCCTTTTAAAATATTACTTAAAACTACAAGGCTCAGCCTATAACCATTAACATATGAGCTGGATATTGTTTTTTAAAGATTTTATTATATTTATTTGAGAAAGAGAGACACACAGTGAGAGAGGGAACACAAGCAGGGGGAGTGGGAGAGGGAGAAGCAGGCTTCCCGCCAAGCAGGGAGCCTGATGCGCGGCTAGATCCCAGGACCCTGGGATCATGACCTGAGCGGAACGCAGACTCTTAATGACTGAGCCACCCAGGAGGAGCCCCAGAGCTGGATATTTTTTTAAAAGAGAATACTTAACTTGAATATATATAATATGTAGAGTTATATACTCCTATTAAAAGTATATCCTGTAACTAAAGAGATTAGAAATCCATACAGGATATTTACTTTGCATGGAGCAGAACATGAATTTTGCAAGTGAGACAAACCTGAGTTCAAATCCCAGTTCTGCCCTACAAGTTGTTTGAGTTTGGATAAATCATATAACTTCTCGGAGCCTGTTTCCACATTTTATGTATTTTTTACATTTTTATTTATTTATTTATTTATTTATTTATTTATTTATTTATTTATTTATTTATTTAGAGAGCATGGGTGGGGGGAGGACAGAAGGAGAGGGAGAGAGAATCTCAAGCAGACTCCGCTCCGTGCTCAGTCGAGCTCAATCTCATGACCCTGAGATCATGACCCGGGCTAAAAATCAAGAGTCCGGCGTTTAACTGAGCCACCCGGGTGCCCCTGTTTCCACATTTTAAAATACTACCTACCTATCTTGTAGTGCTGTTAGTTGAAATGTATATTTATGTCATGCACAGTAAACCTATATTGTAAGTTGTACTGCAGCTTTTTCTCTTGCTCTTTTGTTTGAATCCAAACCCCACATTACAATTGTTCTAGAACACTTCCAGGCCCCAGGAACTATTTGTGTTTTATGATTTGTTTTCAGTAAAATTATTATTTATTAGAAATTAGGCTTTTATATTATTAAATGTCAGGCCCATCTTTCCTGTGGGACTAGTAGAATGGGTGAAGGTGATTTGTAGAACTCCCAGCTAATTTGGAACTTACTTTCTTTTTTTTTAATAATATTTTATTGTTAATCACCATACATTACATCATTAGTTTTTGATGTAGTGTTCCATGATTCATTGTTTGTGCATAACACCCAGTGCTCTACGCAGAATGTGCCCTCTTTAATACCCATCACCAGGCTAACCCATCCCCCCACCCCCCTCCCCTCTAGAACCCTCAGTTTGTTTTTCAGAGTCCATCGTCTCTCATGGTTCGTCTCCCCCTCCGACTTACTCCCCTTCATTCTTCCCCTCCTGCTATCTTCTTTTTTTTCTTAACATATGTTGCATTATTTGTTTCAGAAGTACAGATCCGTGATTCAACAGTCTTGTCAATTCACAGTGCTCACCATAACACATACCCTCCCCAATGTCTATCACCCAGCCACCCCATCCCTCCCACCCTCCACCACTCCAGTAACACTCAGTTTGTTTCCTGAAGATTAAGAATTCCTCATATCAGTGAGGTCATATGATACATGTCTTTCTCTGATTGACTTATTTCACTCAGCATAACACCCTCCAGTTCCATCCACGTCGTTGCAAATGGCAAGATCTCATTCCTTTTGATGGCTGCATAATATTCCATTGTGTATATATACCACCTCTTCTTTATCCATTCCTCTGTCGATGGACATCTTGGCTCTTTCCACAGTTTGGCTATTGTGGACATTGCTGCTATAAACATCGGGGTGCACGTACCCCTTCGGATCCCTACATTTGTATCTTTGTGGTAAATACCCAGTAGTGCAATTGCTGGATCGTAGGGTAACTCTATTTTCAGCTATTTGAGGAACCTCCATACTGTTTTCCAGAGTGGCTGCACCAGCTTGCATTCCCACCAACAGTGTAGGAGGGTTCCCCTTTCTCCACATCCCCGCCAACATCTGTCGTTCCCTGACTTGTTAATTTTAGCCATTCTGACGGGTGTGAGGTGGTATCTCATCGAGGTTTTGATTTGGAATTCCCTGATGCCGAGCGATGTTGAGCACTTTTTCATGTGTCTGTTGGCCATTTGGATGTCTTCTTTGGAAAAATGTCTGTTCATGTCTTCTGTCCATTTCTTGATTGGATTATTTGTTCTTTGGGTGTTGAGTTTGATAAGTTCTTTATAGATTTTGGATACTAGCCCTTTATCTGATATGTCATTTGCAAATATTTTCTCCCATTCTGTCGGTTGTCTTTTGGTTTTGTGGACTGTTTCTTTTGCCGTGCAAAAGCTTTTTATCTTGATGAAATCCCAATAGTTCATTTTTGCCCTGGCTTCCCGTGCCTTTGGCGATGTTTCTAGGAAGAAGTTGCTGTGGTTGAGGCGGAAGAGGTTGCTGCCTGTGTTCTCCTTTAGGATTTTGATGGACTCCTGTCTCACGTTTAGGTCTTTCAACCATTTGGAGTCTATTTTTGTGTGTGGTGTAAGGAAATGGTCCAGTTTCATTCTTCTGCACGTGGCTGTCCAATTTTCCCAACACCATTTGTTGAAGAGACTGTCTTTTTTCCATTGGACATTCTTTCCTGCTTTGTCAAAGATGAGTTGACCATAGAGTTGAGGGTCCATTTCTGGGCTCTCTCTTCTGTTCCATTGATCTATGTGTCTGTTTTTGTGCCAGTACCATACTGTCTTGATGATGACAGCTTTGTAATAGAGCTGGAAGTCTGGAATTGTGATGCCGCCAGCTTTGCTTTTCTTTTTCAACATTCCTCTGGCTATTCGGGGTCTCTTCTGGTTCCATACAAATTTTAGGATTATTTGTTCCATTTCTTTGAAAAAGGTGGATGGTATTTTGATGGGGATTGCATTGAATGTGTAGATTGCTCTAGGTAGCATGGACATCTTCACAATGTTGGTTCTCCCAATCCATGAGCATGGAACGTTTTTCCATTTCTTTGTGTCTTCTTCAATTTCGTTCATGAGTATTTTAGAGTTTTCTGAGTACAGATCCTTTGCCTCTTTGGTTAAATTTATTCCTAGGTATCTTACGGTTTTGGTTGCAACTGTAAATGGGATCGACTTCTTGATTTGTCTCTCTTCTGTCTTGTTGTTGGTGTATAGGAATGCCACTGATTTCTGTGCATTGATTTTATATCCTGCTACTTTACTGAATTCCTGTATGAGTCCTAGCAGTTTTGGGGTGGAGTCTTTTGGATTTTCCACATACAGTATCATATCATCTGCAAAGAGTGAGAGTTTGACTTCCTCTTTGCCGATTTGGATGCCTTTGATTTCTTTTTGTTGTCTGATTGCTGTGGCTAGGACTTCTGATACTATGTTGAATAGCAGTGGTGAGAGTGGACATCCCTGCCACGTTCCTGACCTTAGGGGAAAAGCTCTCAGCTTTTCCCCATGGAGAATGATATTCGCTGTAGGTTTTTCATAGATGGTTTTTAGGATATTGAGGTAGGTACCCTCTATCCCTATACTCTGAAGAGTTTTGATCAAGAAAGGATGCTGTACCTTGTCAAATGCTTTTTCTGCATCTATTGAGAGGATCATATGATTCTTGTTCTTTCTTTTGTTAATGTATTGTATCACGTTGATTGATTTGCGGATATTGAACCAGCCTTGCAGCCCAGGGATAAATCCCACTTGGTCATGGTGAATAATCCTTTTAATGTACTGTTGGATCCTATTGGCTAGTATTTTGGTGAGAATTTTTCATCCATGTTCATCAAGGATATTGGTCTGTAATTCTCCTTTTTGATAGGGTCTTTTTCTGGTTTTGGGATCAAGGTAATGGTGGCCTCATAAAATGAGTTTGGATGTTGTCCTTCCATTTCTATTTTTTGGAACAGTTTCAGGAGAATAGGTATTAATTCTTCTTTAAATGTCTGATAGAATTCCCCTGGGAAGCCATCTGGCCCTGGGCTTTTGTTTGTTGGGAGATTTTGGATGACTGCCTCAATTTCCTTAGTGGTTATAGGTCTGTTCGGGTTTTCTAATTCTTCCTGGTTCAATTTTGGTAGTTGATACATCTCTAGGAATGCACCCATTTCTTCCAGGTTATCTAATTTGCTGGCATAGAGTTGCTCATAAGATGTTCTTATAATTGTTTGTATTTCTTTGGTGTTGGTTGTGATCTCTCCTCTTTCATTCATGATTTTGTAGATTTGGGTCATTTCTCTTTTCTTTTTGATTAGTCTGGCCAGGGGTTTATCAATCTTGTTAATTCTTTCAAAGTACCAGCTCTTAGTTTCGTTGATCTGTTCTACTGTTCTTTTGGTTTCTAGTTCATTGATTTCTGCTCTGATCTTTATTATTTCTCTTCTCCGGCTGGGTTTAGGCTTTATTTGCTGTTCTTTCTCCAGCTCCTTTAGGTGTAGGGTTAGGTTGTGTATTTGAGACCTTTCTTGTTTCTTGAGAAAGGCTTGTATTGCTATATACTTTCCTCTCAGGACTGCCTTTGCTGTATCCCAAACATTTTGAACAGTTGTGTTTTCATTTTCATTGGTTTCCATGAATTTTTTAAATTCTTCTTTAATTTCCTGGTTGACCCATTCATTCTTCAGTAGGATGCTCTTTAGCCTCCATGTATTTGAGTTCTTTCCGACTTTCCTCTTGTGAATGAGTTCTAGTTTCAAAGCATTGTGGTCTGAAAATATGCAGGGAATGATCCCAATCTTTTTGTACCGGTTGAGACCTGATTTGTGACCTAGGATGTGATCAATTCTGGAGAATGTTCCATGGGCACTAAGGAAGAACGTGTATTCTGTTGCTTTGGGATGGAATGTTCTGAATATGTCTGTAAAGTCCATTTGGTCCAGTGTTTCATTTAAAGTCTTTATTTCCTTGTTGATCTTTTGCTTAGATGATCTGTCCATTTTAGTGAGGGGGGTGTTAAAGTCTCCCACTATTATTGTATTGTTGTCAATGTGTTTCTTTGCTTTTGTTATTAATTGCTTTATATAATTGGCTGCTCTCATTTTAGGAGCATAGATATTTACAATTGTTAGATCTTCTTGTTGGATAGACCCTTTAAGTAGGATATAGTGTCCTTCTTCATGTCTTATTACAGTCTTTGTTTTAAAATCTAATTTGTCTGATATAAGGATTGCCACCCCAGCTTTCTTTTGGTGTCCATTAGCATGGTAAATGGTTTTCCACCCCCTCACTTTCAATCTGGGGGTGTCTTTGGGTCTAAAATGAGTCTCTTGCAGACAGCATATTGATGGGTCTTGTTTTTTGAATCCAATCTGATAGCCTGTGTCTTTTGATTGGGGCATTTAGCCCATTTACATTCAGGGTAACTATTGAAATGTATGAATTTAGTGCCATTGTATTGCCTGTAAGGTGACTGTTAACTGTCTGTTGTCTGTGTTCGTTTCTGCTCTTTGCTGCTTTTAGGTTCTCTCTTTGCTTAGAGGACCCCGTTCAATATTTCTTGGAGGGCTGGTTTCGTGTTTGCAAATTCCTTTAGTTTTTGTTTCTTCTGGAAGCTTTTTATCTCTCCTTCTATTTTCAGTGACAGCCTAGCTGGATATAGTATTCTTGGCTGCATATTTTTCTCGTTTAGTGCTCTGAAGATCTCATGCCAGTCCTTTCTGGCCTGCCAGCTCTCTGTGGATAGGTCTGTTGCCACTCTAATGTTTCTACCATTGTAGGTTACATATCTCTTCTCCCGAGCTGCTTTCAGGATTTTCTCTTTGTCTCTGAGACTCGTAAGTTTTACTATTAGATGTCGGGGTGTTGACCTATTTTTATTGATTTTGAGAGGGGTTCTCTGTGCCTCCTGGATTTTGATGCCTGTTTCCTTCCCCACATTAGGGAAGTTCTCTGCTATTATTTGCTCCAATATACCCTCTGCCCCCCTCTCTCTTTCTTCTTCTTCTGGGATTCCAATTATTCTAATGTTTCGTCTTATCGTATCGCTCATCTCTCGAATTCTGCCCTCGTGAATCTGTAGTTGTTTCTCTCTTTCTCAGCCTCTTTATTTTCCATCATTTGGTCTTCTATATCGCTGATTCTCTCTTCTGCCTCATTTATCCTAGCAGTTAGTGCCCCCATTTTTGATTGCAGCTCATCAATAGCCTTTTTGATTTCGACTTGGTTAGATTTTAGTTCTTTTATTTCTCCAGAAAGCGTTTCTCTAATAACTTCCATGCTTTTTTCAAGTGCAGCTAGTATCTTAATGTCATGATTCTGAAGTCTAGGTCTGACATCGTACTAATGTCAGTATTGAGTGTGTCCCTGGCACATGGTACTACCTCTTGTTCTTTTTGCTGAGGTGATTTTTTTCGTCTTGTCATTTTGTCCAGAGGAGAACAGATGAATGAGAGAACAGAATGCTAACAGGTTAACAATGTCTCCAGCAACTATACTCTATACAAATCAGAAAAGACCTGAAACCAGGGGACAGAAAGGGAAAGAAAGAAGAGGAAAAAAAAAAAAACAAAGGAAAAAGTAAAAGATAAAAACAAACAAAAACAGAAGAAAACAAAAAAAACCAGAATATGATCAAATATGATCAGGCTAGTGCATAGATCAGTGCCACACACTAGCTTTTGGGTATATTTTGGTCTGTTAGAAGAAAGTGCCTGCTAAAATTTTAAAGGAAGAAAGACTTATATATGTACAAAATAAGGGTTGATACAATGAAGCGATGGCAGATGACTGTAAAGATGAAAATTATAAAAGATTTAAGGAACTGATAAGTTGTTTTTAAAAAGAAAGAAGAAGATTTAAAAAGAAAAAGAGAAAAGAAAAAAAAAGGGAGAGAATGTGATCAGGCAGGAGAATAGAAAAAGCCATTCACTAGTGATTTAGGGTATATTTTGATCTGTTAGAAGAAATTGTATCTCAAAATTTTAAAGAGAGAACAACTTATATATATATGCCAAAAATAAGGGTAACTACTATGAAGGGATAAAAATATGGCTCTAAAAATGAAAAATAAAAATGTTTTTTTTAAAAAGGGATTGATAAAATGTTTGAAAAAGGGAGAAAGAAAAATTAAAAAAAAAAGTTAAAAAAGTTAACTTTGAAAAACTAATGAATTATGGTAAAAAAAGCCATGAATTCTATGTGCAGTATTCCCCTAGCGCTGGAGTTCTCCCGTTCTCCTTGATCAGTAAACTTGGTCTTGGCTTGTTGGCTGTTTGTGCTGATCTTCTGGGGGAGGGGCCTTGCCACTTGCCAGAAGCGGCCAACGGAGGCCCCCCCCGCCGTCTATCCTCCCGAATATCGCCTCGGATTCACTTCTCTGCACGTCCTACCTCTCAGAAAGTGGTCGCTTTTCTGTTCACAGTGTTGTTACTCTTATCTTCGATCTCCTGTTGAGTTCGTAGGTGTTCAGAATGGTTTGATCCCTATCCAGCTGAATTCCTGAGACCAGACGAAATCCAGGTCTCCTACTCCTCCGCCATCTTGCTCCGCCCCGTGGAACGAACTTTCTTTCTGAAAAAGAACTAGTTCCTACTTTATTTTTTTCTAGGATGGCTTTATGTGAACTCCACAACTTGGTTATAAATTTTGACTCCTTGACATATGAAAAAATGTTTGCCTTCTTCCCCACAAGAATGTTTTTAGAAGTAAAGTTTATTAAATGGTATAGTTATGCTTTAAATGCAATTGGCTACTAATTTGTTTTTAGGAGATATGGTACGTAATACTAACATAATAAAAATTTTTAGGTAATATCTGGTTTTTACATACAATACTGTCAACAGAAAACAGTCATTTCTAGGATTTTTGACTATGTCTACACGTATTTAAATTTTTAATTATTCAAAAAGTATATATATTACATCTGTGTTTATAATTTCTAGAATTCTCTATTTAACCCTAAAATGTATGTGGCTCTGTGTACATTTATCAGTTGTATCACCCCTCACTAAAACAGCATTTTTTCCCCCTAATAGTCCGCATTTATCAATTATCTAAAATATTTCAGGCATCAACATATAGCAAATAAACCAGATTTCTTAACAAACAAAACTTGACATTAAATAAAAAAGATAAAGTGAGTGCGATCAATAGAATAATGACTCCCCCAAAGGCGTCCACGTCTTTATCCCTAGAACTTGTGAAAATGTTACTTTATACGGCAAAGGGGGAATTAAGGAAGCAGGTGGAGTGAAGGCTGTTAATTAGCTGACCTTAAAATGAGGAGATTGTCCTGGATTATCCAAGTGGACCCAATGTAATAATGGGTTGAATTGAATACCCCCACCCCATTTATATGTTGAAGTCCTAACTCCCATATCTCAAAATGTGACCTTATTTGGAAATAGGACCTTTGCAGAGGTAATCAGGTTAAAATAAGTGTGTTAAAGTGGGGCCTAATCGAGTATGACTGTGTCTTTATAAGAAGAGGAAATTTGCGGACACAGATGGGTATAGAGGGAAGACCATGTGAAGACACAGGGAGATGTTTCCTAGCCAAAGAGAGAGGCTTGGAGCAGATCTTTCCCTCACAGCCCTCAGAAGGAAGGGACTCTGCCAACACCTTATCTCAGACATCCAGCCTCCAGGACTGTGAAACAGTACATTTCTGTTGGTTAAGCCACCAGTCTGTGGTACTTCGTTGCAGCGGCCCTAGTGAACTAAAGCAGGTCCTTTAAATGTGGAAAAGGGAGGCAGAAGAGTCACAGAGTGGAAGCGTGAACAAGACGTGACCTTCACGGCTGACCTTGAAGATGGAAGGGGCTGGGAGCCAAGAATGAAGGCAGCTTCCAGAAGCTGGAAAAGGCAAGGAAATAGTTTCTCCCATAGAACCTCTAGTAAGGAATGAATGCAGCTCTCCTGACACCTTGACTTTGGGCCAGGGAGACCCATTTTGGTTTGTTTGCTTGTTTGTTTTTTAAAGATGATATTTTTAAGTAATCTCTACACCTGACATGGGGCTCAAACTTACAACTCTGAGATCAAGAGTCGCATGATGAGACCCATTTTGGACTTCTGAATTCCAGACCTATAAGATAATAAATGTGCATTGTTTTAAGCCCCTAAGTACAGTTGACCCTTGAACAACATAGGTTTGAGCTGTATGGGTCCACTTATATGTGGATTTTTTGGGGTAAATACAGTGTTGTACTATAGATGTATTTCTCTGCCTTACGATTTTTCTTAGCATTTTCCTTTGTCTAGATCACTTTATTGTAAGAATACGGTATATGATACACATAACATACAAAATACGTATTATTTGACTGTTTATATTAGTCGGTAAGGCATCTGGTCAGCAGTAGGCAGTTAGTAGTTAAATTTTGGGGGGGGTCAGAAGTTATTTATGGATTTTTGACTGTGCGGGGGTTGGTGCCCCTAAGCCCCACATTGTTCAAGGGTCAACTGTAGTAATTTGTCACAGCAGCTACAGAAGTCCCATACAGTAAGTTTAATTTCTCTTAGGTATGAAATCTGATTTCCTTAGGATTCTGCTTGGCTTTCTTTTGTTCTGGTTTTATCTCTTGTGGGTTCAAAGCTTTTGGGCTCATTTTTTCCCTGTCTGCTATTTTAGAGGACATGTAAAACATTTTTAAAGGAACTTGTCATGCCTTTTCTTCTCCATTTCTTAAGAATTGCAAACTCTTTTAGGACATTCCCTTGCTCTACATAACAGGAAATGTTTTAAAAGTTTGTACCTTTTCTAAAAAGGCTGGAGAAGCCTTTTATAGTAAGACATACAATAGACCCATTTTTTTATTCTTCTCTTCTCTGAAATTACTTTACAATCCTGGATGTACCTCTTAAGTCACACCACAGATGGCCATTGGTACACTGAAGAATTAGGAATTGACTTTATTGTTTGAGTCCTAATATATTCATTTTGTATCCCCACAAGTCTCCTCTGTAATTCCACAGTTTTTCACAGTAATTTACCATTATGTAAAGTAACATCTAATAGATAATCTTGAGGTAAAATACAACTATGCAAGAAGAGATTTTTTTTACACATTTTGCTTTGTTTCACTGTTGGAAATGAAATTAGAAGAAGAAATTATGAAAAATTGTGTGTGTGTGTGTGTGTGTGTGTGTGTGTGTAGCAACATTATAAATCTCCAAGTAACATTCAAATTTGTCTAGAATGAGCTGTATAACAAACACTTTAAAATTATAATTAAGGCATGCCTAAATCAGAGATACTGGTTACTCACTATAGACTAATTACACATTAAAAATTAAGAAATACAAACCCCATTATTTTTATAACTTACACCAGCTGCTGTTCTTTTGGCTTTATAACTTATACCAGAAGATGAGCTTTACTACTAGTACTTTCTTTTCCTTCTTTCTTTCTGTCTCTCCCTCTCTACCCTTTTTTTTTCCAAACAATATTAAGAATCAGCCAGGGGAGGACTATCTATCTGTATCAAATACCTGTAGTAAAAACTGATTTATTTATGGACATGTCCAGTTCTTCAGTATATATCTTAGAGAAATAATGCCACATTCATATTACAAACATTAAATTTTCCGAACGAACATAGTGATGTACATTAATGAAGTCTAGGGAAACTTGAAATGGTTGAAAGAAGGCCATGAGGGGAGGAGAAGCCTTCCTTCTAACTTTAAAACCCATCTTCAGTATTTGCAGTGCTTACCACCAGTACTGACTACACTAATGATGTTGGTTTAGATTCCTTGCTTCGTACCAAATGGCAGAATGTGAGTTTGTTTTTCTCTGGCCCCTGACATTTACACAAGAAATGAATAATATCTAGGAGAAGAGAATTCAGGAGGCCAGTTTTAGAACCAAGTGAAATTTGAGAATTTAGTATTACAGATTAACTGATAAAGATCTCACACTAGCCTATATTTATGAGTGGTCAGCATGAGGATCAGCTTAGATCATGTAGGGGAAAACCATAAGAGGCTTAAAATGGGCATTGTTACAAGTAGTGTGTTTTTTAGAGTTATAAATGTCACAATAAAATTCCAATATTTCTACCAAAAATTTTATATCTAAGGAGTTTTAAATACTTTATTAACATAAGTCCTCAAGTCGATTCTGTTTTGTAAGAAGACTGAAGACCTGTAGTGTCTAGTGTGTGGCCAAAAATTGTGTCACGCTGAAATATGACTTTCACTATTCCGGTAGCTTACAAGGTTGTAGAATCTGTGAGTTCCAAGGAAACATTTACCTCCGAAGAGACTCGATTTTCAGGAATCTGTAAAGCTACAAGAGTTTTTAGGTTTGGAAAATATGACATCTCAACTATGCAATCACCAGACTCATCTTTCCAATACATATTTGAGAACCAAAAAATCAGTTTAAAAACGAGGTGGGAGAGGAAGTTCTGAGTTGTCAGGAGAGAATTCACAAAATTCTTTCATTACGACACATTTTCACTCCCTGGACCGTTTTTACTCTTGGGACTGTCCCTGGAAATCCATTACTATGTCAAGGCACCTGAAAAAAATGTTGTGGTCTGTTTTGTGTCCCAGAAGATCAGAAGTAGCCAGAACCCCAAACTTTTTGAATTAAAAAACCCACAGAGTCTGGGACCAATTAATATGGAGGCAAACAGTCTTACGGTCCTGAGTAGGACCTAAGGGAATGTTTCTTAGTCCAGCCCAGTAACGATCATTCACGATGATGTCTGACTCTTCACTGAAAGAATCTTTGAAGGCACTGCAGTAGTCATGGCAAGGGCACTGCTGACTCATTCCACAAAGTTTAGTGATCATCTACTCTGTGCAAAGCAAAGGTGAATGAAACACACTTCCCGTTTGATCTGTTGGGTTGGCACACAGATGTGAAAAGAAGTAATTTGTAGATAGTGTGCTAAATGCCCTGAAAGTGGAGACAAAATGCTATGGAGGTACATGCATCCTTTACTTAAGAAAATGGGACTTCTATTCAAATTAAAATAATAAAAATAGTTTAGATGCTTGAAGATAAAAGGTGTACAACCTCAACTCTAGCTTAGTGACTTAGAATAACTTATTTCCCAGATATTCCCAAAGCTTTATAATGTTGTTTTGTTTTGTCTTTGCCTAATAGTTTACTAAATTTAAGGAATTGTAATTTACTTAAACTAGTGATAGAGATGGCCACTGTGCGTTGTAGTAGAAGTGCACTTGATCTGAGTCATCCCCAACCCCATGTCACTTTGGCACCTCAGTGTGTGGTCTCAACAGCACTGCACTGTATGAAGATGAGCTTTACTACTAGTACTTTCTTTTCCTTCTTTCTGTCTCTCCCTCTCTACCTTTTTTTTTTTTTTTTTAATTTCAAACAATATAAAGAATCAGCCAGGGGAGGACTATCCATCTCATTTCATTTAGGTCATGAAGTTAGACACCATCGAAGGCCAATTTTTCCTCTGTAAGCTACTACCAGCTTTGATGTAATAAAAAGCTGTTACTACCATCCAGTGGGATGAATTCCCTGACTCTTGTTTTAAGTAAGATAAGATAAAATTTTATAGACCTCCTTCATAAATCCACAATAAGTCATTATTCTCTCTGTGACATAAAGCACAAGCCCAGAAAATAAGCATCATGTTAAGCCACATGGATATTAAAGATTTACACTCTTTCAGCCAAAAGAACAAAAACAGTTCAAGTGTATCAAGGCATGGATTCTTAGTTGTTAATTAAAATAATACTAAATGTGGGGTGCCTGGGTGTCTCAGTCGGTTAAGCATCCGACTCTTGGTTTCGGCTCAGGTCAAGATCTAATGGTCGTGAGATTGAGCCTTGCATGGGGCTCCATGCTCAGGGCCGTGTCTGCTTGAGCTTCTCTCTCTCTCCCTCTGCCCCTCCCCCCACTCATGTTCACGTTCTCTCTCTCTCTCTCTCAAATAAATACATCTTAAAGAAAGAAAATAATACTAAATACATTAAAGGAATGCTTGGTTTTATTTTCCTGATGTCTCTTATTCATCTTTTCTTGGTCTTCGTTCTTTTTTTAAAAGATTTTATTTATTTGAGAGAGAGAGTGTGCATGAGGTGGGGGAAGGGCAGAGGCAGAGGGAGAAGCAGACTCCCCGCTGAGTTGGGAGCTCAGACCCGGGACTCAGTTCCAGGACCCTGAGATCATGACCTGAGCCGAAGGCAGATACCCATCTGACTGAGCTACCCAGGCGCCCCTTGGGTCTTAGTTCTTATCCTTGAGGAATACTTCTGCCTCCCCATAAATTAGCTACAAAGGAAAAAAACATGATATTAGAGCATGCTTGTTACATTGTTGTTTGATGGGCGGGTGGAGTTCCTTGGTAGGAGAATTTTGGGGTCCCATAGGAAGTACAGTGCCCAGTAGAGATTCCCACCCAGGGCTCTGTAAACAGCCTCCTCGACGTGCCCCGCAGCCTTGCTCCATCTTCTAGCCACTCTTGCTTACTTTCACCCCATATGGCTCTTGGGATATTTTAAGTATGTTCTTTTTTATTTTTATTTTTTTATCACTCAAGCTAGATTGTAAACTCCCCAAAGACAGGACCAAATATCTTCTTTTTGTTTTCTCCACAATTCAAGCACAGATCCAAGCAAGTTAGGGGAGCAGGATAAACACTCGTTAATTAATCATAAAAAGTGCATCTGCTCTCTTTCATTTCTGTCCCTTAGATCGTGAAGATGGTACGAATAAGACATAAAAATTCTCCAGGGATTTAAATCTTCAAAGTTTCTTGTTTCAAAGGCTTTACCTCCTATGAAGGTTTGTGAACTATGATTTTGCTCTGAACGTACTTCTGTCATTGGCTAAAAGCAATGACATTTTTGAGAAACTCTGAATAAATATTATATATATAATATAAATGTGTATATTTGAGCAAAGACTATTCTGTGTCGGTTTGATTACTTAAAATTCCTGCTTCCCTTGCTTTCACGGCTCCCTTCCTACTTTTTTTTTTTTTTAATCCTCATAATACTAAATGCTAACATGTTTAATTTACTTATTTTGAATGTTTGTCATCTGTCCCCACTAGAATGTAAGCTGCAAGGGGGCTGGGATTTTTGCTTGTTTGTATCTTTCACACTAGGATAGCCCTTGGGGCACAGTAAGTGCTCAATGAATAAGTGTTGGATAAATCAATGACAGAGGCTGCACTTCCAAGTGGAAAGGGCCTTGGGCCAGGAGATGTAGCATCTCTCTTGCCTGACTCTGTTGATAAGTAGCACTTATATTTTTAGGTCTGTTTCTCCCATCTGTATAATACGAGGGGTGGTATATAAGTTATGGATCCTTAATGTCTCTGCATCATTAAAATCCTCCATAAACAGAAAAGCATTTTTTGAAAACTACATTGAACCACGCCCTAGAAAAATTTTAAAACATTTCTTCCTAATGTTGGTAGATTTTCTTAAATTTTCTAAAATTTCCTTCTTTAAGTGATGGTTTTGAGTTATGGCAGGAGAAAAAAATGTCTTTCTTAAAATAAGGAGCCACAGGTCACAGTCCCAGGTCTACCGCAGACTTGGCTGTGTGACCTTTGGATGATTCACTTAACCTCTCTGGAGACGAATTTCTTCTGTGAAATGGAAATTAATAATTAGCAAGGTTACTATCAAGTGAATGCTACCAAGGGAATGTTTGAAAAACAGAAAGCTCTGTGCAACTGTAAATTAATATTGTAATTATTATTATTATAGGTCTGAGGATAATCTTAGATCAGGGCATCTCAAACCATCTGTGCTGATAGGCTGGCTGGTTTTATTTTCTAATCTGTTATACTGTGAGGGCGTTTATAAAGCACAATAAAAGTGACTTGATAGAACAATTAAAATTTAAAATTTATTTTTAGATTTAATAGGAAAAATATTTCTCTGTCAAATTGCTATAAAAGTTTGTTAACACTTTCCTCCAATTTCTGTCCTTTCTGGTTAAGGAACATCACTAGCTGACATGTAGGTGGCCTCTGATGATTCTTCTGGTTTGATTATTCATCAATGAGTGATCAGAGAGGTGTATTTTTTAAAAAAATTATTATTTTCTGTCCTTAGCTCAACAACTGTTAGATTTTCTTTTATGTATATGTCAAGAGGTTAATTGGCTGAAAGAGATGATAAAATTCATAAACAAAAATTAAGTAAATTGAACTAATAAAAAAAGCACGGATAGGAACAACAACAACAGAAAAAACACTGTGCAATCTTCTAGGAAGACAATTTTCCCCCTTGTTTTAAAATTTCATTCAAATGTCCAGTACTGATAATGTTGGAACCTGTTAAATATGGTGTGAGGGATGTCTTTGAGTGCACGCATTTACCTTCTTCTCCTTAGCTTCTTCTCCAAGCTTCTGTTACTACCTTGCAGCATGCTGCAAGGGGAAAGGTAACCAGGAAGCAATGGGAAAAAATGAGTGGAACTTGCTTTTGCAAACTAATTGAAGTACTTGTAGTCACCACACAGGGCTTGTTAGAGACTTTCAGAGGAAGAAAGAGTCTGCCTGAATGATAAATTAATTGTCCACCTTACTGATACAGTGCCAAGGACACAGACTGAGATTTATCATGCACACTTGCTGGAAAATTCTGAGGCATAAATTATGGTAGTTTCTACAATTGCTAACACGAGCGTGGCAAATATGGTGTGATTTCTGCAAACTACAGCTGACACATAAGAGAAAGTTTTGAGCATAGAAAAACATTCATGGCTTTGATGGCAGCTTAAGGAAATGGTCTTCCACCATTTCTCTCTTTGCATCCAGCCCCGGGGCAAGCAGAATTGGAAAGGTGTCGGATCCTTGTGCCTGGCTGTGCTTTGGCGCTCTGCTCCTTCTCCCTGGAATGTGGCCACCTTAGTTACCAGGTAAATTTTATTCTTTCTTCACATGTCATCTCCCTTCTGAGGCCTGACTCAGTGCCACCGGGCAGAGGATGTAGGGCACCTGTCTCCACAGTGCTTGACACAGCCTCACTGCTCAGTAAATCTGAGCTCTCCGCTCTCCACAGCCCCTGCCCTGCTTTCCTCCATGGTATACTTACCACTGGGGATGGTGGCTCTTGTGCTCTGTTCGAGACTGAGCACTTCCGGGGCATAGATTCTTTCTTTCATTTTGTATTCCCTCCATAAATGTTAGTGAATAAGGGCTTTCATTCATTCATTCATACATCCATGCTGGTGTGTGTTTGTTTTTTCCATTCCACAATCTAATGTCTGTTTTCATCAGTTTTGGAGAACAGGCTTAATTGTCAAGACCTGAGCCATAGCCTTCCCTTTTGCCCATTAAATAGTGTGGGGTATCTTTTCTCAAAGTGTTGCCTATAGGTTATCTGCATCAAGATCCCCTGGGGAGCTTGTTAAATATAGGTTCCAAAGTTCCACCCCCAAACCATCAAATATGGAGTCTTAGTTTAACATTAGTTTTACTTCCAGTTAGTTGCCTGCTCTCACCATTATTCAGTGAAAGTAGAGTGAAGAGGGGGCGCCTGGGTGGCATATTTGGTTGAGCATAGGACTCTTGGTTTCGGCTCAGGCTGTGTGATCTCAGGGTCATGAGATCGAGACCTATCTTGGGCTCCACACTCAGTGTGGGGTCTGCTTGGATTTCTCTCTCCCTCTCCCTCTGCCCCTCCCCTCTGAAATAAATAAATAAATCTAAAAAAAAAAAAAAGTAGAGTGAAGAGAAAAAGTGATTGCATTTTCAACAAGCTTTCCAGTGATTCTGGCACACCCTATAATTTGAACAGCCCCTCTTTGGGATGTTGCTAATAATTATTCTATAATCTCCTGAAAGAGTTTACCTTGCTTGAGGGATGGCTGCCTTGTCTGTTGTCACTCTGCATAGGGACGGAGCCAGGGCCTGATGTCAAACCCAGGCCATCGACAGGGCAGCCCAGCCCTTACCACGGAGTCTGGGTTGCCAGAGGAATAGCTGTGGTGATAGATGATGAGTGATCACCAGGGACTAGGACCCAAGGTTGGAAAGATCAATTTTGGTTCATCTATAGGGCCCAGCCTTCGTTTTCATACATGTTTAACTCTCCTGCTCAGTGTATCCAAGTGTTCTTGTCTTTTTAGAAAAAAACCCCAGGATGGGACAATTTGATGATTTTTTTTTTTTAATATACTATGCCTCGGGCTTCTCAAGAACATAGTTTTAGCACTATTTTTACTTTTACTTTACCCAGATAATCCATGCTCCCCACCCTTACTCAGTGAACCTAGAGTGAAAAGAAAAATGAGTTCTTAGAAGATTGGTCATGAAAAGGTTCTCATTTATGCCCATGAGGGAAAGGGAAAAAGATTTCTAAGCTTGGTGCATTTTTTTTCTTTCTTTCTTTCTTTTTCTTTCTTTTTCTTTTTTCTGCTCTCCTAGCTTTTTGTCCCTGCAGCAGGACAAATGAATATAAAGGAAAAATCTACGTCAAAAAAATCTTTAGAAGCTTTGAGCATAATAAATGTTAAATCTTTGGGATAAGGAAAATTGAATCCCTCTATAATGCTCTGCAAAATGTATTCTCGGGGATGCAAAAAGAGATGGAACAAGAAAGTCACATTAAAGTCATTTACGAAGTTTGAAGCAGGAACGAAAATCAGACAGTCAAAAATATTTGTATTCAAAGATTTACAGATTTGTCTGAGAGAATGTGAAAATTGTTTTGATTGTTTACTTCATAAGGGGTCTAGAGATATTTCTGAGAAATTGTTTAATGTATGCTCTTGGACTTTAAGAAAGAAAAAGGTACAGGATCAGTTTTGAGTAATGGTCCCTAGAACACAGAAAGGGTGACTCAGAAAATGTGAAAAAATTGTTCATAGCCCAGATATTTAGAATAGTTAAAAGCAGAGGCTTCTAAATGATATGAAACAATTGGAAATCATTTCCTCAAACACATTTTATGACTAAGAAAATCATGCTTACAAAAGCCAACTAAGTGATACAGAAATTTAAGAAAACATGAAATGTAATTAAAAAATTCAAATAGAATCAAGCACCATTATGCTATTACTCATTTCAGAGTCAAAGATGAGTGAGTAATGCAGTGAAGAAAAGGGTTGAAAATTTGGGATAGGTCAGGAAAACCATTGATCTATTCATTAAGTCAGAAGCAGGCTCTTAACTCAGCACCTGCCCTGTGCCAGGCGCCGTTGAAGGCAGAGAGAAGAGAGGGAAAAACGTTGCTGTTAGGAGGTTATATTCTAATGGGGGTAGACAATAATAAGCACATAAACAAAAACAACACGATATTTCATATACCAAGGCATGCTACGAAGAAAAGAAACCACCACAACAAATGTGGAACAAAATAAGAGATGGGGAGGGACTGGAGATGGGGTGGATTGTGTTTGCTAGAGAGTCAGATAAAGCAGCTTGCGGGAGTTGACATTTGTGCAGAGGCTTGAATGATGTGAAGGCATGACCCATGCAGCCATTTGGAGAAAAGAAGTTAGGCAAAAGGAACCACAAGTGCTGAGATCAAGAGATAGGAAGGAGGAAGAAGTAACTGAGGGACAGGCCCATTTATTGCCGGCACCCCCTCAAGTGGTTACCTATTCAAGACTAGGATGGCTGGAGCATGGAGAATGGAGTGAAGAGATTAGGAATTGAAGTAAAAAATATCACAGCACTTGATTTTCTTGGGTTGCAATAGCCTTGTGATATTGTCTTGAACAAAGAGATGAGGACTACTGGGTGGGGATCCTGGAAAAATGACTGTTTTTCTGATTAAAAGTCACAGACTCAACTGGCATGCAGTGCTTTCTTCCTTTGTTTCTCTTCCTGCCTGCCTGGAATATAGACATAATGCTTGGAGATAGAGCAGCCATTTTGCAACTATGAGGACAAAAACCACATATTAAGGATGGCAGAGTAGGAAACCAGAGATTTAATGATTTAATGAGCCTTAATGATTTTGTTGAGCAGCTGCTGCTCAACAGCCCTGCACTGCCGATCTCTAGACTTTTTGTTACATGAAAAAAAAAAATAAATGCCTTACTTGGTTAAGGGTAAAGTGCTTATATCTCTTGCTCATTTAAGTGTTAGTGTTTAAGCCATTATAACTGGGTTCCTAAGTCATGAAGCTAAAAGTGTAAGTGGTCATGGGCTATGTCATGTAGGGTTTATTGCTACAGTAAAGATTTTTGCACTTCATTCTAATTGCAACAGAAAATCTTTAGAGGGTTTTAAACAAAAGAGTGATACCTTCTAGTTTGTTCTTGGAGAATATTCTGTCTGCTGTGTGTAAATTAGACAGCAGAGAGGCAAGATGGAAGCAGAGAGAATAGTTAGAAGACTGTTGCAAGAGATTATATTGTTCCTTCTATTTATTTTACAAGTATTTTGGTATAGTTATGCCTTCAAAAATTAGATGTTGTAATAGTATTATTAGCTAGGCTGTTTGACAAGTTCCTAGTTTCTGGGAATATAGGATTAGGGGCTACTCTTTGTAGCACATACTTAAAGGACTGACTTGTCAGCAGCACAGGGATACTTGGGTCTCTCCTTTTAGCTTCCAGATGTTGAAATGACGAGAGTTAATTAGTGGTTATGTACTCTGTCTCCCTGCCTGATCGAGCTTATCCTCACCATTGTAAATCTCCCTCCACCTTATTTTTTTCTCTTTTTTTGTTTCCCTTGCTAGGGATCATTAAAACATTAGCCAGAGCTGTCCACCAAACTAATTGAAGGCCACCAGCCTGAAGGATTGTCCTAATGAAAAACAAGGGACTTAGAAAATTGATCAAATTGGGTTTCCTAACTGCCTGTGAATTGCTATTAGCTTGGGAATTAAAATAAGGACCAAAATGAAAGGATGACATATACTCAGCCCACAAACTAATGATTAGGAAGTTCTTTTTCCCTATCTAGGCTGCAGAGGAAAATAAATATTTTCCTAAGAGATAACATAATCTTCATTTTAGTATTCTATTATAGCTCAATAGAGGTAAGATTTTGTTGAAATAATATTTTACTTATAAACACCTAATTACAAATATCTGATTTTGAGTTTAAGGAAATATAATCTATGTGAGAAAAACGTTGAAAAATAAGTAAAAGACATAGGTACAGTAATACTATGTAGTGCCCTAAAAATGTGTTAAAAATAGGAAAGATGGATTGTAGACACTTGCTACATTGTGGAGATCCAAGAAATAAGTGACAATTCTAAAAAGTGTTCATTTTAATTATAAATGAGAGCTATATTTTCATTGGGTATGAGAAGCCCTAAGTATTTCTTTCGACACTTATATGTAGCATTGCAGGATTTTCAAGCCAGAGAACTTGGGTTCAAGACTGTCCCTGTGGACTTTGAGAGGCGCGGTCACTCCTCCCACCGCCCCGGGCATCCCAGGGCCAACAGAGGTTTCCTGAGTGAATGAGGACTCACACTCAGAGGGGATGAAGGGCCTGGACCGTGCCCTTTCATTAGTTCTGGTATCGCGGCCAGGGCTGGCTAGAGGGGGCCCGGACTCGCTCCCTCTGCTCTCCATCTAGTCTTACTCTTTTCTCTCTCAGTCAACTTACTCTGTGACCTTTATCTGACTTTTAGCTACATTAATTTATGGGAAGTTTTGTCCAGTGTGGGGTCCAAATTTATTCATATTTCTGTACATAAAACCCACTAAAACAAACTTCCACATAAATGTTTATTTTATCTTCCTTTATGGGGGTTTGGCAGTGTGACATCCGCTTCTTCATGTTGTAAGCATCCGTACTTGTTTTTGTCTTTACTGTCTTACAAAATCTGGGCACCATGCTCTGTTAGGATTTTACCAGGATTTTGTTGGCCCAATTGCCATAGATGAATGGCAAGTACTAGTTAGTGGCCACCATGAGCTGTAGGTTTTCTTTAAATTGACACTTCAGAAAAAAAAATGTAATACAAGATGGCTGTTCTTTTGTTTGCATCTGAAAATCTAGCTTCAAGTCATTGTTAACCTATCATGTACAAGGCAGGTTTTTTGTGGACCTCTGGAGTCCTTATATAACAAGGAAGATACTATATCCAAATTTTATAAGTTTGTTTATTCCGCTTATACTTATAAATTTTATTTCCACGTACATTATGTTTTCTTCTTTTTCTGAAAGAAAAGTCATGTTGGTGCATTTATTGAAGGCTGAGAAGAGTAAGATGATTTGAACTTAAGATATTTTATTTCTCATGCTAGCTTCATGAATTAAATGGAACAATATGGTTTGAAATTTGATAAAATTTAGTCAACATATTAACAGATTTTTAAATATTGGTTCAGTCTTAATCAGGAAGACTCTCTCTAGTGATGGTCTGGATGTGATCTTTCATGGGCAAAGTTCCCTCCACTCTGGTGTGCCTTGGCGAGTCCCAGTTAAGTGCCTGTGTCCCAGCATACTTTTTTATAGCACTCCATTTCACTCTGAAAACTGTCCTGGTTTGGATGGCATATCATATAGTCCCCCTATTTACAGGCAGCATTTTTATCAACAACTAATGTGAAGTTAGAAGTACTTAAAATGTGTAGGTGACTCAGACCTAGGATAGGATAGCCTAAAGCATGCCAGAATTAAAAACCAAAGATCTTGATAAGCTGGACAGATAAAATAGAAGAGAGAAAATGTATTAGGGTTTAATGGGGTGTGGTGGAGAGGAAATTACCTTTAGATCCCCAGAATTAATTGTCTTAAGTACAATATGAAGGGAGTTGAGCTTAAAAGCTGTTCATTCAGAAAAGACCTGGGGATTTTAATTAGCCAGAGGCTTGCATGCTGTTTGGCAAGAGTGTGATGTGGCTAATCACACAGCAAGGAAGGTAGTGCTTCTATTGTTGGAATAGTGTCTGGACCTACGCTTTCCAGTAGAACTGTCTGTCTGATGGAAATGTTCCATATCTGTGCTGTCCAGTATGGCAGTTACTAGCCACATGTGGCTACAGAGAGCACCTGGGGATGTGGCTAGTATGACCGAGCCACTGAAGGTTTAATTTTGTTTAACTTTCATTAATGTGAGTTTAAAATTAAATAGCCATGTGTGGCTAGTGGCTGCAGTACTGGACAGTGTGGGTTGAGATCAAGAGAGATCTCAGTGGGGTCTGGGGTTGGCAAACTGGGGAATGGCAGTTGAAGGGTATTTGATAGGTTGTGTGCATGCGAGGGACCATTTAATTCAACAGAACAGAATTTTAATGGACATTAAACTAAGTGCAAAGCACTGTGGTAGACACTATAGGGTATTCAAAAGCAAGTCAGGCTGTCTGTGCAATTACAGATCTTATAATGTCCTATTGAAACCAAGAGGAACACAAGTAAATGAATCATTAGTTCTGGTATTGCAATATAAAGTCCCTTTTATGGGAATCTAGGAGATGGAGAAGTGAATACTAACCTATGGGTTTGAGAAGGTTTTGTGGAAGAGGTGGGCTTTGAAGAGTAAGTCAGGCTTGGAGAGATAGAGATCATCATTTAGAGGAGAAAAGGCCCGGGGTTAGAGAGAAGGATGTGTACTGGTGTGGATTGCACCGGGGGGAAAGATGGTGGGAGGGAAAGCTTGTGGTGGAAAAGCTCGTGCCGCTCTAAAGACTTCGGGCTTTGTTCTCTGGACAATTAAAGGAATATATCTAAGCTGGAAATTGATGTATCAGACCCTTCTTTTGTAGGGGCACAGATCATGGAGGTGACTGGAATTTAGGGACAGCGGTTACCAGGATCATCATGAAGTAGAAACCATGAGCAGCAGATGTGGGTGACCAGATTAGAGGCTAACTGGGAGACTACACTGGCTTTCTTTATCCATTTGAAGAGTTGTTCTAACAATAGGGATGAGGATTATTCCATGTAACACTAGAGGACTGAGGGTTGCAAACATAGGAAGGCAGATTTTGGATCAATCCGGTGAGTAAAAAAAGCAGTGATATTTAAGTTGAAATAATAACTGTTGTTTGTTTAACTCTGATAGGCAGCTAATATGGTCCAGCAGCCAACATAATTATTATTTCTTAAATTTAGGTTGGGAAAAAAAAATCAGTTGAAACAGTATTATGAGAAGCCCCCAGGAATTTGACAGAACAGTTACAGAAATGAGATGGTGGTCCAGGTACAGAATGATCTAATAATTAGTACAACAAATGTCATTTATAAAGCCTCCAGAAATAGAAAAAAGAGAGACATACCAGCCACAAACAGTTATCATAGAGGGCAAAACTTTCCATTTCTTTATTATCATAAATTGTGAAGCCTCATTGATGCATATTTTATCACAGCACTCTTGCCGTATGTGATCTGAAGTTTCTGAGCATATCCCTAGGGACCACAGTTCCTGATGTAGATAATCAAGAATTCCTTTTATGCTCTTCTCAACACTGCCACAGATCAGATTGAAATTAGCATCTTTTACAATGAAATACCAGTTGCTGTCACAAACAGACATGACAGCTGGAGAGAGAAGCCTGTTTATCCAGTGATTCTTCACATCTCCAGTTCATTATGGTTTATTAGGATGTGTACTGTAAGCTCCTGAATGGAGAGACGTTAAGTTTT
Source organism: Eumetopias jubatus (assembly GCF_037043125.1). Classification (NCBI taxonomy): domain Eukaryota; kingdom Metazoa; phylum Chordata; class Mammalia; order Carnivora; family Otariidae; genus Eumetopias; species Eumetopias jubatus. Next base: position 15,093,879 of record NW_028274822.1, read on the forward strand.
TGCACAGTGATTATCACTTGAATAGAGGCATCAAGAAGCTGTTCTCAGATGGGGGTGGGGGGTGATAAGGGTCAAAGATCAAAAAATCACCGTAATAAGCATCTGCTTGAAACCAATCATTTATTCTCTCCAAACAGGTCTTTCTAAGATGGTATTTTCTCACTCTCATTGTGTGAAGTGATATTTTCCGATGGAGAACCATTTGAGAGGAACCTGGTAACCCATACTCAACTTGCTTCTGGTACCTAACTATGTTACAGGCACTGCTAGATGCTTCTATGTGTTATCTCCTAACACATAGTCATGACGTCAATCTCATGACATGGGTGGTAGGAGTGTATTTTAAAGAAAGATGTCAAGGTACTTAGTCAAAGTCATGCAGCTTACACACAGATTTTAGAATTCCAAACCTGCTTTTTAAACTATCCCATACCACCTAAAAATGTTTTTTTTTTTTTTAAATTTGATTTTGCAGTTATTTTTATTGGCTAGAGGGTAGTTATTTTTATTGGCTAGCGGCATGTGGTCCCATCTTCTTCTGATAGTATTTGCCGTTACCATTTATTGTGTGTTTCCTATGTGGTTAGGGAAGGTGCACAGTGCTTTATATAGATAATCAAATATAATTCCTTCAAGGTTGGCATTATTACTCTCACTTTTCAAATGAGTGAACTTGCTCAGAGAGATGAAGTAACTTGTCCAGGAATATATGTAACTAGCTCAGAAACAGTCAGGAACAGTGATCTAAAGCCAACCAGACTCCAAGGTCTGTTGGTTAAACCCCCAACCAGTGCTCCAGGAGCTAATGGCCAGATGGGGAGAGTGACACCCACATCCACAGAAAGCGGGGTGGGTTATGATCCTGGGACCAGCAGCGGCCATACTCGGGCTGTCTGGTTCCAGAGATAAATGCACTTAACCATTATACACTACTGCTACGTTGTGTCTCCTGAGATTTGTTAAGGCGTTTGCATTTCACATCACAGATAAAGTGGAATTACTGACAATTAATGTGGTGTTCTCCCACCCTCCAACCCCCTTCCCCCATCCCCAGTGCCGCCAAACTGGGTGAGTTCATCTAAGCAACAAGATGCTTCCCAGTAGTTAAGAAAAGGGTGGGAGCTGTGTTCACATGCTGAAGAGTCCCATTCCTTCTTTCTGGGCACATAGGAAGAGTACATTTCCCAGTCTCCCTGCTGTTAGCTTGGGGTCCCATGGCAGGGTTCTGGTTGATTAAAGGCAGTTGGAAGTAATCTCCATCATTTTCATGACTTAACTATAAAATATTCTGAAAGACCCACCACATTTTCTGCCTTCCTCCTTGGCTGACTTCAAGCAAAGATTTCTGCCCCTAGGTGAATCAGACCCAAGAGATGGAATCTATACATTTCTGAGTCATTTCTTGGAGGAAAAGCACTCAGAAGGACCGCGTGATAGGCAGTTGAACTGTGATGTGAGCGAGACCTAGACTACCAGCATGTGAAAACTCTGACAGCATGTGTTTTTGTTCTAGCAGCTAGCAGGTGTTACCCTAAGTCCTGCTGATAGTAAAGGTTGCATCCTTTCTCTTGCCAGCACACAAGGAGTTCAGTCATCCGCTTATGGTTCCTTTTGACTGAGGAAGGGCTCCTGCTTAGACTCACTCCATTTGTATAATGCCTTGACACATCAACTGAAGACCCTGGGAGTCTAGTCCTAGAACCAAGGGGATCATTGAAGGGAATTCAGTCTTGTCAGAAAGTTAAGGGTCCTGCTGGAAGAAATGGAAGTTTTGGAGACCAGCAATAATCTCATGCTAGAAATGTAAAGAAAAATGACAAGGGCTAGAACATAAAGCCAGAAGAATAGAGAGAAAACCCTAGATTCTTTCGGTATTTCTTAAGACTAGGCAGCAATAGACATTACCAAACACCATGAAATGTAGGGGCCACCTAAGGCACTGTGGCAGGTGGAACACTGTATCATACTGGCAGGACCAATGGCACGGGCCCTGGAATCCAGTTTCAGGTTAGGCAACTACTGTGTGGCCAATGGGAGTCACTTCTACCCAGTGGATTCAAACAGTATTCCGGGATTCCTTAATGCCTGTGTCGATCTAAATGTGACAAATACATTAATAGGTTTTATTGGTTGAAACATCACTGTTGTGGCTCAAATGTCTTGAATTCCTACGTTGAAGCCCTAATCCTCCCAGGGTGACTATATTTGGAATAAGGAAGTGATTAAGGTTAAATGAGGTCACAGGGTGGGGCCCTGATCCAATAGGACGAATGTTCTTACAAGAAGAAACACCAGGGCGCACTTGTGCACGCACTGTCTCTCTCTCTGTCCCCCAACCTCGCATGCACAATGAAGAGATCAGATGAGCACACGGTGAGAAAGTGGCATCTCAGTCCCAGGGGAGAGTTCTCCCTAAACACCAACTCGGCCGGCAGCTTCATCTTGTACTTCCAGCCTCCAGAACTGTGAGAAAATAAATTTCTGTTGTTTTAGGCACCCCGTCTGTGCTGTTTTGTCTTGGAACCCCTATAGACTAAAACACCACCTTTGGCTGTGATTCTCTAGTCATTCATTTAAATCTTCAGGTGTTGTTAGTTTATGGAGTTATGTGCCAAATTACACTGTGGCAAGCTACAGTTGTGAGATTGATGAAAACATCCAATTTTAATACTGTTTACTGTTCTCTTTTCTTTTATCATATGTACTTGGCAATTTAGGAATCTTATATAGTACTCTGGCCTAATTCGGGATGTTGCTGCATTTGATTTTTAGGCTTGGTTTGGAGAGATATGGCGTGAATGAACATGTTCTAATTCTCAGTGCAGGGCCTCTAGATGCTGAATCTGTAGATATCCATGGAAAAATAATTGCCATTGTACTGTGTAGGAGTGAATTTCTAAGACGTGCCTGCTAACAACAGTGAAAAGGGTATACTTCTTTACACGGCAAAAACAGAATGGAGTCATTATGGAATCTGTAGGAAACATTCATTAAGAACTTAAATTCCCTCTAAATTAGCCTATTTCGTGGATAGCTCATATTCCTGCATCTCAACCTGGGAAGACATATTCAGAGAATGACAATGTTTTAGGTTCGACTTGCAAATGAGTACTTCAAACTGCTAACAGCTAATGAACTTCTCTACGTTTCCCTGGGAAAGTACCCATCTCTAGGACCTAATTCCACCCGTTTGTTTTGGATTTGGGCTGGATTTGCTAGGAGGCAGATGGGGAAAGTCAAACAGAAGATTTTTTAGCAGGTAGGGCACAGAGAACAGATTTGCCAAAATACCACCTGGTGCCTGGAATTCAGAGATGGAGACATGGTTAGTTGTTCTGGTAATTCCTGTGTTTCTCGCAGCCACTCCTAAAGAGTATACATTTCAACTCCTACTGTCTTCAACCTTTAAAGCACAGCCCACGTGCACTTTAAAATTAATTTCCTTTCCCCAGTATATCACAAAGCTACACCTAGATTCCAAGGAGCAAACAAAATGTAATTATTCATATTCTTAAAAAGCTGACAACTTTCCCCCTATAAAGCACAGTGATGCTTTATAGCTCCTTCCCAACACCCTTCCTAACTTCCCGTGTTCCTTTCTTAGCTCTAGTTGTGCTCTTGCGCCCCTCTCCTTACACCTTTGCAGCTCCTTTCCTGAAACCGCAGTGACAATACGGAGTTCCCATCCTTCTGTGGTTGCATAGGTTGGCCAACCACCTGACAGGAGGGCGGCCTTAGAACAGTCCCAGCCTGGAGCTGACGCAGGGGAATGTTTCGGGGGTAAAGCACCAGACCATTGGCGTTGATGAGCCCCCACCATTCAGAGTGGGGAACTCTGTGCCATAGAAAAGGAGCACATCCCTTCTCTGCCTTGAAGAAGTTAGGATGCAGTTGAAAAAATACACCCCTGAGCCAATCACCATACTGGCAGAAACACCATCAAACATGATGCCCAAATGTAGGTTAGTACAGGGAGAACAACAGGAGCTTGGGGGTGGGCAGAGAAATCGATGGCTAATTGTTTGCGGTCTCATCCAGGAAGAGATGTTTTGAGTCATCTTTTGGGGAAAAGGATCAGAGATGGTCCCAGAGAAATGTGATTTCCTCAAGAAGTGGGGGTGACATGAGCAAGACTGTGGTAGAAACAGTTCCTAAGAGTGGACGAGTAAGGAAAGTGACTTAATTGGCGGGGGGAGGTCCGTACTTCCATTTAAAAGCATTTGTTGAGATCTAAAATGCCCCAAGTAGACCAAAATAGTATGAAATCAATTGCAGCCAGGAGAAGGGTGGTTGGCAGATGGTGCTGAAAACATGAAATAGCACATGTGAAACTAATTTGCAAAGACAAGGCTCTATTCATTCACCCAGCCGGTAATCTTTATTGCTCTAGTCATTGGCTAATGAAACTGTAGGGTTCTTTAAATGAATGGAACACTGGAGGTAGGACAATTGATAATAACTGGTCCAAAACACATCGTGAATTTTAAGAAAACAAAGCAACATGTCCATCTGAAAAGGAAGAAGAGTGTTGTCTATGAATTTCTCCGTCTCTAAAGAGCTACATAGGGAGTTCCCCCTCCTTAATTATACTGAGAAAACTCTAGATGATCCTGGAGGGAGGCCATATGAGAAGAGGGTTGAGAACAGATAAGACACAGTGTGTCTGCTCCAAGGAAAATCATTTTTTCAAGTGTATTGACAGCATCTCATCTCCTTAATTACAGCTTTGTTGACAGCTACTCACTTTGCATGCATAGAATCCTTTTGAAACAATTCATATTTCAACTTGCCTGGAAACCAGGGACTTGTTTAAGAGAGGTGGCATTTTGTTTTTGCGTATCTGATAGTGGTAAACAGTTTGGGATGTGAGGTCTGGAGTTGTGTTACTGGGGCAGAAACTTCCTAGGTTAACCTTCTCAGCACCTCCCCCCATTCCTTGCCGTCTGACTCATCCATTTATATAGTCACAGGAGCTATAAGGGAACAGAGAGCAAGAGCAAGAACACAACAAATGGCCCATCGTGTTACCTGGCATTCCCAGCAGAAAGTAAGCCTGGCACTCATCTGGGGTGTATGGCCCACCGGCACCCCAGGACAAGTAGGGAGAAGCTGAGTTAAGAGAGGAGGAGGAACACGAGAAGTTTTCAGGCTTGAGCATCTGGACTTCACTTAACGAGACTTGTCTTTCTAAAAACTGAATTGCTAGATGGCGGAGCATACCTGTATTCAAGTCAAAGGCCCCAGACACTTCTCTAGTCAACTGTAAATGATTTCGGACCATTTACAATTTCACATAATCCTGACTTCTGTTCTCTCAATTAGTGTAGATAATGATCATTGAATTAAACTATGCAATTAACCTCCTATCTACCTAGAATCCCCTTTTTGGCCAACCCTCAAAGAAAAATGTGTGTGTCAAACTTGCATTTTATTTTAGTATTTTTGCGTTCCTTGAAAAATTCTACTGATACTCATAAATAAAGAATACTTGTCAGAAGCTATGCTTTTCAATTTTTTAAAAAACAATTTTTTTCTGGGCTCCTTCCATAAATTGTTTATTGTTCAATATGGCTGTGACTTTTCAGTGCAGTTACTTATTTTTGATGCCTTCAATTTGGTTTAAATATTTCTTTTTCCTAGCACCAAATGTATGAAAGTTTCTTTTTATCTCAAAATGCAAGAGTTCTCTTTGGTATCTTCCATAGGACATTAATAATGGTGGGGTTGGGTGGGAAAGAGAAGGTAGCAGATCCTTAGTTAAAGCAGATCCCTTTAACTTAAAGGCTGCATATCATAATGAAACTCCTAATAATGGCACATTTCCTCTCTACCCTTATGATAAATAAGGCCATGCCTTAGTGGTCACTCCTTTTCTCCTCTCTACATCACTAACTCCTGCCCCAGTTATTCACATCCCGTAGTCAGTGACTTCTAAAGGTGTCATGACTAAAAGGCAATGACCTTCTTAGAACTATGAATGAGGGTGGAGATTGATGCCATATGGCTTTTGACACGTACTGACTCAAGAAGCTGGGAAGTCTGGGGTCAAGGTACTAGCAGCAGCCCTTGCCTGGTACGTTCCTCAGTGTTCACAGGACATTTCTCCCTCAGGCCAATTCCTGGTTTATTCTGTCTGAATCCCCTGAATAACCTATCGGATCCTACATTCTGGGCAGCTCATGTGTGATTGGGGATGTGCCTTCATGGTCTGGTTTTGTACTCTGTGCTCCACACTGCTTTGAGTTGTAGAGATAATTCCTGTGACTCATGTTTATTTAGGAGACATCTCCATTCTTGATTTAGAATACTTCCCACCACGAAGTACATTGAGAACACTCTTTTTATAAAGGTTTCCCCCTATGGAATAACATAAAAACCCAGGGGGAAATCTGTGAATAAAGCATCAGTGTGCTAAATAATCTCTGTTCTACTTCACAAAGTCTTTTTTTTTTTAAAGATTTTATTTATTTATTTGAGAGAGAGAATGAGAGAGAGCGAGCACATGAGAGGGGGGAGGGGCAGAGGGAGAAGCAGACTCCCTGCTGAGCAGGGAGCCCGATGTGGAACTCGATCCCCGGACTCCAGGATCATGACCTGAGCCGAAGGCAGTCGCTTAACCAACTGAGCCACCCAGGAGCCCCATCTACTTCACAAAGTCTTAAAGACATTCTTCAAGCCACAGTGTGACATGGCAGAATGGTACCCTGATGAGTGACTGTTACAGTAAGAGGCTCAGCAAGGCAGTTCTTTTAGACATGTGCTGGGTGGCCAGCGAACACACATTTCATTAGCAACAGATGACCGCTATCATCGACAGAGCCATGGGGCCTAGCGAAGCCTTCTGCCTGTTGACAAAAGGGCCACCGGCAGAGAGCTGCATTGGACGCCACCTTCAGTCTTATGGTAAGTGCTCGGGCCCCTTCCTACAGCGGCCTTTGTGCTCTGCAAAAATGATAAACCTAGAATTAGGGCCTTCGTTGCCTGTTGAAATGCTTGTAAACACCGGGGCAGCAATAAGTTTAGAAAGAGAATGCTGAACCATGTTTGAAGTCTTGGGCTGATTCTTGTATGGAGTGGTGGACATGAAGCAGCACTTCCTGAGAATAGGACGTGGCCAGATGGAATTTGCAAAGTTGAAGTTATCTTCAAGAAATCAGAGTCACAAATAGGCTGCATCCGGTGCTGTCTGGCAGAAGAGTTTAGAGCTTCTCAGCATCTTTTTGGCAGTGAAATAATAAAGGCAAATAGCCAGTAAGATAGTCATAAAACAGAAGATAATCTAACAAGATAATTAGGATCAGAAGAGAACACAATCTCTAATGATATAACTGTCTAAAAAACTTGACCGTGAGAATTTCCTGAATTGGGGGAAATCAAAGTTATCAATCTTGTTTTCATACTAGTACTTTTAGCCTGGAGGCCTGGGTTCTAATTCTTTAATTTACAGAATGGTATCTAAAGTGCTATTACCAAGTCTTTCTTCTATAGACATTAAAAAAACAAACAAACC